>NW_019211460.1:29997808-30340835 GCF_002443255.2 Varroa destructor | reverse complement strand
TATATGAAAAAGAAAATTGTCTGACTTTGGTTTTGTGCTCATTAATTATATTTTCGGGCCAATATGTTTTTTTGATGTTTTAACGCTAACAGTACGTTTCGTTACCGCTGGTAAAACCCATTGCAGTTCTTCTAAGATGTATAAACAATAACAGCGTTCGATCAAAGGAGTACCCACATTAGCAGTTGCTTTAGTGCCACATTAGAATGGCTACATACTAATAGCTTGTTACTGATACTTCATTGGCTGGTTTTCCAGTCAACTAAGTGACTGCAACTAACTCATTCTCGAGGTATCAGAAGCGTCTCCATTGTCGCTGCTTGGATGACGACGTTCTGCGTTAACCAGTGCAATTGCATACGGTGTTCATGATCATTTGTGTGCACCTGTTTGTTGTGTTTGTTTGATTCAGCTGCGCTGTCGTGTTCTTTGTGATCACCATCATCAGCATGATCCTCTATTGTTTTCGTTATGGTATATATTGGAGAGACGCTTGCGCCAGTGCAATTATCCAGTGTTGACATACGATTTTTACCGATAGTAGTGGTTTGTCTGTTATGTTGTAGTCGTAACGTGAGGGCAGCTGTTAGTATTAGTGCGCTTCTGCCGTTGACGCCTTTAGCGCTGCCAATACAATCGCCAGTTCGTCTACGCTATTGCTGCTGGCCCTCAATACCGCAACATCGTACCGCTGTCGGTGATGCGGACACCGCCATTGCGGGTTGCTGCTACTGCTGTTACTACCGTGGTTTCGGCGTTCTTTATGGCGATAATAGTTGCAGTGGTGGCCATCGTGCTGGTCGCGTCTTCGGTGCGGCCACCGTTAGTCTTTAATTCGGTTGACACTCGTTGGCGCTCGACATTCAGCAATAGTAGCTCCACCACAACAGCATTACCACCACCATTAGCGCCATCGGCATCAGCGAACGGCGGAACACGCAGTCGCCGTTTGGCTGGCGTCAGCAGCAGCGTTGCGTTCGAAGGAGACTTGGCGTACAGCAATAGCGACACGGGTGAAAAAAACGGCAAACACCAGTGAGCGTTAAAGAACCGCAGCGCCGACCAGTAACCGCTCATGGCTTCGGCTGATGGCGTTGTTCGGCTATTCTGGCTGTTGTTACTGCTGCTACACTTATGGTCGTCGCTGCTGTCAACGGGCAGCGAACCTTGACTTTAGAGCTTTCGTCCGTTCTGTCTGCAGGCACCGTTTGCAGCGGCCCCATTGGCTTTACTGCTGCTGCCGGACATAACAACGGCAGCGGTACACCTATGGACAGTATACTATGCCAGTGATCGAGGTAATAGTTTTAGTCAAAAGTATAATAATAAAAGCCGCCGTGTAGGGCAGTTTTCGCAGCTTGAATCTCCTTCTGCTTCCGCTTGTATAGTGCCAAGGATGGCGCTAGCAGTCAACGAGCTGCAAGCTTCACAACAATCTACCACACACCCCAGTAATACCGCTGCATTACCACATGTCGCCGAAGACCACGTTGGTTACGCACATTTTGCCGCCATCTCTTGCTTGTGGTAGAGTAGAAATCATGTGGCAGCAGCTTTCTCTGCCGCCCCTGTTACCGTGCTGTGGTAGTTTGTTCTGCCTTTTTCGGCTACGGAGCACAAAGCGCAGAAGGAGATCAGAATTGTAGTACCAGTATTGGGTGGCAAACGAACTAACGGAATGAAGCACGTGCACGGCACAACAGTAAATCGACAACTGGCCGTTTTACCTGCAGCTGCCTTTCAATCATCCTGCTGGCCCTTACAGTCTTTGGCGCCACCGCCGTATCAGTCGCTGCCACTGCCACAATGCGGCTGCTGTCGCTGCCGTTATCGACGTTAGTGTTCGCGCTGCTGCCGGCGCTGCTGTCGTTTCCGTAGCATCAACGGCTGCGGTGACGGCGACATAGCCAACGGTTGCCGCCACTACAGAACCGCCTAAGAAGCGCCGCCACCAATGTCAGAAACGGAATACTTACAACGGGCGAAGCAAACGCCAGATCGCACCAGATCGCAGCACAACAGAGCGAGCCACCCGAAGTGATAGCTGTTTTCGGACCAGCAGTGGTTAGAAATAGGTAGAACATTGGTGGTTATTGGTGCTTTAATAGTGGTGACTGATGCTGCTGCTGCTGCTATTACTCACTACGGCTGCTGTGGTAATGTTTGTGTTGTAGAGGAATATCGAGAGGTTTGTGCCTCCGCGCAGTCACGTTGGACGTTGGCTGACAGAGGATGACAATGATGATAATTGCGGCAACAGAAAGTTCATGAATATCGAACGTATCGCAACGATAACTACAAATCGTTAAATGATTATTCGTGAAAACGACACTTTGCGCCACGCTACGGACCACTTTATTGCCTGTTAACTTCTGCGTCGAATAATATCAGTAACGACATTGAGTCGGTCGGGCGGTGACCGCGCGAAACTCACCCAACTACCGCGCCAGTTCGAGGCGCGTTGATCGCGCAGAGAAATCGTTCTTCCGTCCGAACGCACGGGATCCATTCGCGCCGAATTGAGTGCCCCTTAGATTCATTGTGCGGTGTGTCTGTTAGTCGGCCTTTTTTTTCGAGATTCTGTCCAGTCGATCGCCTAAAGTCGCTCAATAGGAAATACACACAGCTGATCGACCACAGCGCAAGTTTGCATGGGCGATTTTTCAGAAATTATCGCCGCCGCTCATGAGGCAATTACTTGGAAGCTATCGTAAAATATCAGATCAATTCCATGGAGAAAATCGGTGTATAAAGATCCGTAACAGTGCTTCATGCTGTCGGGGACGATTTTGGACCTTTCAAGTACTGTCAGGCTTACGCAGCCCATCATTAGAGAGTCAAGATCTATTAGCAGAAGAGTAGTTGTACAAATGGGTGCAGGAGGACTTCGTGCGGTTATATAATAATTGTTTTGACTTTTATTTCATTTTAATTAATTCCGTTTGTTGTGCCGATTCTGCCGGGAAATTCCTCCTAGCTGGAATTTACTAAAGCATTGTGTGGTAGCCTGAGAGTTTATAGACAATGTGGTAACCCGGAACTGTACAAAGTATCTGTGGTCTTTTCGCGAGCTACAAAAATATATTACGCTTCACCATACTAGTAGTCACTGTACTGTTCGAAATATGGTTGTGTTGCTACAACAGTTGCTCATAACGACTTATAGTGAATTTGTGCCCCAAAGTGCCTTAAGCGCGAAGCATCTGCTACTTCCAAGCGTTACATTATCAAATAAAATATCATTTACTTCAGATCGTATCACAACAGCCGAAAATATAACTCGGTGTTGAACTGGATCAAAACAGTTCGTAGCGCGAGTATTTGATTCCCATAACATCCTTAGCTTCATACTACCAAATGAAATCTTATTGACGGGGATTCTGCGTTGGCATTAAGCATTCCTGCTATCGAACAATTATTAGTATGGTGATATAATGACACTATAGCACAAGTAGACGCCACCCTTTTTACAGTGTCATAGTATCATCGCCTGATTATAATTATAGCAACCTATGGATACCTAAATAAAGAAAGACTACAAAGACGATATGAGTGACGAAGAGGCTGAAGAAGCATCTGGATCTGTGTTGTTCCTTGGTGATGTTGTTCGTGATGACGATGGTGATGATGATGAAGACGTCGATGAAGATGAAGATGACTATGCGGATTATCACGATAATATAGAATACGTCTGTCCAGATCACTTTGTGTTTCATTGTGTAAGTAGCGCGGAAGTCTGAGCTCAGTTTGGGTTGGCTTCGATATTTCGCTGAGAAAAAGCTAATCATTCTGGAGCTAATTTTATGGATGCGTAGTACCACTTGCACATACAAGGAAAAACGGTTTCTGTTTCTATAAATGATTCTGGCCATTTGAATCTTCAAATGAAGTTTTTCAACTAAAGTGAATCTTCAAATGAAGCGATATATTTATAATTCTGCTACTAAATTGTATGATTTTTTCCTATCTACATTTAACCGTTACTAAATGTTAAGTCTCACTAACTAGGAGATTAGCACTTTTTAGCAAATAAGGAACAGTATCCGAGAGAGCAAAACTTGTCATGCCGAAAACACAATGAACTGATTTGTGTATAGGATCTGGAAAACAGAGCCACCAAATTTCGGGATAATCGTGCGCCTAAAAGCCACGAAGCTCGTATTTAGTAGATGGGTAATTATAAAAACTTGCAAGATATTCACATACGTCGCCAGTCTTTATCATTTCATAAACGTGAACCGCACTCACCATTCATATATTCTACCGCTCGAACACACGCACGTTTCTCACATTATTCGATAAACAAAAACCTGTCTCATTACTGTGCGAGAATCTCCAACACTACGAAGAAGGGCGATGCACTGACAAAAATCCATCAAAGACTCTTTTGGGCAAGAAGCGATGCGTACATTCTAATAACAGCAATAACAGTGATAGTATTAACAGCGAAACGATAGTTTCTTCCTAACTTTACGGCCATTGCAGCACATCAAGCTGCGTTTCTATCTGCCTGACCTTCCTGCTGCTTCCGCCACCCACACAATAGAAACACAGAACCGAATCGCAGCAGCTGGGGCAACGGCTGCTTTACAGCCACAACTGGCACGATTGTGACCAACATTATCAATATCATAGTCATCTCCGTAATAAGTTTGAGCACATCTGACATTATTAGCGTCCATTGGCAGGTTGTACAGGAGTGCGGGATACACGTGATTGTACTGCCACCATACAGCTGGGTCGTATTCCCGCTAACCAACAAATCAACCAAGAGTACGCGTATCGAGAGATAAATTCACATCTGTAAAGGATCTATTTAGTTTACCGCCACCGCGGAATTAGATGACACAGTGGAGTTATCCTTACAGTACTCTTTGGTGACAGCACTGATAACGACAGTAGCAAAATTAGTAGAGTAGATTTGTCTCCGCATTTGAAAGTACATTTGGCTTTTCCGTTGCCCGACGCTTTGTTTCTCCTCTCTGCAGTACACCGGATAGAGACTTAACGGCGCGTTTAAAAGGGAGCTTGGCGAGGGCAGGGCAAACAGTTTCTAATCGGCAGATGACGAAATGATGTTACGGGTGCGTGGTTAAGGTCATCATTGGGTTAAGGTCAATGTCGTTCAAACGAAAAAGTAAACTAGCAGAGGGCAATATCCCGGACTAGTCGAGACCACCATCGTAATGCCAGCAGTAAGAGATTGCCTCTGTGATAACACAGTGATAACTTGTATGTCTAATAATCTTAGAGACATGTAATGCGGTTTAGATTCGAAACCGGGCATATACACACTTCGTTTTCTGATGAAAGCCACCCTTCAAAGCAGTAGCACCGGACGTAAAACTTGAAAACAGTTTAGTCGGAGAAAGTATTTAGTGGAGAAATATCTATTCATAAGTCGGAAACAAAGGGTATAATGGCTTAGAGAGATTAGTTATTTTTGAGTATAATTTGTAAATGTGGTAGTAGAAACAAAGAGAGTGCATGCCCGTTAAAGCGTATTTTCGGAGAGGTTCAATGTCTAACAGAAGAACAGCTGGACGGTTGACAGAGATCGAAAATTTTTGCAACCTACAATCTTTCTAAATCGGTGTCCGTCGTTTGCAGTATGGCTGAGGAAGGAACCGCATACAATAATGATTCTTCTTTCAATGTCAGGGTTTCATAATATTGATAGAGTTTCATAATACATACAATCGTAGAAATTTATTTCACGTTTATCGGTAGCCTTTAGTGTGTACGCTCAAACTGTAATTAATTGTCTTGACGAAATACTATACACCGAAAATACGCTTACACATACGGTTCCTTCTGCGTTCTAGGTAGCAGTAAACAAAGACAGTCAGGTTACACCAATCTTATTTACTTACAGAAAGTTATCTGTTCCAATGTTCGAACGTAAGTTACAATATTTGTTCTCCCCGACTTCAACTGTAACATCAGAAAAGTTGTTGCAAATGTGCATATATAGTATAAGCAGTTCCTCTAGTTATAAACAGTTTCCAGTTTACTGATGACATAGAACTCCTTTTATCAGATTTATGCCTGTTATCTTCTGCTCGATATCTGTCCCAGCATCGTTGCGATTTCTCCGAAGGCGAGTTGTTAACTAAAAAATGGTTGCTGCTGGATGACTGAAAAGCAAGGGCATTGCCATTTGTCTGTTAGATGTGCATCCCGCTCTAAATAGCAGGATCTTGTTCTAGCGCGTCAGGTATCCCATCTGGCAAATACAATTTCACAAACGATTGCAGATGCCCTTTTTCCTGTTGTCTATCCCAGCTGGCCGGAGATATCGTAATTTGATTGCTCGAATTAGTAGTGATCGGTGCGGCCAGTTTGGGGTAGAAATGTACACACCTAGATTTATCCTTATATACGTATACCATAAGGTATAAAACTTACATTAAATAAAGTTGGGCGCTTCACACGAAATGTGTACGCGTATGTTGCTTGACTTGGATTGACTCATTGGAATGTTGCAGTCGATTCTCAAAGTCCCGCAAGATTATGCGATGAGCTCTATCCTGAAAAACTCAAAAAAATATTCGTACTCTATGTGTCTATGAGTGATTAAATCAGATATCGACACTGGCAAGAAATATTAATATTTTAGTTGACTTGAAAGACGGTCGCCCTCAAGCCTGAAACCTTCCAGACCTAATTTCAAACATATCCACGTATCGTTGATGTTACTTAACAAAGCTTATACTACGAGTAATAGTATGCCGCCCGTAGTAATAGTATGTAAGCGAGTATAATGTATTGTTAATGACATCAGCTGTACTTTTGTTCATAGTACCCAGCGTTACAGGCTGGTGACAAATAACAAATTGCCTAACACATGTAGAGTTAACTAATTGCTTTAATTGACCAATTCTACCGCCTATTACGTCCAGCCGCGCTGTCCACTATCAAATTTTACAAGAAAGGGCAAAATGCACACCTCTAGATGGATACTTAGCGTCCGATAGGAAAGGGTTCAATTTTCATTTAGCATTATTCTACGGCAGCGATTATTGCATTCACGAGAAATTATATTGATGGACATTTAATCGCTAATTAGCTCCCTCAAAAGGTGATCTCTGGTATATGTGTTTTACTAGGTATCAAGTAACTTATGCTGCTGCCACTGTTTAACCTCTATTTACACTGACACATATTTGAGATATTAACATACAAAGTGAACCCAGCACCCTTTTCTTTGAGACGGTTAGCCCTTACACGCATAGTACGGTATACGAGAATGTATATATATATAGGCAACCGTTTAGTAGTGTAGTGTGCTCGCTGTGAGCTGTCTGGGCTTCAAATAGTATATAAACTTAAGGTGCTCTCGCTGTGGAGGATGCGGAACCTGCGATGAAAATAAACAGCGGGCATGGGATCTTGTGCATTAATTAGGAATCATTTTTAGATTGGTAGTGAGCTATGACTACAAAGTATCTGTCGCAGTGGAACATATTATTATGGGTTTGTTCAGAGATAAATTATCGCGTGCAGCTGTCACCGATTTCACGCAGAATGTGATTCGCTTTTAGGACTCGAATATTGGCTTAATATTGGAATCGTTAAATATAACGGCAAACACATTATTTCACAGTTTGAAAGGTTTGATTTGTTTATTCAGTTTTGTTTAGTGCAGTCCTCATAAACTGGAATCTTAATCAACCACGTCTTGGTATTAGTGTTACTCTTTTGGAGGGCGGCATGGTGTGGCTAGCCAATACCCATCTCCTTGAATTCGTTGCCGTGATGATCACAAACATGGGGTCATCGTTGATTCACATCTCATCATCGGCCAATGGCTACCATGCTCTTTCTCACGTTTGTTGGAGAAACCCAAGCAAGTTTAACAAGACTCACTCCAACTAGACTTTCTAGTAAGGTCAAGTCCTTGGTGCTATACTGAAGAGATTAGTTCGAGAACTCACACGAATAAGAAAAGGTATTCACACAAAATAGGTAACCAAAACGTTGAAAAAAATTGTATGATTAATGTTATAAGTGGACACTCATATGATGAAGAACCTTAAAAGCATCTAACTCTGTGACTATTATATACGTAGAACGTTTCCAGTACTCTGTGCGCATAAATATACAAAAATGTCCGTTATTTTCAAAAGCATACATAAGAGGAACTTCCTTTAGGAACAGTCGCACCGTCTCATATCATTACAGCAAAACGATTCGTAATTGTAAGTGGTAGAAATTCTCAGTAATGTAAATAATTTGGTCTGTCGATAATCGTAACGCAAAGACATAGAGCACATTGCTGTTGGTGTTCCTGTAGTTTTCGTCGTTTTTGTCGCAGCCGCGACCGCCTTTCACATTGTTTCTAACCCGTATTCTATCTGGATGCGCAGCCATCCGCGTACTACAACGTTGTCCCGGCGTACGCACGTTCCTATGTATGTCGATCGCCAATCATTGCCGGCGACTTTCGTCGCCGTCCGCTTGCGTTGCCTGTGGTGTCGCAGGCACTACAGTGCGACTAGTACGGTCGGCCTATAGTGTCTGTTTGACCATGTGTCCGCTAACCGCCATCCGCTGTCCGTTTACTGCCTGGATGACTTGGGATTTTCACGGCCAGCTACAATAAAAGTAGCAACAGCAATACTTACTGCTGGTGGCGGTCATCCGAAGCCGCTGTAGCATTCGTCGTTGTTGGCGCCCGATGACGCCGATGGCAGTGGCGTCGGCGGCCACAGATAATGTAATGCGGTTGATCGTCTGTATACTATGACTGTGTGTGCAGGCCATGTGTTTGTCTGCCTGCTACTGTTCATGTATGTCTTTGCGTCTGTGTATGTGTGTATGTGTATGTGACTCTGTGCCGTCCGCTCATTGTGAAAGGTCGTGCTTACGCCGTAGCCTGGGCCTTGTGTAGTGGCAGCAGTTGTGCGGCTCCAGCAGCGCAATCGAAGCTGTTAACATTGGTGTACTGTAGTATTCTGCTACCTTGTGCGCGGTCAACCCATGGCGACGCGCAACACCGACGATCGTCGTGCATTGCTGCTAGGATAATCATACGGCTACTACAACTAACGCCGGTTCACTGCTACGGCCGCCGCTGCGGTTGGCGTCAACGACGCCATTTTACCTATACTCAAATATAATGTAATACTTGTATTAAAGTGCTGAGCATGCTGATCTCTCTGTTGAATTGCCGTTGGGTCGGGCACTGGATTCCACGGTCGCTTGTTTCATTGTTGCTGTTTGTGCGTCTTTATAGACAACGACGCGGCTGTCTGCTGCTGCAGGAGCCAGTAGTTGCGCTGTTACGATGGCCGTCTTTGGTGGAGTGCTACCTTATGGAATTCAACACGACTTTGTCGGCAGCGGTGAACCACTAGAACCAGTAGTGCTGCTAGCCGCTGTATTGATCGAGCAATGTGGTTCCATTTGGCGACATTGCAGTAGCTAGCTATACCCGGGGTGGTCGGCGTGCCTGACGCGTAAGCCACAGAAATAGCGCAATAACAACAGCGTCTACTATCCCTGAACGAGAACTCCCCATTAACATCAGCGCCTTTCTTCCCCGTCTCTTTTTCCCTTTCACTCATCGCCCCTTCTGCAGCATTAGGTAGCGAACATAGTTGACAGTGACGTCACCACTGTTTGGAAGGGGCTACTTGGGGGCTTCGCTTCGGGATGAATTTGTGATTGTTGTTGGTTGCTTCTGGAAATGCAGTTGGGATAGGAAAGAAGGCGAAAAGGCAAACCTGCTCGTGCGCTGGTACAGCTCACCAAAGTTTTCGTCGGAGTCTGACGGGAAGACCGCTTGCGTTAAGAAGTCAATGAGGAGGAGATTTTTCGTATAGTAGTAACGTAATGTTACATGGCAGCGCGATTTCTTTCTTGTGTAGCCTTTTTCTGGCTTTCATTGCCCCCTGTTGTTCCGGTTGCTTACGAAGTTACTTCTTTTCTTCTGGTACAGTGATGCAGTGCGGCAGTCCGAAGACTGCTCGTCCCCTCTCGGCCGTCCGCTGCACCGAGTAATAATATAGTTATATATTAATAGAACAGTGGAAGTAAAACTAATAATCTGCGAGGGCCGGTCAATGAAGTTTGCTTATCTCCGTTTCACAAGCGCAAAAATGGCAATGACACGAAACACGAAAAAGGTAGACTTTCCGCCTACGAGTGTAGAGCGAAAATCGCACCACGTTCGTACATAAACGATACTAGTAACGAGATGTATAACTTTTACTCTCTTTGAATGAATTAAAATGTAGTCACAGTTGAAAACGATGAAATTGAACCGTAGAAGCAGAAAAGAAGACGCGACAGTACGGCTGTACGTCTATGTAACATTTATGGATAAAGTGTTTTTCAGAGAAATCTTTTTATGAAACCTGTATTAGAAGTTTGTTATTCGGGCGTGTAACCTGTATTGCTTTGAGATACCATCCTACGACGTTTACTGTATAATAACTTTAGACAACATCAATCGGTTCCAGAAAATACCTTCTAATTTCGCGCGTTTGTAAAATATTTGAAAATTGCCAGTTTCGTTGTGGCAATTTCAAGGTTAAGAAATATAATTTCAAGACAGAGGCGAAGAATAATTAAGCAGTGAAATTCGGCATTCGGCAAGTCAGTTTTAACTTGAACTCAACAGTCTTTATCGTAGCAATCTACCAAATATTTCTTTATTTTGATTTTTTATACGCATGATCACGAATAATTACCAATTACTATACCAGAGTGCAAGATGTGTGCTTACTTAAACGAACAAGAGATATCGTAATAATTCACATGGAGTTCGGTATATTTTTTTAATATACTGTGGACCTATAGAATAAGAGACCTGGGCAAAATTCCGGTACTTGATGTTTCGTTAATAACATGATACATAGAAATATGATACATCGGAAATATGATACATCGATAAGCCCGCAACATATTGTATAGACGAATCTTCCCAATTTTTGCCTGACCGGATCAATTGCCTGTTGCATATCATCTGCAACAAAAGAGCAAGTCAATTTGTTGGAGAACGCGAGAAAGCAACCTGCTCTCCTATATTTAGGGTGCCCGTACTTAAGGCTGGCTTTCGGCTATCACTAGCCGTCGAATGACCCCATTGAACTTCGAGAAAGATCAGTTCGGCTCTTTGGGGGTGGGGTGGGGGGATATTTTACACAAACGACGAATGTAAACATTGGCGGCAGCAAAGTGCAAATAGTGGAGAGATCGTACCATTCGTTGCATTATACGCACTTTTGCCCATTAGGTTATTGTATGAGCTTCTTTACAGATGGGCTGACTTCGTATTCTTTATCCCATGCTTATGTGTGTATATGCATTTCTGTTTGTGTGTGTATATAACGTGAATAGGTTATAAATCGCCTGCCGTCGTGATATAGGTGGATAACTACCCATGTGTATTTTCTGTCAAACAAAGTAATATATACTCAGCGAACAATTGATACCCGTATATAATGCCAGAACTTGAAAAACAAGAGTTTTTATAACTTAACCAACGATGGCTAACCACAGTAAGGTGGGACGCTATAAGTGTTAAAATGAACTTGCCGTCGCAACAGTCATTAGTGTGTTTTCTACATATGCACTGTGGTTTTAATACGTATCTGAGTTGATTTCGTCGAAATTGTATTTATGGAAGTGCTTAATAGAATAAGAAATTTTAACACGATATACATGACAAATTCAGTCAGGATTGTTCTATTGTCGAATTATGCTTTTAAAAACGCAGCCTTTAAAGCAAGGGATAAGTTTAGCAGTTAATGTAGTACTTACATTTTTTTTTTGACATTCCTCAATCGCAAACCAAAGCTGGTTAAGAGATTTTGCTTAAGTTAGAAACGACCAGTTACTATCGACTTCTGTTTCCCAATGTGCAGCAGGACTGCAACTTTGTCGGACTATCACCATGCGTATTTATTGAGGGATCTCTGCCCAATCAAATTGCATACAAGTCGGGGTATTGCCAAGCACAATGAGCTGCTAGTCTTGTACCGAAAACCAAATAAATGCCCAGTTTAATTCTATCCCAAATTAATCACTTACTATATTATTATAGCTAACCACTTAGTCCCTACTAAGCTCATATTCATCTTCCCCTATATTCCTTCATTTTTCTTTTGTTTCAGATGTTGACTGGGGGTCGTGGAATCAGTGCCGATGGCGGCTCGGTTTGCGTCAGCAGCGCTGCGGCCTCCAACGTAGTCAAGAGGCACTCGGATGCTGTTAACTATGTGCGTCGACCACTCGTTCCGCAGACCTGGTGTCAACGTCTTCATGCGCGTCAACTCGGGCTCAAACATAAAGAACCACCGGGAACGGCGTTGCGTCGAATTTACGACAATATTCGGCCGTCGGATGACGTATTCCCGAACGATGAACAGACACCCCATGGTGGTATCTTCAATCTATCGTTCTCTGATGATGGACGCACACTCGTGGCGGCCACCGAACGGCGTCGAATTCTCGTGCTCGATCCGCTCTCGCACAAACTTGTTCACACTGTAGCCGATGCCCATCTCGACTGTGTCAACTATGTGCGATTCCTCGATAGCAGAGTAAGAAGATGTGTTTTTTGCGCCTACGTATAGTTTGGTCGAATTTCAAAACCGCTTTCTCATTGATTACTTGGAATATAACAGGGATTCGATTAATGGTTGTGAAAGAATTCGAGTGGACTTGTCTACGTTAAGTTTTTATTAGTGTAGAAGTAATGACTGTGCTACTACCACGTATAAGTATATCATAAGAGAAATACCTTTTATTTTTCTGTTGGATTTATACCCAACATTACAGGTGGTCGCGTCTTGTTCAGACGACACGAAAGTAAAACTCTGGGACGTACGCAGTTTACGTGAACACGTGAGCGAGTTAAGTGGCCATGCGGGTTGGGTGAAAAATATCGAATATTCGAAGAAGGATGGTTTACTTGTCACGTCAGGCTTTGATGGTAATATTCAAAAATGGCACATCAATCAACTCGGCGAGCGATACAATGCTACGGAAAATCGTGTGTTATACCAATCTGGCTTGATGCGTATGCGCCTTACCCCTGACGAGAGCAAGATGGTCTTGTGTACGACTCAGGGATATCTCATGGTCGTGCATGACCTTGATCTCAATACCCTCAAAGAAGACCTCAGCGAGTTTCGGGTAAGAAGACAAGTTAAAATCGTCAAATCAAATTTGCAAGAATAACTACTTTGAGTAGTTTCGCGCTCTTTTAATATTTTCAAGGTTTTTGTAACACTCCTAATCTATTGACTCATTGAAACGTGTTAATTATTAATTAAACTGCAAACTTTTTATTTAACTTGCGAGAGTGGTGGAGTTAAGCTTTTTCGTCGTGTTTGCACTGTCGCAATCTTCAGTGATCATTAGGCTAATCAACTGTGGTTCATACTGTGTTTTCGGCTCATTTTATTTAGCCGGACCTCTTTCGTATGCATCAGCGCGAGCAGTCGGGGTTCTCGAATCCTATCCTCGACTGGGAAAAGTTCTTCACCGCTTCGCGGAATCGTGTGGAAATGATCTCGGACTTTCCCGTTGGTGATACTGCTCAAGTGATCTCTTCGCTCCAGGTTCACCCTCATGGATGGAGCGTTTTATCGAGGAACACCAACTTTGAAGAGAAAGGAGAGGTAAGCTCGTCAGCGTTCTTTTACGAAATTTAACTGCTGTATTATGCATGAGCAGCGCCTTGAGTAAGATAGGTATTTATTATTATCGTATTATGGTCGTACTATCGCGTGTCCCTCTGCTCTGACATGACATCATTATCCTTAGGGCATACTAATAAGAGGAATAATTATTACAGCAAGAGTAGAATTAAGACATAAAGTTATTATATTTTTCAATAAAAGCCTACAGTACAAAAAATATTTCTTTTCGTTCTTTCGCGGTTTAGCAAACACCGACATAACATTTAGCCTTAACCTTGCCAGCAGCAGCACCCGCGGCGTTCAAACAAACACAAGTAAATCTACCATAATTTGGCTCGCTAGCGCCTTTGCTTATGACGAGCAAAGAAGTTCCTGTTCTTTTCAAACTGATGAACCGCTCATGCCGTCTGACTTACAGCGTGTCTGGCCATCTGCGTCAGCGTGTCAGTCTCTCTCTCCCTATGTATTTCTTATTAAGGAATTGCACTGGTACGATCTTATAAGTAGACCCTCCAACAACGAGGCAAGCAAACTTAAGCTTACAGAAAAGCATCGCAAAAATAGCCGTAGCACCAACATCTGCCAGTGTTTGCGTGCCGCGTACCATGTGTGCGTCAAACTAAGATGTTCATCTTTGGGGAGCGTTTCTGTCGCTTCGGACAGGCGCACCGACGGTATATACGCTGGCTTAGGTCGCACAGACTTTTGCCGTTTGGCAAAAGAAAAATCATCGACAGAGACAGCGATCACGATTGCGGCTAAGATTTATAGAGCAAGAGGTCGAACGATGGTTAACCTCGTCTACGATACCCAAACGCCTTTAGGGGGAACCAGGACGGGAGGAAAAGGCCGTGCGTGCGCCTGCACCTAATACTAGATTTTCGACGCAATACTACAGCGGCACTTAAGGAAGGAATTGGAAAAACCAGTACTTTTTCAGATAGAAAACGACAACAATACGTCAGGGATATCATCAGCAACAGAAGTAGCATAATCATCTTTATTGTTATAATCGATAGCAACAAGATGAAATAGAGGGGGTAAAGGAATGAACAAGTTAAGAGCTGCTTCTGACGGCGCTGCTGTTGCAGTTCTGTGATTTGCTGGCTGCTCAACGCTGGCTACGATGTCAGTGGTAGCGACCGCAGACTGTAACTAAGCTAACGTAATTTCCTCTTGCGCTACGTCCCGAAGGATCGTAGGAGGAATGAAAAATTCAGTAAGAATTCTTGTGGATAGACTTATCATGTAATCCTTGTCTGCCGTACATCCTTGTCTGTCGTACGTTTTTGTCCATTAAAAGCGTATGACGCCTTGACTACGGAAACAGGTTATCTTTATCAAACGAGCAACGGCTCGTGCATCCAGACGCGCTGCTGTTTATCACCATGCCATCAGAAAAGTGGCAAAGTAACACTATATGCTACACATGGACCGATTCTTAATAGAGTTATGGTCTACGAATGACTGCGCACGTATAAAAGTGCGTTTGTGGGGAAACCAGGGAAACCGGGGAAGAGCCAGAAAAATAGCAAATCCCAGTGATAAACCTAGTGAACCGCATGGACAAGTCCGATAAGATGGCGTTGCATGTGCGTACTGTTTGCACAGCGATTGCTGTCGACTACGTGAGAAGCAGATACATGCTATCGGCCGTTGCGGTCGTGCTAAAAGTGTTTTTGTACAAAAAGGTATGACATGATAATTCTATGTCTCTACTTGTTCACCTAATGATGTTGCCTCTTTCAAAAAGCCGTATATGTGGATATGGAAGATCGAGATAAGAACCGACGTGTAGTGTAAATATAAACATGTTGTAAATCTAGTGAAGACCAATTTGGAATTTAACTGAAATTGCCTACGCTAAAAATAACCTGTGGTGTGGTGGATGGATGCACTTTCAATTGGGTTTTAGAATATTTGTCCAAGTAGGCCATGGTTTAGCATGAGCAGTCTAGATCGATAGGTCTTTACTTTTAAATCATGAATTGATAGTAGAAAGCAATGACTCTTACAGCGGTATGGCGGACAGGATGCGCTTTGAACTGTGGACCAAATACAGACAGGCCCTTTAATAATATACGGATTGTCTTTGTTGCGTGTAACCAGTTACTGAGTCTACACTATGCCTATGTGGTAGAACTGATTTCCTGCCCGCTCTCTCTCTCTCTCTCTCTCTCTCTCTCTCTCTCTCTCTCTCTAGCTCTATATATATATATATATATATAGAGCGAAAGGGTAGAGAGAGATGATGAAACTATATATTTACTATTTTGATCGCTGACCTTTTGCCATTTTTCTTATAACACCATAATCCCTTCACTGTAGGACTTTGCGATTTTTGAGTAAAACATTGTGACGGGTAAGTTTTGCATCCGTCCATTAAAACTAAATTTGCACCATTAAAATAGTTTTGCAGAGGCTAAGATAAATGTCAGTCTGATGGTGCAAGTTTCGGGCTAGAAGGAAGATGAATTAAAATTTCTTGTTCAAGCTATCGGAGTTTTGCCGGGTAACTCAACATGCACGTGGTCTATGTCATGTAACTTTTTACTTATTAGTTCGAATCACTTGTTTTATTAGACAGCAACAACTCATAATGTCAGATTCCTTTCTAAAAAACATAGCATTGCAGTTTGGATTTTGCCACAGATTGCAGAGGACGTTTTTTTTTTTAATTTGCACCTTATTGTAGTATGTGATTCACTTTTCATAGCACCTAATACATTGCCTTAATAATTTTTCGATTTCACGGCGTTTCTGTAGTTTCACAGATAGGAATACGATCAACTAACTGTTTTTGCGTCTGTTCGTGTAGCAGTCAAATATCGACCTTTTTTTTTACTTAGCTTTCTTCAAATAATTTAAAGCTCCTTAGCGGTGGGTGTTTAGTTTTTTGGTGATACTGTGGTTACTCACATGTTAGCCTTGCTCAGCTTTCGTCATAAGTTCATCAACTTTTTCCGTGATTGGCAGATAGATACATAGAAACTAGAACGAAAGAGATAGAACCATCTTTGGCCCGTTTGCTTCGATAACGTGATTCAGATTACCTGAGACGTGTGAGTTTAAAATGATCTATCTAGAAAAACGGTTATTGCTTTTTCGGCAAACCAATATGATGGTCGCAGCATTAGCATGACTATTGCGGATTATATTATAATATATCGGTGATTTGTTCATTTTTATAGGCAGCGCCTACAAATAGAGACACGAGGCGATTAGTTAAGCAAGCGATACCGCCGACAACCAATCGTGGCCCTGGCTTTAGCGACTGGCGGCCAGCAAGCGTAAGCATAGACCCCATTGCCAGTGTAGCACTACAGTATAAAGAAGCAGGAAGCCATGTGACCTTGCTGAAGTGCTTGCTAGTCAGTGACTTGTTGTCTTTACCATTGTTGTTGGCGTTGTTACTGCGATTGCTGTTGTAGCACCAGCATTGCCGTGCTTGTGGAACATGGCGCGCGGCGCAACAGCAAAAGCAGCGGCAGCGGCATCGTCAGTATCAGGCAGACCCCATCAACAGCAACAACAACCAATAGCGTGACCAAGTCATCCAAGTCGGATCCCATTCGCGCCCGCTATACCACAGTTGTACAAGCCAAACGGCTGGGGGCTGTGATGGATGCCCTTGCAGCAGCGGCGGGTATGCTGTAGCTTTTATTGCTGCTGGAGGTGTTGTTTGGTGCTGCTGCTATTTCAGTATTTTCTGCAGCGTCGCCCTGACAATTATAACGAAGGTGGCAGCTGCGGTAGCAATAACATTCACAAAACTCTAAAGCTGAAATTGTCACCTCATCGTTGTGCTACGGCTGCCATTGCCTCCTGAACAACTTAGGTGTTGAGTTACGGTTGACTACAACCATAACTTGCTACAGAATTTTACTCATATCTACTAAATTATAATACTTATTATATAAATTATTATTACATAAATTATTATTCCCATTATTTACAAATTCAAATTATTAACAAACCATTGGCGATAGAGTGCCCGTTAGAAGACAAAAATTGCGAGGTTTTACGGAAACTCGATTTGTTATTTTGTCAAATGCCAACAACTACAGTTGATAAATTTAACCGGTCTTTGGTGACTGTATATCTGATATATCTTCACTGTATCATTATTTGGAAGAAGGGAAGATATTTCTATTCCACCTGGTTGTTGCCATCACCATCGTAACTGCTTTACTTTTCAACTTGGTGGAGTGAATAATTGTTTGGTGCGGGTTGCCTCGTAACGCCAACCATGACGTATAGACGTGATTATATCATGTTTGCTCAGTAGCACTTCCCCATCTACGTGTAATTAATATAACAGCAGGGCTAGTAGAATACCTGTGGTAATGGATAGAATGGGTAAATTGTTATTCATTTTTTTATTGATGTATGTATGTGCTACATCTTCTATCGCTAAATAATGCTAAATAAAACAGCGATAATACGTGTTTGATTTTTGTATATTGTCTTCTAGCCTAATATAGCGTAGTGGCAATTCTTTAGATTTTAATAAGAGATTTCATTGCGCGCCCTGTTACTGTTTTTTGATTGTAGTGGACATGTGTCCACGACATTCAGGGTCTGGATCGATCGGACGCGGACGATTTCGATGAGCCTATTATCCGAAAGAAGTCGCGCCTGGACTTAAGCCCCGATATGGCGTCAAGGTTGCCCATGGGTCCGTCGGGTTTGGTTGAGATGTACGGCATGAGTCTCTATCAACAGGTTCGGTTTGGAGCCTATAACACAGTAAGTATCCTTAGTACATCTACGGTTACGTATTACTATTTAGCGAAGTAAGCATGATACTTCTCTAAGGTCACGTAACATATCAATCTTTTTCGCGTGACTTTCTTTGACCAGACGATCTTCGTATCGTTCTACAGCCACATCGTTCGATCAAACGTAGGTAAGAAACGAAATATGTTACTATGTTAAGTTTAGCCATAATTTCTTTTAAAAATTTCATCTGCGAAACGCCTCTTAATCGCTGAACCCACGTATCGCGACCTCATAACAGGTCATTTCACACCAGCAACATCATCCCTTATGCAGGCGCTATCGAATCGCTGCTGCTGATGTCACTGCGACTACTCAATTATAAAAATCGCCTAACTCAAGGACCTTGTTAGGGCTGCTTTTATGACGACAGTGTGGACGTTCGGCCGCTCAGAGCGGTCAGTCGCCGCGGCCATGGCAGCGGTCGCACTACGTTGCGCCATAGCAGTGCGAGGTGGCGTCGACAGTGTATCGTGTTTAATATATATGTCGTCTACGCTGACATCTATATATTCTAAAAGCCAACGCAGCAGTAGCGGCTTGTCGGTGGTGCGACGGCTGCTGCTG
This sequence comes from Varroa destructor, assembly GCF_002443255.2. NCBI lineage: Eukaryota > Metazoa > Arthropoda > Arachnida > Mesostigmata > Varroidae > Varroa > Varroa destructor. Next base: position 30,321,834 of record NW_019211460.1, on the reverse strand, counting down.
TTGATAGATAAAATAGCCTTGACATTCGGCGGCAGTTTACCCGGCAGAGAAGGTTGGATTGCAGATACGTTGCTCAATGGCGCATACTACCGCCATCACGGCCGCCGCATTGCACTGCTGCTGACGTATCTGTGCTGCTGGGGATATCTCTGCTGAAATGATGACTGTGATCTTGATGACGGTAATATTGACGACGATGACAAGGACAAAGTGGCTATGCCCCAGATGAGTGGGAAGGTACGGAAGGCGCTCTCATCAGCGGCTATGTTGGCTGTCGCGTCTGTGACGACCAACAACCTTGGGGCGAGCGCGTTTTTTTTTCGTTTGCCGCTTTTGTGTGCCCGTGTGGTTTCTTCGGTTTGGCGCTGATGCGGTTTCCGATCTCTGTTAATACATGCGATTGCAATTTGAGAAATAATGCAAAAAGCCTGTTTCTGGGACACCAGGAGCACACAGTTGAAGTGGTATGTTTCCGTAAGATTAGTTTTAGCAACATGTGCAATGGTGGGAGCCGCACATAGACTGATGTTGATGACGACACGAATAATTTTTTTATTTTGTATAATAAAATATATGTATGACTTTGTCATGTAAAGATATTCTACATATAAAGATGGAATATTGCATTGAAGCTACCCGAAAATGTTTATTTTGCACTGTGCTATAATAGATAAGCAGTAATGACAAACACGTGCCAATTTGCAAAAATGACAATAGTAGACAAGTTGTGCGTCATTTTGCGCAGTCTTTACAGACAGATACGTGCTACGTGTCCATAATGTAGTATACTCCGATGATTAGTACCGAGCCTATTAAAACCCGGCGGAATGATATGTTCCACCGAAACGGTTTTAAGATCCACTTCTAAGATGCACCGATACGTCCGCGTGTATTTATAGCATCTGCAAGTAGAGCATGTTAGTGATTAGTTTCGTGGTATTCACATTTTATCTCTTGTTCACAGGATATGGATACCGATGAAGACGAAGGCAATTATGACTTCGGCCGATTACGGGTCCGTATTGAGAATTGGCGGAATACTAGTTCCAGGGCACACGCTCATAGGGGTCGCGACTATCAGATACACCAACAGCTGGGGCCGCATAATCAAGTGCAGGTGCAGATTCGCCAGGTAGTCAATGTCGATACGAGCGAATCGAACAACGGAAACAATGGCAGTGGTAATGGTGGTCACGGAAGAGAAAATGTTCGGGTCATTAACTCTGTTGGACAGGTACGCTTTAAAGACACTCCTGAGGTTGAAGAGACGGAAACAATATAAATCAAGCATTATATTGCCATCGACAAGCAATGGACAAGATTTCACACAGTACGGACGTGTTTAAATGTCGTGCACGTTCGGAACCTATAAAGCATTGCACAGCAAAATTCAACAGTTCAGCCAAACATGGATACGACTAATTAAAACTATTCGCATTTTGTGTCAATAAAAACGTATTGTTTATTTCCTTTGTTCGGTAGATGGACAGCTCCGACTCAGAAGATGGCAGCAGTTTGGACGGGGTCCGCATCTTTGAAGTGTCAACGCAAGGCGGAGGAGAACCCCGCGTCGAGGTACGAAATCCTCGAATGCGCGAAATTCCCCTTTTGATATCGCAGCAGCGGAGTAATGATCGTGTGTACCTTGTTGCGCATCGGGATCTCGGATCGATGCGTGAGCGAGCCCCGACATCCCCTGGCTGGTCAGAAGGATCTCCAGCGGCGAAACAGGACATACCGCGGCTGCTCTACTACCTCGAGGAGCCCAACGTAGGGCGTGGATTTATCAAAGAGATGTGTTTCAGCCCAGACGGCCGTGTGATTTGCAGTCCATACCATTACGGCGTACGCCTTTTTGCATTTGATGAACGTTGCTCAGAGCTCGCTGATTGCGTGCCGCGTCGGCCGCGCCGCCTAGCCGAGATCTCGAACATTGGTGACCACAAGAGTTACGTTGTCAGCTCGAAATTCTCACCAACTCAGCACCTTCTTGTGACTGGCTGCCTCAGCGGCAAAGTCTTCTTCCATCAGCCAAGATTTTAACCTCAAGGCTAGTCTAGACCATTTTTTGACCTGCCGTGTCTGTAACGTATAGTCAGTAAAAGAGAATAATAGCCGGACCAAGCTGAGCTTTGAGCTGTTCATGTGGTATCTGTGTGAGATGCAGTACAGTCATGTACGGCTTGGCGGTCATCGTGACTCATTGATGACTGGCGGTGTCATAGTGAATGTCGATGACAGCGACATTCAGGATGGCTTCTTTCGCTTCGAATGTCGTTGGTGTCGTCGGTAGTAGCAGCAGTTTCCGTTAACGACGAAACATTGAGCACAGGCGAACGAACCATTTTGGTAATCAATGTAATAATATAATTATCATAATAACAATACTAATAATATACCAACAATAACAACAGCAACATGGGAAAAGGCCGAAAATCAGCATTTTTTCAAAGCCAGTCGCAATATCAGCAAAGATTAATCGGGTGTGTGAGTGTGTGCGCGTGTGCATGTTAGCTGCTGTTTGACGTATGGGATGGCAAAATATGTTCGCTTCATGTTGGTTAACGCTTTTGTGTAAATCTGTTGTGCGCGGCCGCAATACAGATGCTGCTTGACGGCAAAATACAAAAACGATCGTGGCAAGAGATAAAGCTGAATGATTATCGGCCCACTGGTAGATCTATTATAGAATTACCATTATTATTATTATGCAGTGATGATGATAACGATGATTGTCTAGGAAATAGAAGGAGGAGACGGATTTACCTGGCAAGATGTGCGAATGTATTGGTGTAAGAGGTGAACATAGAGGAAAATGGTGAACGATAAGGCATATGCGCTCGCGCTGCGTCCCTGGCACGTCCTCGATGCTACAGGGCCATGCGCGGTATCGTGTTGGAAGGAAAGAAGAAAAGAAACATTTTCCTCGATTGCAAAGAAAGGCAAATCGAGGGGAAGAATGTTTAGTGATGATTGAGGTAAGATAAGATGATTCGCGCGATCTGAACGAGACTCTAGCACGCCGACTGGAGCCGATTTTGGGGTCCGAGAATACAGGCAAATTTTTAGTTGTGCAGTTGTTTAAGCAAACTCGGCTAACACAGACGAAACAAGACAAAAAAAAGACCGGAGAAGTCGACAGACACAACAAATAGTTACTCTTGCGGATATTAGGAAACAAGACACGCATTTATGATGGACTTGAATGGAATGATATCGCTGAATGGTATGGATATAGCTACCGTTGTCATCGTAAACATAGTTGTAATGATTATTATCAAATAATGAATTTATCTTAAAGTCATTAGTTAACATGGTTTCCTATTTTATTGAGTAATATTTTGTACGGTAGATTATCGCTTTATGTTAATGTAAAGGTTCAAATTAGTCTTGAGTGAAAATTCTCCTACACAGGTGTATCATCGTTTTAGCGAAATCCAGACAATATTGTTGTACATGATGGGTCGTATGCAACAAAAAGTAGAAGTCTTCATCAACAAAATAGGGTGCCTAGGCATATGTTATTTAGAATGTCCATAGCGAAGCTATGCTGATATAAAAAAAATCATGTTCTTCCTTTGGTTTTCTTTTTATCGCGCTCTGTGTTAGTAGCTATCATAAAACGTTATATTTATGCTTCTTATTTGGTTTAACTATTGAATACGCCTTTGCCACTTCTCCCAGTGCTTCTTGCGCTTACTGTTGCCTCTACCATTAGTGACAGACTACCAGAATGATAAGACGTTATGAAAGAACAACATTTACCCATTGCTTGTGTACGTACCTGTAATACTGCATTATATTCTGATACGTTAGCAGAAGAATGGGACAGACGCAAAAAAAGATATTTAGGTGTGTAATACACCATTAATTGCAGCAAAAGCGATAGTCAACCCATGTGAAGCTGAGTGCGCGCCTGACATTCATATAGCTTAGGAAATTTGGAACGGTTTAGAGACAACCTAGGAAGGAAAGGAACGCAAACGTCGACGTACGGGCCGTAAAAACAACACAACGATGGGCTCCAGCGGCAAGGTCTCTTTTAGCGCATAGATACAAAAATAATATAGAGAAAATTTCAGTATCATACGCAGACACAAATACACAATATTACTAACAGCGCTGCACACAGACAGGAGAAAAAAACCGGCGAACACAACATTCTACATGGTGATAGATATAAAGTAAATGCACAGATGTATCTGATGAAAGCTAGGAGACGAGGACAACAATAAACAAATTAAAATATCAAGCTCTAGACAAATGTTTACAGATAACTGAAAACCTGAGAACACTATTGGCATACAATTCATCGTGACTGCTAATCTAGTTTATTCTTCATATATATTAATTTTCTGGTGATAAATAATAGTCGAACCGTTCTTACGGACGGAAAACAAATAATTAAAAAACAAAAAAGTAATACTGCAGTAATATTAATAATTACTATTATTATGAGGATGGTAATAACCTAAAAAAAACTGAAACACAAATATGTTACTCAAAAACGACAAATGCGTTCATCTCGGCGACTACGACCTAAACCAAAGAAACATAAAGACACACTCGTAACAAATGATAAAAAGTCGCAATTGAATGGTAAATAATTAATATTATTACAAGTAATCCTGGTCATAATTTTCGAAGCGGCCACCTTGCGTTCTGCGGCTTCTAAAGGGTAATTAATGAAGTTCGAACGTTAAAAGAGGGTAATAACTTTGTATGCCGATTAAGATACACAAGTATAAGAAAGTGGTGATGTCAATTTCTAAATTATGGAAATTCAGCTAGCATAAATTAATGTAAAAGATTCTGAACTGAGGCTCTATGGCTCATAGCGAAACTAGGCTGTTCCAGCGTGCTACACGGGGTCTACTGCTATCATGTGCGGCCGATTCGTCCCCAGCTGGCAACGCTTTTTACAATGAAAATGATCCCCATAGTGAAAGACATCTTTTACCGCAAATGTCGATTACGGGTGTAGGAACAAGTCGTGTCTAACTGGTACCAGTCGTAGGAAACAGAGAGTCAATGCTATTCCGTGTTCTGTTGAGCGCAGCCGGGACGAGCAAGCAGAAGGATATCGAAGTGTGTTAATTGGTTTAATTAAGCCGAACCTTAATTAAAGTGCCTTTTTTGAATGGCACACACAAACAGATCAAGGAATTGAACGGGAAAACTAAGGTAGCGCAGCAAACCAACCGAAAATATGGGAACACAGAGAAAATGAACTACATTTCAACAACTGCTCGATACATGACAAAGCAAGCTCATCCTATTACTACGAAAAAAATAAAGCAATAAAAATAAACTTAAAAAATGTGGACAAATCTATTCCGAAGTGTGTTGATGATGTGTTACGTTGAAACGGCACAGCGAGACAATGGAAAGCGAAAAAAAAGCTATCACATTGAAAAAAAGATTAGTAAACTCAAGAAATAATTGAGAACTAACATATAAAAAAACATTAGTCATAGAAAATTGCTCAGTCCCGAGTTCAAATATGCCGGACTTGCTTTACGGGCTCGACTGCTAAATTCTAATTATAACTATAACACTGACAACAAAGTAACACTAATGGCAACACCGATAAGAACAATAACGATATTAATAATAATATCAAGAAAGTACGTGCATAAGTTGACTAATGCTAGTTTCATTTGATCACGCTTCGAACTTGGGTTGCTTCTATACAGCAGCATGCTGTTGCTGCCGGGAAGTGCTTGGAAGGTTTGCTGTGGGCGTATATATATAAAAAATAAAACGAGTTTAGGTGAGAGTAGGCAGGTAAACCAGACAGAAATAAGGGAAAGAACAAGCGAGTGAACGGAAATGACAGAAAGCGATATCCCGACACTCTTTGGACTACACCTAACTACGATAGCTATTTTTTTGTCTGACTGCCTTCTCGTATAAGATTTATGCCCAGTAAAAGAAAAAGAAACTAATGGGTTTGCGCTCAAAGGGAAACTGAGGTACTACGCTACACTGACGAAGTCGATGCCTCCAAGATACAACGACTTACCGTTTGTCAACTAAATTAAATTGTGCTGATCTCGGTGGTATATGATCTAGGTGAATGAATATATTATGTATCAGAATACAGAATCAGGTATCGAGACAATTAAATTGAGTAGCCCAGAAAAAATGACACTGTTTGACATGTCTCGCACCACATCCATAAGCTACCGTACCATGATCTGTTACAATTTCGAAATAATTGAACGTTTTTAGGTTATTAAATGAAGTGCAACACGCTCATTCAGTAATAGGGCTAGGGTCGTGATTATGTAAAATGGCTTTACTGTTCCGACACCATGGAGTTATACTCGAAAACCCGACGGTTTCGTTTTTGCAAAAAAAAAAAAAAAAAAAACTGTTCATAACACTATTTGTGAAATATATTCCTTCCTTTACCAATTTGTTTTAACAATTCTCTGTAGAAAATGGGTTGGCCTCACCCCTCTTGAGTCTATTTAACATGAACATTTATCAGGTTATTAGGTATTATTATATTATAAACATGAATTACAGCTCAAACGAATCAGTGTTCAAATGCTGAGATTCAGATACCCGATTGTTGACTATTTGTTGCCACTTGATGTACTATTCTCGATGTCTCATGCTCGCTCAATGTCACATGCAGCCGTTCCAAACCTTCAGGGAAAGAGCTACTATTTATTTCTGTTTCTTCCCAAGACAACTGTTGCTGCAAACTGCTGCTCATACACTGTTCCTATAGATATAGTTAGCGTATCCTAGTAGTATATATAAATCATAGACTACCACATATTATCTACTGGTAAAGCGTACAAGATTATTGTGACTAATCATTGTATTGTACTTTTCGTAATTTATTGTTTTATTCATTTCTTGAATTAGATGTAAGAATGATTGTAACTTTATCATCTCTAGTATTTTTTCATTTTAACGCGAGTCTGCATTTACATTTCTGTATCTATGTACAATGTAAATACACGTTTAAAGAAAAGAAAAACAGCTTAGTATACCGCAAATAGGCATGGAAAATGTAATGTATTTAGACTTTTCATTTATTTAGACTGTCTATTTTATCTATTTCACCACTTTACTGTATCCTATATTATCACTACTGTTACACCGAACGAATTTCGTTTCTTATATAATTGTTATTAATACACATGTTGCCGCGTAAAGGAGAGTTGGTAGTTAGTATGCAAGCAATTCGTAGGATTTAACTGTACGAACATTATCTATTCATATTCTTAAGTAGATAAAATAGGATATTATACTTTGCTCTGTGTGAGCAGATGTAGTCATTACAAGTTGTCCGACTTAGTAGAAATAAACAAAAAAATAGTGGGTTTGAATAATATAATAATGGTGGATAACGGTGTTGGCTGTAACAACAAACAAGTCTGTCGATTTTTTTATCACAATCAAGTGGCAACTTTATTTATTATATTTGGTCTTTTGTCTAAATTATCAACGATTTAGTATATGCGTTGTAGCTACAGTAACTCATTTGCCTTCACACGTTAATCGATTCGATTCTGTCTGTGAGGGCAAGTCAGTGCGTCATGGAGAACTATAGCAAACGAACTCTATCTCTAGGTGAAGGTATGAGGGCTGTGGATGTGTGCAGGCGATCAAAGACGTTTCGTAACAGTGTAAGACTCAGAGCTTAATCACGTACATATATATATATATATATATATATATATATATGTGTAACGGGTGTGGAGAGATAAAGAAAACGAGAAAAAAAACGCGTAAACGTTCCCTTCGAGCGCATCCGATGTGACGTTGTAAATAAATGCGATGAAATTTTATATGAAAATCGCAACAAAGACGAAAATAGTCTTAACAAGAACAATGGCAACAATAACGACAACGACAGGAAAAAATAACAACAAATCGAAAATCGTGCATAATAAACTCGTTTCCTAGTTGGACGATAACGTGTGTTTCTTCCCTGTGTGTATAGTAAAGCGCAACAAAATCGAGCGGCTTCATCGTCAAATTGAAAGTATCTCGCTTCCATTTTTTTTTGTTTAGTTACACTTACGAGCCCGTAGAAAAGATATTAATGAAGCCCTTAACTGTTTGTTAGTTACAATTACTTCGTTTTTAATTCGGTAGCTAAGGTTCATCGAAACTCAATATTTCTTTCTGGATAACTAAATTCCGAGACGCATTTTGGAATCGATGTTTAGCTAAACCAATCGACGCTGCACGTATAGCCAAGGACTGCGATAACGCTATCGTTTCTGGAGAAATGGGTTCTGCTAAACATCTTCAGCCACCATCTTAGGAGAGCCCCTTGTGTCTGCGAGAATTCTCTTCGTAACATCTACATACACAGTAATAACAATAGGGCTTTGTAAACATCAGCTTCGAAAACGCAAATAACACGGTATTTTCTTCATATTATTTAATTTCGTCTCCTTGATTGTCAGATTCGGCTCGCCTGCAGGCCTCACCGAAACGAGGTTTAGGACGAGACAAAGAGCTGTACCCACCTGCTTTTATGTGCTATGAAAGATTCACATGAGTGCACTACTAGTCCTCATAAGGTTACTGCTTTACAGTACGTTACTTTCAGCTTACATAGTTTGATTATGTCGGTAATTATCACTCTCATTCGTAAAGTCCTTTTGAGTGATTGAAGTATATAAACGATCAATTTCGTGGTTTGGTTCATGTGAGACGATTCAGCTGATCTCAATTTAGGTAGAAGATTATAGTGGTTTGACAAACGAAAGCCTGTGCGCAGTTTTCTTTTTCAGTCAGTCCGTCTGTTTAAATTAAGTCGCACTAAAGCTTCCATTCAAACAAATTTAGTGGCCCCAATCTTAATCTATGTCACAGACAATCTGTGAATCAGACACTCAGACAATCTGTGACTGTCAGCACAAATATTGCGTTTCTTTGAATATACAATATTTCTTTTGTATGATTTGCTATCTTGGCATGGACCAGACTGGTTTCAATCAGAAATTTGTATGCTGTCCATGTAACAGTTAGAAGGCCACAAATATAAGGATAAAAGTTTTTGCATACGGTACCAAATATGATAGTTACATGGTTTGTATCACATTTATTAAAATTCAGGTACGTAAAGATGAACAGGAAGCGGACCTATTTGTATGCTGATTGGGCGTTTTATGCTAATGTTTGATAAGCTGATTACGCGTGTCACAACGGTTCTTTTAGGTAGGAAACCTAGTTTAGGTCCGTTTACAAGATGAGCATCCCTTTATTAGATATAGAACCTAATCGTATCGTTCTCACTTTTGCCTAATCTGGTTAGCCAGTCTTCTAATTGGTCGATATTGCAGTTTATATGAAATCTTACAAACAAGTTCACAAAATGAAGTCATTCATGGAGATTACTCTAGAATATGAAAATTGGCCGGAAATTGTAGATGCGATATGTATCGAGAAAAAGACGACCTTCACAGTCAAGCATCTTATGGATACCACTGAAGCAGGAAGGAGACGTATGGATACGCTGCGAATCAGCTAATGATTTTACTAATGTGTAATATAATTATCGCTACTAAATACTAGCTTGAAGCTCTTCTAATATCATTATCAACTTTCCTAAACCATTTGTATCAAGCACCGTACCGAGTGGCCTCCTCATTTAATCAGTTGGCTGCTGAATCTTGTGCGACTGGCATCTTTTCAACTTAACCGAAGTACAGAAGAAATCTTGCAAAAGATAGCTTATACACTTGAAGAATATATTGGTGAACAGGTATCAACAGATGAACCTGCCTTGGAGGGGGGGGCATTCAATGGGAGGGGGGAACACGGCACTACTACGACTACTGCTACTAAGATAGTGTACGGCAACAAACCATTGACAAAGAGCAATCATTCAGAAGCGAACCAGCCTCTACTCGCTGACATGAGAAAGGGGCAAATTTTCCGTTTCCTTAAGAACAAAGAGCGCCAGCTATGATCGGCGCCTCGACAGCGCCCACGTCTGAAAATAGACTACAGCCAATGCGATGATTAAAAGTTAGTGGTGACCCATTGTCACAAGGCGCTACTCAAGAAACTATGAGTTCCTTTTTAACCAGCAACTTGACGTCGGATAATGGCGTGTCGCCAACTCAAATAAGAAATGCAACTAGCACGGCGCCAATTTGGGTACAAATGGAGAACTCTGTATATTAGTTAAGCTCGAACACCAACACTTTCCCGTAAGCAATAGGTGGTTTATGAATTCAAAAACGCAGTGTATAGTCAATGATGATTCACCTTTGTAGTAGTTAAAGTTTGGGAGTTGGAGATGTTGTCGAAGTACCGGGATCTTGAGTTTTCGAGAAGTGTTGTCCTATTGTTGCTATACAAACAACGTTGACCCTTCGTTTTGAAAGCCCATTGGATATTTCTAAATAAAAACTATTCGAGAACACATTTTTGATCTCTGGGGCCCCCTTCCAGTTCAACTTTATTTGAATACTCTGGTCGACCCAATAGGCAGCCAGTAATGCAAATTTGTTTTTAAGAAAGGTAACGTGTTTTGTTTGTAATCAAGGTTAAGGTACATATCATATGGATACGGCTAAGCATAAGAAGCTGGAGCTGGGCCGTTGCAATGCTAGCATAGAACCTCTTTCTCGCTTTCTCGTAGAAACAGTCGCTTCCTGTTTCATAAACATGAATGTGTATCGAATTATTTCAAGCTTGCTGTTAAAACGGATTCATTAATGTGGTTTTGGGTATATTGTCCTTAATGAGGTCTTAACGAAAGGCATTATGCAAGTCACCCTCCATAAGAAGTTTTATTCATAGCTACGAAATAAATCTCGTCGACGACAAGTGGTGGCTGACAGATTCAGCGTCTAGTCAACAGAAAGCTGACCAGGCACCAGCAATATGATTCCTATTTTGGAAATTTGGAGTTTCAATGGAGCTACACGGTCAGACAAGTTTCTATACCAAATACGAAAGTATTCCGAGATTCAGCGAATAGCCATAATGGTTTTCGAGTGGTTTCGAGTAAATCAATCGTCTACGGTTGATATTCTATAGAAATTATAGTAATGGATCAGGAGAACTGAGGCATCTCAGTTCAATGTGCGTGATATCCTTCCGTTAAAGTCAATTCAGCTAACTTGATTAGTTCTTGGATTAGTAGCTCGTAGCAATTTCCGAATTTTATAATAAAAACTAGAAGTATCAGCTACAAAAAGAGCTGGATCATCCGGCTTAAATCCAACTGAACAACGAAACTTCAAGACAACACCACACTCATGTACGTGATAAACGGCCGTAAAAGAACACTTGGTTGGTTTCGGTGAAGGCAAAGCCTGACACATTCGTTTTTATTTTCGAAATTTTTATTATTGAAGTTGACCCGAAGAATGTTCAGCTCAACGTGACCGAAGTTATATTGGTCAATGTCTATCGCAAACATGCATGTGAGTCTTCTACTTCATTTGTGAAAGATGTGTAAGTAAATTAAATGTATTAATGACTACCTCTCTGTTGTGTTCAATGACAGAGGTTAACAACGAAGTAAACACTGCTATATATATGCCGTTTTACTCAATAAAGGTGGGGATCCAATGGTTTGACTTTTGAAGACAAATTTGTATTCCAACAAATGGCGCTTCCATTGATTGCATAGGGAACTATCATAAAGTTAGGTATGCTAATTTCAGTCGGAAGATGGTGAAGAAAATGGCCCATTCTGAAGCATTTTTTTTTCTTTTTTGTCATATTTAGACAAATCACAAAAGTCATGAGTGTCTGCATCTGCCATTTTGTCACCCAGTGCTCTCTATATAATTGCTAACGGAGCAGTTGTGAGTTAGAGGGCAGGGAATACATAACAGAGCAATTTCCGCGCTGCGTTCCTGAAGAATGCGAAGTCAGAACTATCAACACTATGGATACACACAGAACAGAATTGATGATTATTATGTATAAGGGACGCCCTAGGCACCCTTATCTATATGAGTTTATGCTTCAGCTATCAGCATAGTAAAAGGCTTCTCTTTTCCAGTAATTGACATCCCTCTGAAAAAATATCATGGCGACGTATCATTTGAAATAAAGATAAGATTGCGCAATAAGGGAAAGATAATATTTATTATACTCCAGACCCCTTCTAATGATGATTATCAAGCGAAGTACCTTTCGGGGAAGTTCTCATGACACTTCCAAATTGTCAACGGAACTTCGGCCTTCCCTGGAGCTTTGTTTATTTTGTTGAGGTACTAGTACGCAAGTTATAGGTGTTTTGGAAAATGAGACAGCAAAACTATTGAGTTGTGTTAGAACCAGAATAAAATACGATCGTGGCTCATAGGATAGTTGCAATGAATTGATGAAATAATCCTCCATGTCAGCGTATGAGGCCAATATGAATTAGCCCCGAGCTAAGTACATTCTGCTGTGAAGAACGTTTCGTAATGCCTACATGTGTGTAACTCTACGTGGGTACTGTTATGAAATGTGAACTTGCCTTGAAGATATTGTACCGACCTGCAAATCCATTTGTGACCTCTATCTCAACCATCCCTATTTCCATATTCACATACATCGAATAACTACTATAGTGTCGGCTGGACGTTTTCGGGGCACGAACAGTAATGAGTCGTCTACTGACAGACACAACCGGACGGTCATTAACTGGGGAATTGGGGTTCTTAGTTGAGTCTCTGTGCTGATTGTTGCGGCGACCTACTACCTATTTTCCAAAAGCCAAAAACGAGCAGCTAGAGAATTACCAGTGGTGTGAATAATAACCTTTTTTTGTATAATGTCTAATAACTTTTTACGTATTGGTTTATGGAAACTTAAATGAATTAATGTTGGTTTAAGGATGCGGAGGAAATTGTTGATGTATCCTTAAATTGAGGAGGGAACGGTCCAACCGTCGTAATCGGGCAACGACTGAACCTTGCAACTAAGCGCACGTCAGTATGTATTTACGGGTAATGGAAGTTAAAGTTCACATAACCTTAATCAACGTTTAATTTTTGCGTATACACCGCGCCATTATGGACCAGAGGGCCAATCTCATTATTTAAAAAATACTTGGATGTTTAATTTATGGAATTTGCGGAACTATGTTCGTGTGAACAAGTGCTTGTGTGAATTCATTATTATACCTTACGAAAGTTACTTGTTAACTTGCTGTTTCAGTTAGTCACAAAATAATCGGTACATGATAAGCACTCTTTGGAAAACAAACTTGGACCCGAAATATAGAAAATAGTAAACAGGATATTCATAACTGGATTGTCGCTAACTGACGTAATAAGATACGGCATTTTTTATTGTATTATAAATCTATCGTAGCACGGAAAAGACCATATATCCATCACTCTCTTCTTCATAGCCCGTATCATTTATTCATATAATTTATTTAGGATTCAGTTGTGCTGTAACTTAGTTCATTCTGATCTAACAAAGCCTAATTAAAATTTTGCTGCAATGGAATGAACGAAATTACCATAGTTCAATGATTCGGACCTGATTTTTATATCGAATAATAATAATACTGTAGACTTTTCCGTGTCTCATGTGGTCCAGTGTGTGCGGGACGCTTACAATTTGTTTGTCACAAAAATGTCACTAAAAAATCAACAAGTTTGCAGTCTGTTCCTGCCAAGCCCGTCGCAGGTGGTTAAAAGAGTATTTCTACCTTATACGTCGAATCGCAGTGTACGTGGAAACTTCTCGTAATTATCACATACGATTACGTTAAAATATGCGCGGTACCAGTACACTTAATACGAGAGGGATTGCTGATACGGCGACCATTTTAATTTCCAATTCAAATACGAAGAAACGGTTTTAGCTTTTGTCCCCTAAATTTCAATGTCTTAGCCTAAATCAGTGATCAAGTCACATGGAAAGACCTGGATGCTGTCCTAATAGAATCTTAGGGATTTTGGTTTGCAAACAAGCGCAACAAATGTAAACGACGCCAAAATTGCCATTCGTCCATGTTTAGGAATGACAAGTTTAACGGTTCTCCTATAAACCTTTCTGCCTCAGAACTTTTCTGTACGTACTCTAGTCTTTTCTCGTTTTTTATCTTTCCATTTAGGCATTTTGTACAGTAGAGCACCTTCGTCGCATCCAAGTTATAACATAACCATTTTTCCACGAACGTATAAACACTTCGTTTCGTATAGATAGAATTTAGCCACCCATAGCAATGCTTAATTAAGACAGTATTGGACGTAGATGAATCGACACATAAGGTTTCGTGCTTGCGCCGCTGTAACATGTCACTTATGGCGGATTACTGACACGTTAGAGTACCTATTACCGTGTCGCACAATTAACCCAAGCAAGTTTCATTTGACACAGAATGTAAATTAGGTAAACACTTCTTTAGCGTGTAATTTCTTGTTTTTGAGCATTGCAACAAGGAAACGTGAAGTTTACTGAGGTTGAGACGGGTTCTATTCCCGCGGGTTAAAATGAGGTCATCCAACAGCCTAGTCATATTCTCGGGACTTTCGAAAAGTAGTTTAACGTTTCCCAGATCTTAGTATATATTAGATATGTTGTCAAGTCTAATTACCCCAATAATCGTCGAGACATTTCAATGCACTTTTTCTCTCTAAGTATAAATAAATAAATGGCGAAAAAAAAAAACAAATTTACTTATAGTAACTTAACTTCCATTCAAAATATTGTGGGCTTACAAACATAGATAGTAGTCAACTGCATTGAGAATCTTTGTTGAATACATTGAAAAAATAACAAAAAATACAGCTGTTATATATTTTGTATACAGTTATATACAGTTTGCCTACAAAATACGAGCTTAATTAGGCCAACAAGCCTAAGTGGGGGCGGCGTCAACACAGCTTGCCCTAGGATTAACTTTTTAAATAAAATTTTTCTCAACTTTGATCAAGGAAGAATTTCAGAATTAATTATATTGTGTTATTCTTTTGCTTATCACCCCGCGTGTAGGACCAGAATGAAGGGTCCGAATTCGACAACGCCATCACTAGAAACGTAATTAAGCGCTGAGGCATCTAATACCCTCAAATGACAACAAACATATAAACTCGATTAAATTATTGTTTTATTAAATAACATTTAGTCTTCAACGAAATGGCTGTCTTCATTTTCTATAACATGTTATGTCTAGGGATGAATTTTACGCTAAACGCAATTGCTATACTTCTCAAATGATGAACCGACTAGTATCTTTTGAACAAGCTAAATCAACATATCTACTATTCATGATTTCAGATAACTAGTCTGCTAATGAATAATGTAGATAAAGTAATAGGCAAATGGATCTAATTGGCCTCATTTTGTTGATTATTGGTATCAGAAGTTGAGGGAGTACATCGAAAGTAACCCCCTGAGGTGTATGCGACTTCCACGTGGCATTCTATTATTAAGGCGTAATGCGAATATTGCGAGCAGAGTCAAATCACACAATTGAATACGTAGTATCCAATCAGTAAGACATATTTGCTGCTTGACATGCTTCTGTTTGAGCGTGATCGCTGCAATATCACATATAGATGTATTGAACATAAGCTGTGCGAACGGCGGAGAGCCTTCAAGGCGCGTTCCCATAATGCTGCAATTCCGCTGTCTCCTCCTTTCTCTCCTTCTCTCTCTCTCAATGGGAAATTTCGAAGAACGTCAAGTGTCCCTGTTGTCTGATCTGTCCCTTGACCCGTTCGCTCAAGTTCACGATACAAACTCACATACAAGACAAGCTCGCACGGGATACAGGCGGACGATCAAAAAGCGAGTTGTCGCGGCGAGACGATTAATCATTGTTATCGTATTGTTGTTCGGGCTTTTGTTCCTGCTGCTTATACTATACCCCGACCGCACCTAAAACGTTGGGTACAATCAAATAACAAAATTATTATTATTTATTAAGTAAGTCCACTAAAGGAATGAGTTTTCGCGATGCCTATTAAATTAGCCATTTTTCCATCCTTACAGTCCCATTCATACGTGCATCGTATGGCTGAACAGTAGAGCCAAATGAGGACCACTGTTTCGATGTACATTTCCCTTATATTCAGTACTGTAATGTATAGGAGATATGTATTAAGCAAACTTTCATTATTATTGACCTCTTGTTAGTGTGCTTAAAGGCACGAATTGGCTAACGTGTTTTCCACTAAATTAGATCGGAGAGCCCCTTGATCTTTCTGTTGTGCCTGGATCTCTAAAGGTCATCTCTGGCCTTTTATTTTGTCTTTGCCGCACTATTTGCATTACGGGTAAACGCATCATTGCCTGCAACGCTAATAGATTGTCCGGCGTCGATCTCGCTGCTGTACGTTCCACTTACGAAAAAAACACCAAGCTTATGGTAGTACCTGCCCGTAAACATTAAGAAAAAAGAAGATGGAACTCATTTACCTAACATGCGAAGTATCAGAGCATCATCTTGATATTTTAATTCAAATATACTCATGTTCAAAACATCAGCAATTTTCCGTCATCTTTCTTTATATCTAGTCAATTTGAAAGGGAGAAAACAGACTATCAACGATGCATTAACCCTTCGTGTTGTTAAAGTCATATAGCAAGAGAAAGAATCTAGTATCCAAACCGAAATATAGTCACTATTGAAGTGCCATCTGTGACGGCCATGCCTCCATAACTGACCTAAGTCGGTAATTTTAATTAGAGTTTTTGATAGGAAAAACGTCCTTACTCGCAGTCATTCTTTGGCAATAATATATCCAGCAGCTGGATGTTTTTGATGCGCTGAACACCGAAGTCAATGTCTTCCTCACTCAGCTGCTTATACGTTTGGCGAATGCATCGGCGATCGTCAAGCCTGCCTCGTATCTATAACATGATAGAATAGAGCAATCTTGGGCACTCTATGTACTGCTTTGCTTACTATTTATGAACCTGCTCTCTATTCCCTTCTGCTTTGCCCGAAGGCGATGCTCCTCTTTAACAAAAGCTTTTGATTCCTTTTTACACTCTTAACTAGGTTGATATTTAAGTAAACCGCGAATTTCACCTGCTATCGAAAGGGAATGCAGACACGTTTTGCCGGAACGAAACAATAGGGAGTCCTAAACTGAAATCGCTACATTGAAAATGTCGATGTTGTTTGCCAATTGTGGTAAAAAAAAACTGTGGTTTGTTGGTACATGTCGCACACATACTTGTATATGCATATATATACAACGAACCGTTTTATAACGGTTTTGCCGCAATTGGTGAATAGCAATGGCCTGTATATAGACAGACATATACAACATAGCGAGTTCCGTATAGGACCGTCCCCTACTAAGCTAAAACCGTGCCAGATTCAATCCAGTGATTTTCTAGCCTTTAACGAATGAGGCACTATTGCTTACCTGTGACTGCATATAGATACGTTTTAGTAGATACCGAGGTCTTACCTGAAAAATTGTTATGTGAGGTGTGTAACTGTCATATTCAGACAGAGAATACGAAGTTTTCCCGAAAAGCTCAGCAAAGCTGCGATTCAGTTTATAAAGATCAAAGTTTAACGGATCCACCTGCGTTAATACATACGGCGACGAAATGAATACAACAAAAGATATTTTCGTTATTAGAAACAATGAAAACTTATTAGTAGGCAACTGCCGTGCGGGCGCTGCCAATACAAAAATTGCTCTGCAAGAGCCTACTTAAAAATAGCCCTTTTAAATCTTTATATGTATTCGATTATATACCTCTGTATAACAAAGTTAACACAGAACACCTGCGATATTACTTTTTTTTATTGGCTAATGACACAGAGGTAAGTGCGTTTGATATCCCCTCTCCAGCAAATTTTCAGCTGGGCGGTACCTATAGGCAGCTGGGAGCAGCGTGATGTGTACAGGAACGAAGTGTATAAAAAAGCTTAAAAACATAGATCATCAAGTCCGAGAACTCAGGCCGTTTCGCCAGCTCATGCGCTTTAAATGAAACCCACAGAATCTAACCGGCCTATACAACACAACAATCATGAATTATATTGTTAACATAGGACCAATACCTTTACATATATCACACGATGATCATCGAATTGGCCGAGGCCCCGCAAACGTAGGCTGGCGTCTGGACAGAACAAAATATCCGGAATGCTGTAAAAGCAGCGGAAATCAAATTCAAAAATATATACGTTCTTTTTAGCCATCTATTGCAAAAAAAAAAAAATATTTTCACTACTTTTTCTCACGTTTCGGTGGCACATATACGCGTTTGTATCGTCTACCCGACCGCATAAAGGGATTGTATATCATCTTCGTCAAATTAAAATCATTCTGTGTCTGAGGAGCTGCATCCGTGTAGTATTTTAGCTCTCTTACTCTCTTACGAGAGCCTTCATCGAGGCTGAAGCTGTAATTCGTAGAGAACAACATTCTCGAAGCAATTCTCTGACTTACTCTTACGTTTTGCGGCAGAGGCTGATCTAATAACCGACTATTTTATATATTGTAGCGACTTACCATGTCCGCGCGGCCTCGTTCATGACCGACGAGGAAATCTTTGCTCGTTGATTCTCGTCTATCCGGGCAGTGCACACTGTCAAATGCAGTTGACATAGAGGTTGCAGAAAGCGCCTCGCTGAAGGTGTGCCCTGAATTAGCCGCTGCTGAAGCTATTTATCAGAAAAAGAAAGCCGAATTCAACGCTCAAAGTTAAAGCTTAAAGGCTTAATGAAAGTTGAAGTCTTCCTTAATGTTAAAGCTTAAAGGTTTGATGAAAGTTGAAATTTTCCTTAATGTTAAAGCTCAAAAGCTTAATTAAAGTTAAAGCTTTCCTATCTAAGATTCAAATGAAGCTAGCAGAAAAATGTTAACACCGATTCTAGCTTGTTACGATAAATAGCTATCTGGAGACTATAACACGAAATTAAAAAAATACAAATTATATTGCCCTAATTAGTAAGGTTCACAACTGTTCCTTTATGTTTTCAAAGAGGGATATAACTGAACCATTAAGTTTAGATACCTTGAAGATGCGGTCCCGGATAGCTGGGTCGTCGATCTGACAGCCGATAAATACCTTTGTGTAAGGCCTATATTTAATCTCGTGGCGATCATATAGGGTGCTTGACTTTCTTGCACTAGCTTCCAAGCACTCACCTCTCCAGTCATCGTGTTCAGCATAACGTGACATGATAAGCAAGGTCCGCTAGCAATTCTAGCTGAAACGGCTGAAAATCTACTCTCAGCCCATGAAATGGAATGGAAATGTTCGTGTCCGTTAGTGGTATGTATCAAAAAAATATTTCCACATTCAAACACTCCATGGGTTCATCGCGTTCAATGGCATAGAATAAGGCTTCCGATTTTTAAAAGTCAGTCTCTAACTAGTGATTAATTATTGACTTGGTGAACAAAACTGGCCGTACGGTTTATGCATGTAGGTTGGAAGTAAAAAAATAACAGCTACACAATCTAGCACAATTCTAGCTCCGACAATCGTAATCTATATGAGTATATCTACAGTCCGTGTTCGAAACGCCATTACCTTTATGCTGAGTTTTACGTCCGGTACTTTATCAGACCACTAGCTTTTTGCACAAAACGAAACTATCTATGTCTGGGTGCGAACCAAGACCACAATGTATTCCGCAGACTACGGAGCAAATAAGCTATTCACTAAATTATCACGGAGACCGACGACCATGATGTTTTTTGAGCATCGTTCTCTTTTTTGTCAGGATGCTTTCCATCAAGCAGAACACCAAGAGCAAGTCACCAAAAAATAATCGTTACTTGATGAGCCCTGCTTAGAAAAGGAATCTGGTTTCGAAATTTCGAATCATCTAGAAAACTATAGACTTTTTTTTGCTTCCGTTGTATATCTTGTTGCGCCGTGTTCCATCTGTTCCACAATGTGTACGGGATTCTTACCATTTGTTTTCCACAAAATGACCATAGGCTCGTACATTTATACTAAAAAATCGACAAGTAAGGAAGAATCGTTATATTTGCAAACTGTCCCTGCCAAGCCCGTCGCAGGTGGTTAAAAGAGTATTTCTACCTTATACGTCGAATCGCGGTATACGTTGAAACTTCTCGCAATTATCACATACGATTACGTTAAAATATGCGCGGTACCAGCACACTTAATACGAAGAGGATTACTGATACGGCGACCATTTTAATTTCCAATTCAAATACGAAGAAACGATTTTAGCTTTTGCCCCTTAAATTTCAATGTGTTAGCCTAAATCAGTGATCAAGTCACATGGAAAGACATGGATGCTATCCTATTAGAATCTTAGAGATTTTGGTTTGCAAAGAAGCACAGCTAATGTAAACGACGCCAAAATTGCCATTCGTCCATGTTTAGAAATGACAAATTTAACGGTTCTCCTATAAACCTTTCTGCCTCAGAACTTTTCTGTACGTAATCTAGTCTTCCCTCGTTTTATCTTTCCATTTAGGCATTTTGTACAGTAGAGCACCTTCGTCGCATCCAAGTTACAACATAACCATTATTCCACAAACGTATAAACACTTCGTTTCGTATAGATAGAATTTAGCCATTCATAGCAATGCTTAATTAAGACAGTATTGGACGTAGATGAATCGACACATAAGGTTTCGTGCCTGCGTTGCTGTAACATGTCTCTTATGGCGGATTACTGACACGTCAGAGTACCTATTACCGTGTCACACAATTAACCCAAGCAAGTTTCATTTGACACAGAACGTAAATTAGGTAAACACTTCTTTACCGTGTAATTTCTTGTTTTTGAGCATTGCAACAAGGAAACGTGAAATTTACTGAAGTTGAGACGGGTTCTATTCCCGCGGGTTGAAATGAGGTCATCCAACAGTCTAGTCATATTCTCGGAACTTTCGAAAAATAATTTAATGTTTCCCAGACCTTAGTATGTATTAGAGATGTTGTCAAGTCTAATTACTGCAATAATCGTCGAGACATTTCAGTGTACTTTTTCCCTCTAGGTATAAATAAATAAATAAATGGCGAATAAAAAACAAATCTACTTATAATAACGTAACTTTCATTCAAAATATTGTGGGCTTACAAACATACATAGCAGTCAACTGTATTGAGAATCTTTGTTGAATACATTGAAAAAATAACGAAAAGTATACAGTTATATACAGTTTACCTACAAAATACAAGCTTAATTAGGCCAACAAACCTGAATGAGGGCGGCGTCGGGAATCTTGCCCTAAGATTAACTTTTTAAATAAAATTTTTCTGAACTATGACCAAGGAAGAATATTAAATTAATTTTATTGTGTTATTATCTTGCTTTACGAAGGTTACCACCCGCGTGTAGTACCAGAATGAACGGTCCGAATTCGAAAACGCTATCACTAGAAACGTAATTAAGCGCTGAGGCATCTAAAAGCCTAAAAAGTTTTGATTAACTAATACCCTCAAATACGCCTAGTCCTGCAATGACTACAAACATATAAACCCGATTAAATTATTGTTTTATTAAATAACATTTAGTCTTCAACGAAATGGCTGTCTTCATTTTCTATAACATGTTAGGTCTAGGGATGGATCTTACGCTAAAATCAATTGCTGTACTTCTCAAATGATGAACCGACTAGCATTTTTTTAACAAGTTAAATCAACATATCTACTATTCATGATTTCAGATAACTAGTCTGCTAATTAATAATGTAGATAAAGTAATAGGCAAATGGATCTAATTGGCCTCATTTTGTTGATTATTGGTATCAGAAGTTGAGGGAGTACATCGAAAGTAACCCCTGAGGTGTATGCGACTTCCACGTGGCATTCTATTATTAAGGCGTAATGCGAATATTGCGAGCAGAGTCAAATCACACAATTGAATACGTAGTATTCAATCAGTAAGACATATTTGCTGCTTGACATGCTTCTGTTTGAGCGTGATCGCTGCAATATCACATATAGGTGTATTGAACATAAGCTGTGCGAACGGCGGAGAGCCTTCAGGGCGCGTTCCCATAACGCTCCAATTCCCCTGTCTCCTCCCTTTCTCTCCTTCTCAGTGGAAAATTTCGAAGAACGTAAAGTGTCCCTGTTGTCCTGATCTGTCCTTTGACCTGCTCGCTCAAGTTCGCAATACAAGCTCACGCACAAGACAAGCTCGCACGGAATACAGGCGGACGATGAAAAAGCGAGTTGTCCATCTTCGGCAGCAGCTGTCGCAGTAGACGATTTATCACTGTCATGGTATTGTCGTTCCTGCTGCTTATACTACACCCTGACCGCACCTAAAACGTTGGGTACAATCAAATAACAAAATTATTATTATTTATTAAGTAAGTCTACTAAAGGAATGAGTTTTCGCGATGCCTATTAAATTAGCCATTTTTCCATCCTTACAGTGCCATTCATACGTGCATCGTATGGCTGAACAGTAGAGCCAAATGAGGACCACTATTTCGATGTACATTTCCTTTATATTCAGTACAGTAATGTACTCTTATAGGACGTATGTATTAAGCAAAGTTTCATTATTATTAACCTCCTGTTACTGTGCTTGAAGGCACGCATTCGCTAAGGTGTTTTCCACTAAAGCGGTTCGGGGAGCCTTTTGACCTTTTTGTTGTGCCTGTACCTCTGAAGGTTATCTCCGGCATTTTATTTTGTCTTTGCAGCATTATTTGCATTACAGAAAAGAGGTGTATAAAAAAGCTTAAAAACATCGACCGTTAAGTCCAAGAACTCAGGCAGCTTCGCCAGCTCATGCGCTTTAAACGAAACCCACAGAATCTAACTGGCCTATACAACACAACAATCTTGGATGATATTGTTAACATAAGACCAATACCTTTACATATATCACACGATGATCATCGAACTGGCCGAGGCCCCGAAACCGTAGGCTGGCATTTGAACAGAACAAAATATCCCGAATACTGAAAAAGCGGCGGCAATCAAATTCGAAAATACAAATCAGGTCTTACCAGATACGTTTTTCTCCGCTATTTGTTTATGCACTGCAACTAAATTTATAAGAAAAAAGAAATACTGTTTTTTCACGTCTCTGTAGCACGTAGGCGCCTTTGTATTGTGTTTAATGTGAATCTGAGCGCACAAAGGCACGACGGCAATGTGCACGTTATTATCCTTAACGATGAGAATCATGTGTCATGTTAATCAAACTAGAATCATTCTATAATTGAGGAGCTGCATCCATCCAGTGTTCTAGCTCTCTTACTAGTAGCCGAGATTTGTTGACGAGAGCCTCCATCGAGGCTGAAGCTTTAATTCGTAGAGAACAACATTCTCAAATCAATTCTGTGACTTACCCTCACCTTTTGCAGCAGAGGCTGATCTAATAACCGACTATTTTATATATTGTAGTAACCTACCAACCCAAAAGACCAACGAGAAAACCTTTGATCGTTGGCTGCCCTCTATCCGGGTAACGCACATTGTCAAATGTAGTTTACATAGAGATTGCAGGAAGCGTCTCGTCAAAGGCGTGCTCTGAACTAGCTTCTGCTAAAGCTCTTTATCAGAAAAAGAAATCCGAACGCAATTCTTAATGTTAAAGCTCAAAAGCTTAATTAAAGTTAAAGCTTTCCTATTTAATGTTTAAGTGAAGCTAGCAAAAAAATGTTAACAACACCGATTCTAGCTCATTACCATCAATAGCTATCTAGATACTACAACATGAAACTAAAAAATCCAAATTATATTGCCCTAATTAGCAAGGTTCACAACTGTTTCTTTGTATTTTCAAAGGGGGATATAACCGAACCATTAAGTTCAGGTGCCTCGAAGATGCAGTCCCGCATAGCTGGATCGTCGATCTAACACCTAATAAACACTTTTGCACGGGGCCTTTGTTTGATCTCGTGGCGATCATCCCTGGTGCTTGAAGTTCTTACAGCAATTTCCAAGCACTCGCTTCTCCAGTGGTCGTCTCCAAGGGAGCGTGACATGACATGCAAACTCCGCTAGCAATTTTAACTGAAACGGCTTTACTCTAACCTACTCTCAGCTCACGAAATAAAATCAAAATGTTTGTGTCCGTTATTGGCCTATGTTACGCTGGGACCATGCTATTTTTACATTCAAACATTTCATGGGTTCATCGCCTACAATGGTTGTACATACAAAGGGTACAGAAATAACAAGGAAAATGTCTGAAATTATCTGTGCGACAATGGCATGGAATAAGACTTTCGATTTTTCAAAGTCAGTCTCTAAATCATGAATTATTGACTTAGTGAGCAAAAATGGCTGTACGGTTGGTGCACGTAGGTTGGAAGCAAAAAAATATAATCGCATTATCTCGTTGTGTGCACTATCAATGCAGCTATAACCGCCCTAGCTCCGACAGTCGTAATATATATGAATATACTTACGGTCCGTGTTACATATACCATTACCTGTAAGAGGATGAGCCTTTGAATCTGCAGCGGTGACAAAATCACGGGTTATATCACATACCCGAATTGGAGTTCCCTTTATGTCTCTTCAAAGGTCACGACCTTTGTAGCATAAAGACGAAAGGTCACCTTAATGTTCGTGGAGAGCGTTGCTGAAGACCATTCAAAAGCAATCATATGCACTAGATGACCACTAAGACAGTCGAATGCGCAATGTATCGACACACTAGGCTGTGCCCAACATTGAGCAGGTAGCACCTGGCTTCCGTGGTAACCTTTTGATCCATCCATTACTGAATTAGGGCTTTTTCGTATTCACCCAGATTACTAATATACGCAGGATTCCATGTTTTTCTGCTAGCGCTTGGGCTCCAACGTAAATAAGACTGCCCAACTCTCTTCAGGGTACTGTAGTTTACCCCGTCCAATTGTACCCACTTGGAAAAGAGCTAAGCAAAAACATGATAACCGGGAATGGCAGAATGACCGATAACATCTAAACTCGTCTAATATCATGTGTATCATCCGTGAATAACGTCACTGCAACGGGTGCAACATAACGGCTAAACATTTATGCTAAAAAAAAAATTACGAAACATAGAATAAGATAGTCGAGCCTTAATCAACTGAGTAAATGTTTCGAGCTTTACGCCTTTAATTAACGTAATTGTTGGTTTTCAGCGCGAAATGGACTGTATTTACGCCCGGTCTCTAGACATCTACCGGTCCTCAAGTTAAGTAGGCAAACAGATTACTACTGCATCATCGTGGAAACACCAAGATTCAACTAGAACGTACTATTTTGTTAAGAAAAAGATTGAACGAAGACATTCAAATGTTACCAGGTAGGAATCCGAATTTTCATGTTGCATATATGTAAAATATAGCAGCAAAGTTGATTTCAAAGCAAATTTATCGATGCTCTGTTATTCTAGCTCAAATTGATCATTACTTAGCAGCATTATTCATTAACTAACATAGTTAAAATGATTAGAATAATAAAAATGATAATAACTACAAGTCGACGCCTCAACTACCTTGCGGATGTGTTCTAAAGCGTCGTTACTTGCAACCATTTGGATAGTTTTTCCAGTACCGATTCTAGCTACAAGGGCTATCAATGTTTTTCATGTTTCACGCTCAATGTCTTAAAGCCATTAAAGGCCATTTTAAACGGCTGGGTTCCGTTTACCTAGGGTCGAACCCGGACCACCACAAGCTCCTGCGCTGAGAAAGCAGACAGATTATTCACCGAGAAAGAAGTTTTAAGACTTTTGATTTTGCCGCCAAATCTCGCGAGGTCAATTTGTTTTTTGACGCATTGGATGTATGGATGGACCTACGATAATGCACATTTTCAATTCAATTCTTGCATGTACACTTTGTATTGAAAAGCTTATCGAGCGACCGTTTCTAGAAACAAAGACGGTACTTCATAAGGGACCGTTTCCGAGACGACTTTTTGTCTGGAACTATCTCAATAACTCTAGCCAATAAGTGTTAAAAGGCATCGCAGAATTGTGATCATATGGGACCCCAAATAATTTCTAAAACCTGCTTGTCTCATGGACAAAAAAAAAAAGAGAAATTAATCGCACAATTGCAAATGAAGTGCGCTGAACGCCCGGGTGCGCACGAGGCACTTCGTTGTTTATGCCTTATACGCACCTTGTTTTTCAAAATTGTCTGTACGTACGAAATCAAGACTCCTTTTCGTTTAATATGTAGACTAATGGCTCATTAGTTACTGACATACAAGTTCTACTCATCTAATATTTCTCTCATCTTATTTATTTTGTTCTCTCACGGTTCACATGAATTTGTGATTTGCTATTTTGATTGCCTAAAGTGGAAAAAATATCTAACCGCTTGATGGTTATTACTGGAGTCATTTTGGCGAGGAAAACTAGATTGTGTAAATTGAAAGACGACAAGTGTCCTATATGTTAGCTTCATAAACAATATTCAAACCAACCAAGCCTGCGGTATTCCCTTTTATCGCAACGAAGGAAAATATATCATTATCATATAACATTAGACGCTGTTCGGACTTTGTAACTTATAGAGTGCATAAAAAATTCCTACAGCTTTTTTCGCTGGATTGAGGAAAAATATTGTTGTGACTACTATAATCGTGATAAACATTGCTAATATGTGTATAGACAACACTGAAGTGTTTATCTCTTTTATTAGCGTTTTTTATTTTTCCTTATAAACGCGCGTTTTTTAACGAAAGTTGAAGAAAGAAAAGTTGGGTTTCAAAACAAACCTCATCGATATGATCAACTACTATGTTTGCATATGTATATCAATAAAGTTTAGCTGATCGATGATGCCTGTGTTTTCAGGCTGCGCTAGAAACGTTCTGCCCGTCTGTGCTCAAGTTTCTATGGGTAAGGTAGCCCGTTGTTTATATAGGTACGTTCTAGATGGGTGAGTGAAACTGTTTTGTTTATAGAAGCCAGTAGAGAGAGACTATAGCTAAATGTAGCAGAGAAGCTAAAAAAAGAGCCAATTAGGGTTTAAACAGCGGCTTAATGAAGCCGTAGCTCGACGTTCCTACATATTAGGTTCTAGAAGACAATATTTAATCTTGTTTGGTATTGCAATCCACTGAATTTAGATCTATTTTATTTATTAGTTTGTAACGACAGCTATTTGACAGTGTGGTGGGACGCGCGACCTTTCAAGCAAAAACACGCGCTTGCTGCTGTCTGCATAGCTGAGTGTTAGCGCCTAAAAGTAGCACAATTCCTGCTGTTAGGCGTACAATTGACGCATCATATTTACATGCTGACTTAAGTATAGGCATTGTTATTCTATAATTTGATGAGTTTGTTGTATTTCCTGTAAGTAATCAGCGGCATTAGTATAGTTATCGTCGTCCCTTCTACGACTGGGACTCTTGTTGCAAACTTTGGCGGGCTTAGTTCTTCCACTGGCGGCTGCTAAGTGGTTCAGTGGCATTTAGTCGCAATTTACGCGATGCGGTTTGATCTAGTTTTAAATCCTGTTCTCTGTGAATATAGTTTGTGTGATGAAAATTTCGCCGAGCGCGCTGGGCGTAGCCCAATAAGGTAAGGATTGCTTTTTGTGTGCCTACGGCGTGGACGTGAAAAGTGTCTATGAGGTGCGCTGGCAGAGGAAGGCCCATTTGGAAACTGACATGATTGCCCACATTCTCCTGTTTTACCGTTGCTGTATCGGGCCGGCGTCGTTTACTGGTGAAACCGTTGCGAGTAGTCTGATAAGAAGCAGGTCATTTCGGCAGGAAGAAAACCGTATTGCAGCTGTCTGACCGTGCAACGCAGACTGAACCAAATTGAATCTGGTCATAACTGGAGAGCGGCCATAAGACGAAGAAGCGTTAGTGCCTCGTATTTGTTGAAAAAAAAACAGCCTGATCTGTTAAAGCCGACAATGCTTGAAGATGAAGGCAAGTTCGGATCGATGGTGTTGGCTAGTCACGTAGAGCGTCGATGTTTCGTCGGTAAAAATATCTGTTTGCGTAAAAGCTGTATGACCGAAGTTGGTAATTAAAAAAAAATGGGCACACAGGATGGAGGTCATCACCTACCCCGGGCAGCCTGCTCTTATAGTCCGCTGATGCTGTCACTACGGTCAAGCTCACCGTCCGTCGACCCCTTTAACAAGGTGTTTGCGTTGCAGATGGCTAGTGCAGCTGTTGTTGTAGAGTTCTAATGAAGTAGGTAAAAGTTCGAGCGCTTAATTGACAAATTAGGCAGTTGTCGGTTGCTTAATTTATTGGGTAGCAAATACAAAATTATTATTATTATTAATTGATATTGTTAAGTGCCGATGACGAAGAGAGACGGCCATGCAGGTAACTAGCCAACAAAGATTAGCCTCGTGCGAACCACGATCCCTTATTTTCGCATGGAACTACCACTGTTGTTGTTGTTGTTGTTGTGGCTGGTTGTAATAACTGTCTGTGACTGTTGCGCCTATCAAGCAGCCTTTTTTTCGTTACTTCTCATAACGCTGCTGTGGAAGCTACAATACTTTCACTTATGAATGGTGAAAAAGCGCAGTGTCGCCAGTAAACAACAGATGTTTCATGACGACTGATGGTTTGTGCTTGGATTCAGTGTGTTTCCATACGAACATAGACATCTATGTGTCGGCGTATTAAGTCAGCCGTTGAAGCTGTTGTTGTTGTTGCATCAGTAGGCCACTGCTATTGGTGCTGTAGTGGCGATTACTCGTTTTCCGTGTTTCGGTACTGTTGCCTAATGGGCGGATGCGATACTCTAGTTGGGCATTTTGCGCGACAACAACAACAACAACTGTAACGATCGGTGCCACGATACTGTTTTTCAACGGTTGAACCAACAGAACAGAACAGTAAATTGCCAACAACACCCTGTGATAAAAGGGAGTCATCCATTAATTAGAGAGGCTGAAGGGGACAGATTGAACGCGATACAAGCCCACCGCAGTTTTCGAAAATGCATAATCGGTCCACATGGTTGAATTGCAAATGTCGATGCTGCCGACTAGCTCTGGGTACATGGATACCTTACGGCCATAGATAGGCAACAGGATTTAATGCGAATGAAGTCGGTCCTATTTTACTGTAATCTTGTCTTTCGGTAACTTATGATGGCTAATCTTCGTCTCGTTGTCACTGGCTTATTCGGAGAAAATAGAAAATGTGTGGCTGAGCGATCTCTGAGGTATAGTGTACTGCTGGGCGTGTGAGCGTGCGTTCATATGCTTATTTGTCTGTCTGTGTACAGTTCAGCAGCAACGGTAACAATAACTCGACTGTTTTGTCGGATGCAAGGGCGTCTGCTGTGAGCAGAGTTCTAGTGGTGTACGGTAAAGGTTTTCTTCCTGTTATGGTTCTTTAGCCGTTGTCTTCTGTCTGTCCGTCTATCCCAAGTCAATGAGATAGCTGGTAAGGTAATCGATCGGTACGATGTGTAGCTTTCGGGTTTTGTATGCATTCGTCAATCAGAGGGTCGGTGTTTTTGGATATTGTTCGTTCGATGCGGGTTGCTCGTGCTTCTCAATTCGTGCCAACAACAGCCGACTGTCTATGCTGACAACTTTTTCATGGCCGATGACAACTAACAGCAGCTTAACGAAATGGTAAACAAACTGTGGCAAATAAGACTACGTGGTAACCTTACCATTGCCTATATTAATATGGCGTAGTACCAGTGTGGCATAGATGTTTTTCAAATCGCTAGAGTCGCAAAATAGAAGCTGTGAGGCCAACAAACGCGTCTGTCTACAGCAGAATCGGCGAAGAGATAAGGCCGATGAA
Organism: Varroa destructor; assembly: GCF_002443255.2. Taxonomy (NCBI): domain Eukaryota; kingdom Metazoa; phylum Arthropoda; class Arachnida; order Mesostigmata; family Varroidae; genus Varroa; species Varroa destructor. The sequence goes on along the minus strand of NW_019211460.1, from coordinate 30,292,230 downwards.
CGAGTATATCTTTAGTAGCCATTGTCTATAGTAAATTAAACTATGATTTTAGTCGTTGGTTTCACTCAGATAGATCTGCGCATTAGATTATACTAGATTGCTTTGCTGGAAAGAACGTTTCTTATATTGATATGTATTTCCTAAGGTTACTTAATACGTGAATAATTCCTTAATCATTGAGAGAATCGCCAATATATTGTACTGGTTTTGGCGTTAGCTCAACTAGGTATACTGAAGTAAATAAGCCATCATACTTTATTTATTACAGGGTGGACAAATACGGTGGCTTGCGCTATTGTGAATATATTTTCAATGAACCTTATTTACTAATAGCTAACAAATAATCTGAACCCTAAAAACTAATGCACTTTGAGTTATGATCGTGAACCATAAATAGAAATTAGCGACCCCTCTTCCGAATCGTCACTGCAAGTGGTAACGAACTTCACTAATGCAACAACAAATCCAGAACAAAGTTGCATTTAGACTTGTATTTTACCGTACAGTGACTCCTCTTCTAAAGAATGTCCTAGCATTAAAACAAATTCAAATTGGCAGGGCACTTGTTTACTTTCTTAGTCGCCTGTAGCTAGCCTGTGTACAGCTCAAATAAGTTTTTGGGATAATCTGCATGCCTGCAAGGAACACTGTAGACAATAGTTCCGAGTTAGCTAAACTTTGAATGCTTCTGTGGACGCCAGCCGGTACCCATCGTCAATAGTCAGCTGTTTCTGGTACATTTTTGAATACTGTTTTACGTTTTGATTGTGCGTGTGCAACATCACACGCATTCTCGTGGTTTGTGGCGCATGTCAACTGCGCTGTAATGCTTTAACATGACTCTTTCTATATCACTGTACTTAAATTTGATTATAATTGCCATATGCAAATATAGAAACGGGAATGTTAATTACGGTGTACAGCTAGTTCTAAGAACTTTTCAATGAAGTCGTGTGTTAGCCACCATAGTTTGTTTCATTAAGTCTTCATTTACTGCCAGCAAACCGATCGGAACCATTAGTCAAACCTCGAGGAGGAAGGCTCTGCATTTGCCTATAAAAAGCAGTACTAGCATGAAATAATTATTGTGAATATATGTTCACATTAGCATAATATGTGCCCTATGTCATAACTAATGCACGTTATTTGCTGTCACTTTTGATTGTAGATGCGCCTCATAGCGCCAGCTGAGAGGCGGAGCGCTGTCCATAGAAGCGGTCGAAAGCGCGATTAACAAGGACCGTTCAACGGTCAACGGTTTGGCAAACTCGGGAAAGATCGACTAGCTGAAGGAACGACCTGGCTTGCAGCGACCGTGGCTGGTGGAGTGAAGATTTTCGGTTGGAAACAGAAGTAATCGGTGACTTCGATCCTTTTGAGAGAAACAACGACAATTTCAACAACAAATTTAAAAGTGACTGGATTCGGAAAGCGTATGTAGGCTCGGAAACAAACAACCAAACCTGAGCAAACGAGACGTGTGGTTTCCGACTGTATTGGAAACAAACCTTCGCTTCACAAGCGCACATTGCTGATCTAGCCGTTAATAATAACGGGATAACCCTTTTACTACTGTGTTGTGACCGCGATGTCTTCTGCGACGCAGCCGCTGAATTTGTCGGGTGTGGTGGTAACCGATGTGCGAAGTCTTCATTGGCGCATTGGAGCGCATATTGGATCGGGAGGATTTGGTTCTATCTATTTAGGTTAGTATATAAATTTGTTCAACTAGTTGCTATAGTTTAATCAATTATTTTGATAGACGAGGTAGTTGTACTTTAACATTTTTCTGGACACACGAAATCTGATTTACGTAAGGGCGAATTCGTTAATATACACATAGAGACGAACCCGAAGCGTACCGGAAAGTATGTTCGGCGAGAATTAAACAATGATTTACAATTTTAATTGTTTTCGGAGGCCATCTATTAATAAAGTCCGCTGATTTTTTTATGGACCTAAATTAATGTACGCAATACGTATATTAACGTAACTTTTGTTGATTTTCGTTCTTCGTAAATTAAAAGCCTTGATGACATCATTGACCATTCACAACATTTTTTACGTTGAGTTAGCCATTTTCGATCACTGAGACTTGTGTTATTCGGTAGCAACAAGTGGTTGATTCTATTGAGTTAGCGTTAAAAAATATTTTGTTTATTAAGGATATATTTCAGTTATACTTTGCATCAAGTGCATGACATGATTGTTGGTAGACACAATGTAGTTTACAATTGGTCGATTATAGAGTAAGAGGACAAAAGATTCAGTGTGCTTAATTTAGAAACTTCTCGAATTAGTAATGCATATTGCAATGTTCACTAACCGTTTGTGAATCTGATATCATAACTTTTTGCGGATGTAAGTAATAAATTTGTTATAGTGATTAACTGGCCTGTCGCACTAACTACATATTCGTATTGTTTTCTAGCGTGCGAGGCGAATTCGGGTTTATTGGAACGCGGGCTGGGTGTCCCCGAGGACACACGGATGGCCATTAAAGTGGAACCTCACGATAATGGGTCGCTGTTCACAGAGATGCATTTTTACCATCGATGTGCCAAATTAGACAAAAGTAAGTTCGAAGTTTATAATGAAGTTACGTATATAAATTATTTCTAGTTAAATAATGGATATTTTGCACGTACATTCCTTATATTCAGTTAAACGAAACGGAAACTAATAGAATTGTTGACTACTCTTCACGTTAATTCCCAGGGGCTAACTTTAATACTGAGCATTACATTCCTTGTTCATTTTGATAATTCATTTTAGTGGAGGAGTGGCAACGGCAGAGAGGGCTCGACTATGTTGGTATGCCACGCCTTCATGGATCAGGTTCCTTTGTGTTCCGCCGGCAGAGATATCGGTTTATTGTCATCGACCGATTTGGAACGGATCTACAGGTAAATTATTATATTGAAGGTATTGTGCTATATGAGAAACTACTCTTACCTTGAGAAACAACTACTTCTACTTCTTCTTAGCTTTTACTCCTGACTCTAGAGAAGGCTCAATACATCTGCGTAATATTCTATATTGTTCGTTTACTTTGTATTGCAAAAGTAGGCTTGTTATTTACTAAACGAGTATCATTATTCACTTCGCAATGAACACGGATGCTCAATGAAACGGTTTATTACCATGTTAATATTGTTCCTTTGATCACAGACAATCCTCGGTGTTAACGAGGGACGGATGCCGTTGAAAACGGCACTGACGGTAGCTATTCGAGTGACGGACATTCTCGAGTACGTGCACTTTCACGGCTATGTGCACAAGGACGTTAAGGCGCAGAATCTTTTGCTTGGTTTTGACGATCCGAACAAGATCTATCTCGTCGACTTTGGCCTCGCGTGTCGGTATTTCGTTTATGAGTCGGGTTACGAAGTTCACAAAGAGTTAAAAGAGGATCTTCGGCGGGCTCACGACGGTACGATTGAATTCACCTCACGAGACGGTCACCTTGGCGCGCATTCTCGCCGCAGCGATCTCGAGGTAGCCTAGATGTTTCATCGTGCAACTAAGCGAATGCAGCATTAGCGTATAAATCGTTATACAAACGTAGTGGATTAAAGTTTCGTTGTCTATAAACAGATGCTGTCTACAAAATAGCTGTTGTTAGTCTTGCAGTCCAGAACTAAGAAGAATTTAGAGTGATACGGGCAATATTAAGAACAACTTTAATGATGGTTTTAGGTGTTATTGTACAATCTGATCTATTGGATCTCAGGAAAATTACCATGGTCATCGAACCGCGAAGATGCGGAAGAAATTGCCAGCCAAAAGGAAATTTATATGCGGGATCCGCAAGAACTAATGGTGGTTTGCTTTGGAAGGTTTGTTGCGTTTCCTCTAATACTGTTAGGTATCCCTTAAAAAATGTTCTCCGTGTATTTTATGTGCATTATGCAATTGTTTCACTGAATTCAGTGCAACCACACTTTAAACATTAAGTAATTAATCCAGTTATGTCCAGGTCTTTTTTGTTAGAAAAACTGCTGATATCATCGTTAGATATGCAGGGATTCGTATAATGTATTCTATAGATTCGTTTTCACTTTGAAAAAATAAGACAAAGAGATTCAACTAGGATTTACTAGTGGAACCGTTTTATATTTTGTGTAAAACACCATCTCAGTTAAAAACCTCCTAAATTTACGAGGATTATATGAACCTGCCACACAAGGTTGTATGTTAAATCAAGTATTACGTACAGTCATCTCGCTGGAGTGGGTCGGGTGTTGAATTATGTTTTTTAAACCTCGAATGCAACGCTCTTGTTTGCTAACATAATCGTCCCAGTTCATCAAATGATAATTTGTCATATGTATGTACGTTTATACGCGCGATCGGTTAGGTCGTAGAATGCTCTGACATTGTGAACCGCGTCATTGTGAAAACTGATTAATCATCCAACGTTCCTTCCAACCAAGATAGCAACTTTCACCGGTCGCTATAGGAACCGATTCAGATAGTTACCTTGACGTATTGCTGCTGATGCTTGTTAAAATTACAGGAAAGGTGCGCCTCCCTACATTTTAGAGTTTGCTAATTATGTCGCCAGACTCGACTTTCACGAGAAGCCTAATTACGAGCTTTGTCGTGAAATGTTTAAACAGGTGAGGAGCTGAGTAAAGTGCCATTCTTATAAAATGCTTTACGATTCTCAACAGTTTTTTCATCATTAAGTATGGAAGTAAACAACCGCATCCTATTTAAATTAGAAATGTGACGCAGGATTAGTAGACTTCGCACTGGACTTGGTTTAGGTACCAACCAGGTTGATATCTGCTCAAAAGTACAGTGCTTGTGCTTCAGGCAATCCTAAAAAGCGGCTTCCGACACGATATGCAGCTTCAGTTTGAAGGGGGCATCGTCCGTATACAAAGCAAACGAAAATGCCGAAAAAGCTTTCGACTTGAGAAGGAAAAACGCATGCGTGTGGAACAGGAGAGTCAGGTAAATATACCTCTACTATGAAGACGCCACAAACAACAGTAATACGCCTATTTCATGTCATTTAGGGAGTCACGCCATTTGACCGTCTTTTTTCGGTATATTTGAAATCGGTATACTACGTAAGAGCACTGGCAGTGTCTAATATATAGATATGAAGGTATCTATGATCAAATTTAGTTATTTGTATAACTTTGTTAATGCTCATCGTTTGTCTAACGGTCACGCGCATTTTTAGGCATCACTGTCGGGTTCATCAAGTGGTTCGGTGGCGGCAACTCGCTTAAGGCGTCGTACCACGAACGCCGCTGCTGGAACGCACGCGGAAGCCGTTGCGAGCACGTCGGATGATGACGACAATGACAGTTCGCTGAGCGACAGGCCCTCATCTGTGAAACGGAGCTGTTTCGACTCGCGGCAAAGCAGCGGCCGCAGGACTGGTAGGCATCATTATCCACCCTCGCAAGATCAAGAGGTACCGCAGGGTCCTACCCTGCTTATGATCGACCACGACACCAAGGAGGCTCGCCGCATCAACTTGTTTGAGCTGCGGGAAGCACAAAGGGCGTACGAACTCCAGAGGGAACACTTGATGAACGTGGCCAGAAACGAACTTCGCCAAATGGGCGAAACCGCTGCTAGGGTCGAAAATACCGCCGCTGTCGTGTCAGCCGCCCGCTTAGGAAGAATTACTAAAGATGCTAGAGGCAAGGCTGTCGTGCAAAAGGCTAAAAACACCAATTTGGTGGGAAAAGACACATGGCTGGGTACTGGGATTATTGCGGATAAAAGGTGTAATATTAGCAGTAGGCGAAGGATGGCACGGCGCACAGCGGCGCAATTTCAGGGGACGGGGAAAGTCCAAAGGCATCAGAAACTCAAACAGAATAGAAATGCACGGGTGGCTGCGAACACGGCGTTAGTAGCGGCTAATGTTTCTCACAATAACGTCGTACAACAAGAGGGGAAAAATCGGGTATTGGCGACAGACTTGACGAATCCGCCAGTCACGCGACAGACTAGGCGTCGAACCCTTAGGGAACAAGTTGAGGCAAGCGGGATGGTCACGATAAGAACTTCAGGGGCCGATAAGACAGCCGGTGCAAACAGCAACTATTTGAATGGGCATGGTCACAGTCACACTGCAGTAAATGGTAAAACAGCCACAGAGCGGTCGTCGAAAGAGGCCAAACAGCCGCAACTAAAAAACAATAGTGGGGGTACAAAAAATGAGCAAAAACGAAACAATAGTGGCCCAATGCAGTCGAAATTCTGTAAAGAGTCTGGTCACAAAGAGTCTGGCTCGTGTAGTCGAGGAGTGACAAAAAAAAGCAGCTTGAGGTGTGTTCGATTTAAGAACGGGAATGGTCAACAAATTTCCGTTGATGTGGCAGGTATGTCGTTAAGAAATCGAAGGCTGCCCCTTACCGAGGTTAGCAATTCGAAATAAGACAGCAAGTAAGGAGGCGTGAAGAGAGCGAACCCAAGTTGATGCGAATTACGCAAGGCCTAGATTTGGCTATTAACGCCGGCTTTGTTTTCGTTTCGAAGTTATAATATACGCTAGCAGTTATGTTTTCCAGTTGTTGTAACGGTCCTTGCTCACTCAAATGTGATTCACTGAATCCTTTTATTTTAGGGGCACAAAATATTACGATTTGTTGTATTGCGCTTGCTGTGATCTCTGTCAAGTTGCAGGTAATCGTTTCTACGCGATTATCTAACTATACTGCTCCTGCATTTTTTAATACGGAGTAGTTCAATAGAAGCGAGAGTTTCCCCCATAAGGTTGTTTCGATGAAGAAAAGTTAAGACAGTCATATTTGAAACGAGAACTTATTTTGCGTCTAGAAAGAATACCTGTGATGAGTGAGGGTCACAATGCCGTACAGAACAATACTGATCAGGGAAATTCTATGCTACCGCTATTGCTAGTGATGTGGAGTGCATTTGCTTGCAGCACCTACGGCTTCTTAGATTTAGTTCAAGACTACCTGATTTTAACTATAATAAGTTCGATAAACGGTTTCGGAGAGCGATGAGTAGGATCCGGCAGACCACCAAATGACGACGTTATGTCAAATGCGCAAGTTTTCTGGTTTTAGATGTGTGCTCTCTGTCGACTGTAATCGTATTTTTCTCGATAAGTGAGACTCATCGCTCTAGATACAGAAGGTGTGTGGATTGTCACAGTTGCTTATGATTTACATCAATAATGAACTATAACCATTAAGATCAACCTGTTGACAGTGAGTAGAACAAGACGCTTCGATAGAATTCCAGTCGCTTGTTGGCGGTTAGTACAATATAGTATTCTATTAAACACTGGTGTACAACGGTATCCATTGCGATGTGTCTATCTACAGAAGCGTTTATAATAATTAGCCAGTACCAGCAGATTTATCTGCAATTTCAGTGGAATTGTAAAAATGTAGGAAGCATAACGGCATAAACCGTCGAACAGATAAAACTAAACCGAATATTATTCAGCTAAGTTGAACAAACGTCGAGGCTAATGAACTGAAGTCGAGGCTAATGAACTGAGGTCGAGCATGTCTCGGCAGACAAACGCTAAAGGACGTTTTGACTTACGGTAACATAGTTTGTTAATCGTCGTTAAAGTGCAGTGAATCGTAATTCTTTATGTAGTCTTCTAAACGAGCTGTGTATACGCCGGTTTCTTAAGTTCGGGTAGAATAGGTTTAACTAGCTTAGTATAAAAGCAGGTTGAAGAAAACACAGTAAGTCGAATGGAAGGTCTTCATTGCGAATGGGCTTATGCTCATCGTCCTTGTTAACTGAACTGTACGTATATAATAATTTTCAGTTCTTTACATATATGTGTACAAAATATATAGTTAATAAGATTGGTTCTTTGTATATAAGTTTGAATAAATAATTTCATTATAATTTGACATTCAGTTGTTTTCCTTTCAGCTTCTTTGTTCGCAAACTATTCTGTTAATCTGTCCGCCGCTCTGCTCTTCTCTTTTTCTCGTATCCATAAAGTTGTTGTGCGTAGCTTGTTTGCCTTAGCAACGCAACTATAGTCACAGTTCATTCCCTCTAGAGATCGTTTTTCAAATGCTTTTTTCCACATATTGCCTCAGTTGCATGACACCGTTGGACCAAGCTTAAATCGATCTTCGCAATGTTGTGCTCTGGTCAAAAGTACCATTCTCGCCGCCACCTCGACTTTTAGCGGGTTTGCGTTTAAGACAACAGGGATTTTTGCACGGGCACTTCTTTGAAAAACTCTGTTGACAATTCAGCCACATCAGATCATAGCAGATGAGCCTTCAATTATATATTTGATTTTTGCGCATACGCACAGACAAACAACGTAGGTTGCGAATGCAATATGCACCTCTATAAGCTGCGAATGCAATGTAAGACCACATCAGATTGAACCTAATTGCACTTTAAGCCTGGAAACCTTACCTGCTGTTTACTCGCCAATAATCTGAGCACTGTATGGTACTCGACCTGACCCAAAAACCCTAAAAATCCCCTACAGTGCTACTGAACGCACCTGTCACTCATTCAGACTGGTAGATTGAATAAATGTTAGCGCTGCTTTCGCCGGTACCTTGACGTCGGACATACACCGAATGCTATCGCAATGGCTTACATAAAAGGTGCGTGCTTGATCTAAACGATAAGGTGTTCAGGCACGAAGCTTTTCTTCCTTACGATGCCTCTTGGTGTGATGGAAATTCTTTCTAGACTAAAACTAGAACATAAAAACAGTGGCCTAAATACGAATGGTTTGGATTTGTAGTAGACCGAAAAGGAAAAACATATCATTGATCTGCAGAAATGCTAGACCATTTCACTTGAGTTGGCGACAACGTTCATGTTCGTCTGCAGAAAAGTTACCCAAATGTAATATATTTAGCCAACGAATTCTGGATATAATTATTTTATTTAATCAAACCTACATTAGTATATATGTACTTGGCGGGGTTTGCGCCAGTAACCTTCCAAGTGTTACAGCCGGAGGCCTATTCGGCTTATCCAATAATAATAACAACAATAGAATTAAATCAATTCGGGCTGGATTGGATTATTATAACTTTATGATGGGTTCTTATTGCATTAAAATACCTGACTAGTACGTCCTCTTAACTGCAGTAGCAGCATATATTAGTGTGTACAGCAGGTAAAACTCCTTTTTTAAAGTTATTGTTCTTTGAAAAAATTATTTCTCCTTATCCCTTAATTGAACATAGTGTAACAATAAAGCCCATTTCACACCACAAAACGAATTTCATTTAATTTTTATGTAAGGTCTGTTCGCTACTCCGCAGATAAGTCCGGGCGTAGGCACACCTCGTCTGAAATAGCACCTAATGGCTTTTATACCGGACGTTAAGCACATAAGGTTCCTATTCATGGGAGAAACAGAAAAGTGTTACGTCGATGAGTTTAGGGGGAGGAGGTCACTTAGCTAATAGTTGCAGAAGACGAGGTGTTAACAATTACAATTTGTATAGAAATGTTTGTAATTTTTTATTCTCAGTGCTCATGGTGTCTAAATATTATTGATCCGCATATATAGATCGTGTTGAAATATATGCATGCAATGTTTATCGGGTCGTCGAAGCCACTAATAGTCAGCATTATATTTGCAACATTTTCAATACACAATCATTGATTGAAGCGAACTGATATATAATCCAGGGACGAATTCTAAGTAAGAAATCTTGTTTATTCTTATCTGAAACTTCTGTATATGTTTTCGCTGCCTCGTCATCACCTGCTTCTTCCATCGTCATCGAACATTCTTTGCTATTTGATCTCATCGACCTTTCGACTTATAAGGCTCGACGCGCAGCATAAGTTCGGTCGCGAGTCCTATGGCGAACGGCTGTCACAATTCTAATCCCTTCCCCATGTTCAACTGCTTCGACCACAAGCCGTCCGGTAAGTGACCGTCTTTTTTAACAATAGGAAATTTTTATCTTTTGTTCGTTTTGTAGCTACAATCGTTACACTGTTGTTGACAATGTGTATAGTTATTGATTATAAAGATTTTGATAAAGCTAATGTTAAATTAAACTTTAAAAAGGGTTTTCGCGCTTGATCCTTGACGAATGGTATGAAAATATAATTGAACAATATTATAGGTTTGGAGAACCCGACGCCGGCAATGCAGTTGTTAATGGACAAGCTCAAAATCAAACTTCATTCCTTAGTGAATTCTGGTCCTCCCGTGATGCCGCTTTCATTTAAGGACAGAATTCTCGATGCAGGTATAAATAATCGTTTTTATAATGCCCAAGAATTTTTGGTTCTCAATAGAACCCGGCAAATTTGTAACATTAGTTACGTCGTGTTTGCTCAAAGTGTTCACTCTAGCCTAATCTAATTGATACATGCATGCAGATTTAGAATCAATAGAGAATTTGAATAGCTACGTTTACTTTTGCTTGTAAGCGTTCACGGTTCCACACTTCATATACCCTTACACCGCTTAACATGAAGTTACTTCTGCTCTTCCTTTAGGTGATCTCTATAAGGCCGATAACGTAATGCGGAGAAGTCGCAGTTACAGTCCTGAAATTGCGTAGCGGGTCGGCGATTTCCAATACCCCTGTCGACCCATTGTAGCCTATGGTCTTCCACGAGACTCGGTGTCAAGACGGTGACAATTTCCAATCAGAACGGGAAGTCTCTACGAAGCCCTTACACCAAAGCTGTTTTGCGGACACCACTTCATGCAATTAGGAAGCGTGATCCCAATGACGTGGCTGTGTGGTATGGCTAACGCATCTATCACGTTTGAAACACGCGCGAGTCCGTGTGGCATTGTGAGTGAGGCCTTTGAATTTAGGGATTTCTATTTACTGATATGATGACCAAACATAAATGACACAAATAGGCATACAAAAAAACGGATTGTAGGAACTAAGTATGGAAGAACTAATGAATCGTACGCATTTTAGACAAATTGAACTCGGAGTGAATTATCAGAAAAAAGCAAAAGTCCTATTCGGCTTCAGCTATAATCGAACTGACAAGACAAATGACTTTAGCGACGCAATCAATCTGTAGGTGTGGTAGCACTTCAATTGTACGTACAATCATCCAGTGTTACTTTTAAGTATGTTAGAAAGGAGTGGTTAAGTGATCACTGCAGCCCCTGAGTCGAATCACGCAATTACACGACTTTTTCTCAAGACTGATTTCACGGTCTGAGATGGTAAATTTAACTGTGTGCATAGCCTATTTAAATTATCTCATTATAATTATTATTACCATTATTTATTATTTTTCGAGTGATTTGTATTGCGTGGATCGCTTGCTATAAAGGTGTGAACTTACATGGTAAAATGGTGGATGCGATCATAGAAGACAGACAAACAAAGATATTAAGAGCCGTAGTGTTACTTGGAAGCGGTTCAAGAGTATCTGGCGTCATAAAACACTTAGTCTTCTAGGCGACTTTTTTACGATAAATAGTAACCAAATTGGAAACGAGCGTTTAAGTCAGCAAATTTCGACTAATAATGAACCTAAAAAATAGAAAAATCCTTTGCATTATAGCTCATTGAGATCTGAATGATAAAGCGCGGACCTGCCAATAATCGACAAAAATAACGAGTCTCAGTTTGCTTAAAGCACTTGCAGTAAACTGTATTTTTGCAGCTTTGAAAAAAGCTGCCTTTGCAAATGTTGAAGCGAAGCTTGGGCATAATTTTTCGGTAATCCACATCGGGTATCCAAATGCCTCAGATGCACTGGATAGCAGTATGAGTCTCTTTTTAAAAATAATTATTGTTAAGCTGTCTTTCTTCCCATAATTATGTCCCTTTCTGGCTGACATAACTATTGGCTCTATGTGGGTTATGATGCATGGAAATATTGTAGGTTTTTTGTATTAGCCACACTGCGTGGTGGCACAAAGACGAAATAATTCCGGAATCAAATGAGTCTATTATCGAACTGCAGAAGCGTTCTTTTGTCAGTTACATTTATATTTCACACCTGATATCCAGATAACTGAACGAAGTTGATTCGTTGAGGCGAATATTCATGAACTTACTATCCTTATCTGTTACCATTTTGGTGCGATGGTGAATCGATCCCTAATCAATGTCGATATCCTGAAATGCCTAATAGGCCAGTTGTGTACTTTCTTTTACCCAATATCACTACGTGTGGGTAAGCTTTAAATTGATTGTTAAATGAGTACAAATGAGAAAATTGTTTTAACGACGTTGAGTTCCACTCAGCTCAGTTGTCTGGTCCCACTGAAAAGGCTGGCTTTGGCGACGAAACAAGTACCAACCAATTCGATCAATTCAAAGTCACATTAAACAGTGTAAGTGCGAGTAAAAGAATAACCGATATACGAAAATAATACTAATGGCCCTTGATATTTGCTAGCCCCAGGAAAGGGAGGGGGGTTGATGTCTGCGACATCTTTAAATCTATTCTTTTTGTAGCAGTGCAGCGATGCATGCACATATTTGCAAAAATATGTGAACCACTACTCAGTGTAGTGCCGTTGTCAGATTAAACTTTTTCGACTTTGAGGCACTTTCCAGCACCTATTATCGAAATTAGCAAGTATCTGGGAATGATCGTTTCAGAAGGAGGTGGATCAAACGAAATATTGAGGGTCAACAATTATCTGACAGTTTTTTCTCGTGAGTGTGCATTGCAGCGATCGATAACAACAATTTTAGATAGGAATATCTGAAGAACACCTCCGAAGACATTTGGAACTCTAATGAGTACACAAATTTTCCAATTTTCATCGGATTGCAACCTCCATCGATGGTCAATAGACTCGCATGCAATGAAAAAGTTAGAAAACTCGGCTTGAAGCGACATAATATTACTGGTTTAGTGATCTGTGTAAAGCTACTTCGAAATGGGAATTCTTTCTAAAGATGTCTTGCTGATCAGCGTTGATATAATACAATGTCTTTTTGATTGAAAGATTCATAGTTAAAATGATCGTTAGATGGCGGTGTAGCTAAAAATTATTACGTAATGCCGCACCAGATGGCGCCGCGGCTAATAAAGTGGGCCGGTTATGTTGTACATATGTTATAATTCGTATGCGCATTAATCTATACAATATGAACACATGAATATTTATGCCCGCACCAAGAATTGCTATGATCATAGCTACTTTCAAATGTATAACAATAGTATGGACTCAACAATATAATCGTCCATAATCTATAAGTCTATAATCGATATGGGTAATCATTACGATTGCCATCTTTTAGAACATCGTGCGAAAGGTTCCTACGACAATACCGTATGATCTGGCATCACAAAAAACATTACCTGGAGCCACTTGGCTCATTTCAAGCGCACACAGTCAAGTAATCCGCTTGCCACAGTCGCAATATGACTTGTTAGCGAAGCATCAAATACGTTCAGACCATAATTCTGTCATAACAATGAGCAAGATTTCACGAAGGATGTCTGTAATAATTACGATTTCTTTAGCACGACATTGGGCGCATGAAAGTAGAGTACAATATAATAGACTATATATATACGGTTAAATTGTAAATAAGGCTGCATTAGCTAATATTTGCCATTATATTTGTCGATTATATTCCTCTTGAAAAATATTAATGCAGAATTGTTCATTGAAACAGATTCGACATAAGCGTAGGCATTTATGCTTATTAATTATTAAAGATAAAGCTTAAAAAATGAATCAATAATATCGTGTAACGTGAATATGCTTTATTAGGGTAAAATTTAGGGCCCGATCGGTCACCGCCCATCAAAAATTGTTGGACTGAAGGGCGACGGTTGTTCACTTGCTTGGAAAGGCAGATTGAAAATAAGAAACAGTGACAACAGTCTACCTGAAGAGCGATCGCTGTGCAACGAAAATATATTGCGCAATATGCGCAAGTCAGCGAGTATTGGTCAGAAGTGCTAGAAGGCATTGGGAAGCCGTTATGGTTCGCCAGTGCAAGTCGCAGGCTTCTATGTAGTAGAGTTTATTGTCCGTGGCAAACGATGAATAGGAAAGTCAATCCAGAATACGTATTTGTTCGTGGGTCTATACGTTTAGCCCTGAACACGCCAAACGTTTCGCCTTACGAGATTTCTTTTGTACAGCTTCGAGGCAGAACCTAGGCGGTCCGCTGCTTGAAATTGATGTGATGCCGTTTGACTCGGGTACCAGTGGGCGAGAGTAGATTTTTTTGCGAATCTGCTTGGATATGGCTACTAAGAAGGCCACACTGCGTAACTTAAGGTCCTACCCAACATGTCGTGACGTGCGATAACGTCTGCTTAATGTACAGTTGAGCCTGTCCTTATGGATTGTTCGTTTCCGAGAATGCTGCAATCCCGTTAGTTTGGACATTTTGCTGGTATGAAGAGTTAGCGCCTACCGACTCGGTCGAAGTACGGTCCAGCTAAAATAACGAATTGTTCTAGATTAGGGAAGCCGTTGTAGATCCGATGTTTCAGACACATGACTTGATGCCGATACCTCCACCGCGGAACAAGACCGCATTTACAACCGCCTTAAACCACTGGTTGATGACGGGTCGTCGGCAATACTTTATTCTGAGCTAGAAATTGACAGGCTGAACCGAGCATCCGGTTCAGTAAATTAATAGCGTTTCAGGGATATTGCTGTTGGGTTTTGCAACAGTTGTACTGATGTTAGATATGGACAATGTATAGAAGAGGAAGTGGTTCGATGGTTACGACTTACGAAGGGTCACCGGAACTGAAGCTGGTAGAATTGGAGAAAAAGCTTTTCTTTATTTAAAAAAGAGAAGCTAACCGAAATTTGACGCGATTGGCTTTGTTCGACCGTGTGGTCGTCGACCTGCATCGGAAATTTTTGAACACAGCAAAGACCAGTTCAGCAATCGATATGCGTTGCAAAAGACACTCACATCGGTCTTTCACATCGTTCTGGGTAAAGGAGCCTGGCTTAATCGCATAGAGACAAGTTTTCTTGCGTTCACCCGAAGCAATTATCTACGGGCTCGATAATACATCACAATATATAGAAAACGATGATAATTCTGGTGATCAAAATGGTGAAGATGCTAATAATGATGTGGAATATATTGAGGGGAGCTGTGTAAAGAAATATGAATATGGATTAATAACCGATTGAGTGGCTGATTGAGTAAATAACTGAACCTTTGAGCAAACAGGAAGGTGTCCCCGTAATCGGGATACCTGAAGTGAGCTCTGATAAGAATACTAGACCCCTATATTCCATGTCCTCCCTTGTACGCACACCTATAGACCGCTTCATGGATAAACTAGATAGAGACAAAGCAACAAGAAAAAACATAACAAACACAACATGAATTCTACAGTAATTCATAAAAGTAACGGCATTATGATAAAACAAAACCGATTTGCCAGTGATGCTGCCGGGTGGCAACCGGAATCATCAATTCGCAATCCGATTAGTATTCCCGTTATTATACTTGTAATTCGGACGAGGAAGGAAAACAAAAAAAAAACAACAGTAAAAGTTGAAAGACGAAGCAACAACTAAAACAATAGCAACGGTGTTTTTATATGTAACCACTCGACAGGCCCGGACGCATTTGTGGACGTTAAGGAAACAGATATAACAAATCTTATTGCATAGATATATAAATAAATAGAAATATTAATACTATTCATGGGGAAAACATCCCATTCTCAAAGGGCACAGAGAATATTACAGACACAGGCATGTAGGCACAGGTCATGTAAAACGCAAAAATGTACGTGGGTTGTGGTGTTAGGTTAAACTAATCTTGTACATAAATCGAACCCACATGTTCCCACCTGGACGAACAATTGGTATTTAATGTATATATGGTGTACATACATAAGGACGAAAATTAGATTGTCAGGCCAGTAATTAATAAAGTGTCAAGGAGAGTGAGTGTCTATAGAAAATGATGTCATGGTTATTTCCAATTTTCTTGTGATCTTTATTGCTTTCATATATATTAAGAATAGATTGCTCAAACATAATGCATGATGAGCCTGCTGTTTTCTTTTGCATCTTGTAGTCGTCCGTTATCAACTTGCTTGTTGTCTCAATTTTGTTGATATAAAATAACATTCTGAATGTTAATTATTTATTAATTGCAACGTCATCTCACTAAATAGCAGATCACTTACGAATAAATTATTTTTTTTAATTAAAACTTAAATACGCATTGAGCAATCGATAGAGTGATTTTGCTGAGGAGTGTTGTGTATCTTATTTTGGCCGAAATTGGTTGTCATTGTTTTTTAACACTCACCTAAAAAACGTAAAACTCTGAAAACATCTAAGTTTAATGTTATACGTGGATTAAACCAAAATAGATTATGTGGGACATTTACAGCATAAACGCTGTTCTGGAAAAAAATAGGTTTATTCACACCCTTATGCCATTAGAGTAGATAGACTTTCACTTTTTCTAAAAAGTTAAAAAGCGAAGAAAACGCCCTTTCTATAAGAAAAAATATTAAACGCGAAAGAGCGGTTAAAAAGCATTCTCCTGGTTTGATTATTCGAACATATTATTAACACATTTGTTATTCGATGTTAAAATTATCGTTCATAAGAAGGCTCGAAATAAAAGTTCATACGATTTCATCCATGCTAGGCTATTGTGATCATGGCTAACCTAGTGGTGGCAGTGGTGATGTTTTCGCATTTTTTTTTTTACATTTTACGTATAACCATAGATATTACACAGCTGGCTCCCAGCACGAAGCGAACTATGTCTACGCCCAGATTCGAACCCAGATCACTTCACGTGTCCTTAAGTTTAGGCAGACGAACACCCTACTCACTGCGCTATCACAGGAAGATGCGATGGTACCTAGACAGGTATTACTGTAGAATAAGGTGGACTCGAACAGCGAGTAGATTTTTCGTGTAAGCTTATTTCAAGTTTATTCTATTAGATCTAAGTACATTTATTCACGTTACTAGGGGAAACACTTATATTTTAGAATAAAAGCCTTTATTTTTTAATACCTCACTGTCCAAAGTCAGCCTACTGTATAAAAAATCAAATTAATAGCGACCTTCGTCAGTAAACTTATGTATTCAGTGATTCAAAACTGTTGCGAAAGCAATACTGATATAAACAATTTCTCTGGCTCAGCCTATTACGTGTACATACTATATACATAATAGTACCTAGTATACGGTGACGTGGATAAGCGTACGGTACCGATATAGCAATATGCAAACAAAAAGAGGTAAAGCCTGAAAGTATTGGAACCGTATTACTAATTACGTAATACACGCTAGCATTTATGGTGTTACGTGAACATACTTTACGCATCTGGCAAAGGCCCAATCAGCTGATTACTGCGTTAGCGTACCGGTGAGTTTTTGCATTTGCGTTGCTTGTAAACAAATTGTTGACTCGCTATTTCGATATCTAACTCGCTCGTAATTATATTTGATGCTTTTTTTTTTCGTTATTGCCATTACGTGCGTTGGCGTTGCTACTAATACTGTCGTTGACATCCGAAGCGCTTTATCTGAAGCTACCATCGATGAATACTATCCAAGGTGGTCATTTGGTTACATCTGACGGCATCCAGTTGATTTTGTCCTGCGTTGTCCGCTGCAATTTACAACTTGCCTTACTCGCCATTCGTCATCGTTCGGTCGCCATCATTTACAACCACCACGGCGCTGAATCTTTAACTAAAAAGTCTTCAACGCCGGCCGCTATTTTATGATATTCCTAGGACAAGCATTTTTATTAGTGCAGTAACAACAATAAGTGCAGACACGGTTGCTACAACTAGTCCCATACCCGCGTTTGTTGCTAAAACAAATCACTCAATCATTACTGCACCACGGCAAAGGGCATCGTTAGCAACGCTCCTCTCGCCATGGATCCAGAGCACCGTTTCGTCGGAACATCATTAAAATGTATATATACATGCGTAGGTTACATAGTATTGATTCTAGAATAACTAAAATGGCTTAACCAACGGAAGGCGCATTAGAAGCCTCGCGATCCAGTCTTTATCCGACTGCCATTCTGGCTCCGTATTCCTACATCGCTTTAGCTACGGCGTAGTTTGTACCGTCCGGGCGGGTCTGGCTAACGTCTAGCCGCTTCAGCAGAACTGACTGAAAACCTAGCGTCATTGTCGGACTGCACGCCCTTTCCGCGTCGACGCGTAGGCCCATCAAGAAATTCTCCTGGTGTCCCTCGCAGCGGACTGGGTTGGTTGCTGCCACAGTGGTATTATTTTTCGCAAACGAGGCAACTACGGGATCTGCGCCAGTTATGGCCGACGTAAACGTGAAGATCTGTGAAAAGAGCAGCTTCGCCGTAGGTTATTTCTCCGTAATTCTCTAGTGTTGTTGTCGCTGGTGCTGTTTAGTTTTGCCTGTTGGTTCTGAATTGCCTCGTTCCTTGATTAGACCGCTTCTGCATCGATCGTGCTCGTTGGATCGTCCGTCCATTGGCTGACCTGCATTGCTATCGAAGCCGAAAGGTAGTAACGAATCACTACGATTAAGGAGCTATTGCTCACGCCGCTTTTGCCACGGCGACAGCCCCAGTGCTGCTAGTACTGATGCTGGTATTGAAACAGTGCCGCAATTTCGCTCCAGGAAACAGCGAGCTAGCTTTCTGTGTGTGCATGCGTATGCCTCAGTCCCGTTGATTCTATTATCTCGACATCCATTGCATACTGACACTATTCGCAACTATATGTGTGACGTGATGGCCATGGTTTATCCGTATTCCTAACGCTTAAAGAAAGGAACAACCCTGAAGACTTTTGCCGAAGAAGACGTGGCTATCGTTTACCGCCATTTGACAACTAAGAGAAGCAGCGGCAGCTACGGAATACACTGCGATTTGAGCAGGCGCTTAGTACGCCGAATATTGTGTTAACTTCTCGTCATCCACGCCGAAATATTCAAGCAAGGTAGGAGAGCTAGCTAGCCAATGAGTGGATTAACTGAAGCTTGTTTTCTATCGGGTAGCATTTGTTTGTAGTTTATGCGATGAACAGCTTGCGAGCGATAACGACAACAACACAATAGAGGCTAACAGTGAGCGGCTGGCAGGTCCAAGTTGTCTCTTTGTACGGGGACTACTGCCAGACGCTTGGTCCATAATTCAACTGATGTCCCCCTACAATGTTCTCGTTCATACGTGAATGCGTGAATGGAAACATGCTGCTTAGCAAGGCATTAAATAATAGCTAGATTGCACGTGAATCTGTTATAGTAGTCCGACAGTAACTGTCTAACATAGTAAAACCGGCTTGTTAGATGCTCGTTTTTCTCTGATTTGACAATACCGCTAAGAAGGTAGTGTGATTTACCGAGAACGTAAGGCTATTTCTAAGGAATGAGCAGGCCGTATGGTAAAACAACGGCCTTTTAGTGTCCAATGTGGCTCACAGAATTATTCATAGAATGCTTAACTAAAATGAGCAACTTACGAGACTCTCTATCGAGTTGATCAGATTAGCTTTTGTTGGAATATATTGTTATTAGAAGAAAACATATATTACGAACTTGTTCTTACGGCACTAAATCTTGGTGATCCATAGTGGAGCTTCACCGTTTTCCTAATCGACAGAGGCAAATTTTAGCGTTGATACGGTATAATGATTTTTGTCAACGTGAACCATGGTTCGTTAATAAAGTAACGGAAACGTGTCACAAATTGGAATACAATAGGGCTTCGTCATTGCCAATTGTCAATTTATTGTTTGTAAATGAAGTAAGAAATGAAGGGAAACAAGATTGCAGTTATTTTAATTAATTAATATCATTCACGCCACACAGTCCTAAATCATTAATACGCAGCTTTGAGCTTCAAAAAACAGATCGATATCTACGATTCATATTAATAATGTATTCTATATTTTGACCACGTCGAGCAAATTTGTTGTCTAGAGACTGAGTCTAGTTATCACGCGAAATTTTACCGATGTTCCCGGCATCTTGTTCATCGTAAAATATCTAATTCGAGGGGACGGCACGCTTTCTTGAAGCAGGTAGCACAGTCAAATCCAAACGCCTCGATTTAAGATCTGACTTTTAAGTCAAATTTACAAATTACATTTGCCTAAATCTTATTGATGATATAGGCAAAACGCATTAATTGTCGATCACCAGTCATTTCGATAGTTTACATCCAGAATTAGAATATATTATTACAGAAATATAGATAATATCACAAAGTTCTTACTGTTTTTTGTAAAGTAGCTTTTTGTTTACCTTTTATTCCATATTGTGATCGTTGTGTGAGCGAGTTCTTCGAATCATCTAGTTTCAAGAAGAGCATGACATACCGTTCCGGAGAACTTTGTGAAAATGTGTTGTTCTTGAAAAAAAAAATAACCTTCAAAGAAAGTTTCAGGAAAACTTTTTGGCTTATTTTTTCTCTGTCTAGCTCCAACGTACATTTAGACACAGAAAAGCAGAGGAAGAAAATTAAAATTGCCCATGACGTCACGCCAGTAACCAAAGCTAAATATCTTCAGGAATGTCTTTTTTTTTTCCTAGACTTCTTTCTTTCGGTTTGCCTTGACGAACATGTTCCTATGAACGTTTAAATCCTCACCGAAGTAGCTCTAAGACGGAACGTCATTTTAGGAAACGTTAAATTTTAGTTAGTTTAACATGGGATTACATTAACAATATCTGCAGTTTATATTTTTAAAACAAATAACGATCCACGATTGATCACACAGTATAAGAAATAGTACTCACGATACTGCTTAAGCGAAGAACAGTTGTTAAAGCTCATAGCGCGCAACTCATGCCATGGTAAGGTGAAAACAATAAATTTACTGAAACAGTTCTTCCAAGTTTAAATTTACAAGAAAAAGTGTAACGAAGTTATATACCTTAAATGTTTTGATATATTAATACTATATTACCCTCGCATCGGGCGTGCCTCGGTACCATCCCCCAGATGGCTGTGGAAAATCAAGTCAAGCTGTATGCGTCAATTTTTGGAGGCCTATGTGTGGCTGTCCTATTTTTGCCTTATGCATGGATTTCCGTACAGCTTGCTGGAGCTATATGTCTGCTTTCCATGGTCGCTCGCAGAATCACAACGGAATACAATCGTCAAACGGGGAAAACACCAGTTAGCTCCATCGATAAGGTAAACCTTTTAAAAAAACTAAGCAATCTTTAGGTATGTCTTCATTATAAAGCACCGCGCCTAGCCGTGTGAGCAGTGTAAGCTGGAAAAATATTTGCCGAGTTGTCAAGGTATCAGTGAGATTTAGGGTGGTCTACCCTGCCGTGCTTCCCTGCTATGTTACTACACAAAGTGAACAACACAACAGGGAAGATGGAAGTTCAGATGATGACCGGTGGTATCTTCCGAAGTTTTACGAAAACAGAATATTGTCTCCTAAATGTTTGTGCTTTTTGTCGTCTTGACTATTTTTCCGCGTATAGGACGTGTTTGAATATCTTTGCGTCTTTCGCGTTTGGATGTGTTTTTGTCATCACGTTTCAGGCGATCTTCATTACCGGATGCGATTCCGGATTTGGCTACGGTCTTGTGAAGCGTCTTGATAAACTTGGCTATCGCGTGAGTAAGAGGCATACCCCGTTTCCATTAGCAAGGGCATACTGTCAATTATAGAAGGTAGATTTTTTAAAATACCGTTGACTACTCCTTGTGTTTATTTTTTTATCTTTGTTAACTTTTGATGTTTGCCTTTTGTGCGCTCGGATAGTCTTGGGGTAGTGACGAATGTCTAAGAGCAGTAAATCATGCTATAATAGCCTTATTGGTGAGTGTTCAGAATTAGTGTGTTGAAATCATTAAAAGATAGTGTTTTAGTTTCGCCATCGGTGATTTTATTGCTTTCAACGGTTAATATTAATGATTTCACCGTCTTCCCGTTAATATTGACAGCGACGCTATTTGTACGAAGTATATAAACGAAGAGTACTATTTCATTATTATGTGAGGCATGCTACATCAATGCTACAATGTTTGTCATTTCCGCGCAGAAAGTTCCAAGGAAGTAGTGTCTATTAAAAAATGCTCAAATGTACACCATTGAACACCAGGCACTGACGTTTTATCATAAGAACCGGGGTGGAAATTATGTGTCTGCTTAAGAATGTTGATGTTTATTGGTCAACCATTGCATAATTTAAAGGAAACGTATTGTTATTGGAATTTCAGCGTCTTATTATTTTTATCCTTAATGGAATCTTTCAGGTGTTTGCCGGATGCCTATATCCAGATGGCGAGGGCGCCGCCAAGCTGAAGTCCGAGACGTCAAATGAGGTGAGATTTGCAAATACGTATCTTTTAACCTTCCTTCGTAGCGAAAGTGTGGCAGTTCACTTTCGTTGATGAAACAGAGTGGTTAAAATATTATGTTTCCATTAGATAATGAGTATTTCCATTTTAGTCACTAAATATGCCATTTTAAAATAGCTTGTTAATGCTCACACACTTGTTCCATACACTACCTTGTTCAGGTAACGATTCTTCCGTTAGATGTAACGAAAGACGAGTCTGTTGATGCCGCATTTGAGACGATTACGAAGTCATTGAAGAACAGAAGTAAGTACATGATTATCATTTTGATAAAAAGGAAATTTAAGTTGCTTAAAGCCGCATCTTGTATCCCCACCTAGAAGCAGGCCATGTTACTTATTTAATATTCGTATTATATAATGCCTAGTCTACTACGCAAGATGACACAAACGGAGTGCGTTATTATTAATAGTTCGAATAATCGACTGTTTTGCGTCAAACTGCTTATCCAAAATTCAGCCTCCCGCCAACTATGCGTTAGACTGCGTTCTAAAAAAAGATACATAATGAAGCTTAGCGATATATGGCCGTTCAAACAAGATAAATAAATGTTGTCTTACACTCTACGCTTTTCATCATTTACTTGTTATTGTTACACTCTACGTAAAGCTAATGCACGTACTTCTACAGAACTATGGGCGGTGGTTGGTAATGCAGGCGTGTGCTACGCGGGCGAACTAGAATGGGGAAATCTTGACTGGCTGACAAGAACTTTTGACATCAACGTTATTGGACTTGTCAGGTGCGTTCTATTGCAGCTATTTTCTAAACATTGCTTTAAATTTGAGTACGTGGTTGACAAACAAATATTCGATCAATATTCGCTCTAATATTAATCTCTATTGTAGTTTTTATTACACAAACTATCAGCATCTAGGCTTTTTCATAAAAACTAGTAATCCGAATGCCAAAATTTGCAGATTTTTTGCAAAAATTGGCGAAGCGATTAGCAAACGTTTCAGTTGGCGAAAGTCAATTATTTCTCAAGTGAGTAAAGTTCAAAGTTATTTTACTACGTTTTCGATCACCTCATTGATGAATGGCTTGCTTTCATGTTTCTACTTTGCAGGTCTATTCGCCCGTTTTTGCCTTTGTTACGACGCAGTAAGGGTCGAGTTATCTGCACGACTTCTCTGTGGGGTACAGTCCTGTTAATGGCTCAAATAATATATCGACGATTCTTTGAAACCAATGCTCACAAAGTAAAGAAACGTTTCTTGTATTGTCGAGTTCTGACTTTGAGGTTTTCCATGACCCGCTGTTCTGTACGATGTGAAAATAATTCATTATTGCCTCATGGGTTCCTTGTTGCAGAAGTGAGCATTTTCTCCTACAGCGAACAGCGTTACTTAAGCAATTTGCTGGATATAATATCGCATTGCAGGTCATTACGCTATTCCCCCTGCTGTGCCGTACTGCATGTCGAAAGCGGCAGCCCGCTACTTCGTCGATGGTCTCCGACGTGAGATGAAGAAGTTTGGGGTCAAGTGCATTTCTATGGAACCCAACGTCTACAAGTGAGTTCGCCTTATAAGAGAGGAAATTTCCTTGGAATTCCAACATCAGCATTATTTTTTTTGAAATTATTGTTTAGTTGTGCCTGACTTCTCTAAGCACTGAGTAAATCCTACTCTTAAACATCTGGAGTTTGGCGTCCAACGCTGATATTTCGCGCTGTCTTAGTTGGCTGTCGGGTGGCTCTTGGGGAAAATCCAGGTATGCCTGTCTGTGGCCGACTTCTAACTTAGACCATTTCAAGCGTTATCTTTTTGAGTAAGTAAAGATGTTGTCACTGCGAAGACATTATCTCCCGACTATGTATCCATTGCCAAACTGCGGGGATAACGAAAACTAGCAAAATGGTTTGGTCTTTGTTTTACCAAACTTCACAGAACGAATTTAACGGATCATACCCTTCTTATCGAGATGATGCGCAAAGCCTGGAACCAAACCCCCGAATCCATTAGGAAAGACTATGGAGAAACATATTTCAGGAAAGAGACCGAATACCTCAGTGCCCACCTTAACGAGGGACGAACTCAGGTAAGCAGGCACCACTTTATTCGATTGCTGCCAAAAGCGAAGCAGAGATCTGCTTGAATAGGTTTTTTTTTGTGTAAATAACAAACTGTTGAAGAACCGTAACAGAAGTTGTCTTTTATTTCAAATCTGTGTGCATTCTCTGTTAGGTGGACGAGGTTCTCGACGATTTTGTGGAAGCTGTAACTGCCCAACATCCGAAATACGCTTACCACCCCGACGGTTGGGTGCGGGGTCTTTTCTGGCGCCTAGCCCTGATTGCACCCCCGGCCCTGCAGGATGAAATAATCAATCACATTGCACAACCAAATGAATTCGTTGCTTTTCGTAGAAATTCTAAAAAGCAAGGTTAAGCGGCTTCAGAGGAGAGAGCCACTTTGTAGCTAACTAATATAGGGGGTGCCTTGCTGAGCAATGTACCTCATTCATTAATACTCTATCAGGCAAAACTCAGTTATTAAACGGGACCTTACCAACTCAAGAAGTTGAACAATTGAGCATATATTCATATGTTTGTAAACGTCTCAGGTATTTTCGTTGCCAAGCGCAGTGCAATCTCATTTATGCTAAGTATGTTGAGCGTACGAGGTACGAACTGGGTAGCTTTCTACTGTTGGAACTCAACCATGTGTGATACTTGGTCCCAAGAAACTGAATATTATTGAGTGTGATACAGATCTACTGAACAAAGTAATAGGGTAAAAGAACTCGTGTGGATGTTAGATATATTCATGGGTAGACCGTATTTCATATCAGTTTTATTCGGTGAAAGATGCTTTGCCTAAGCAAACGAATAATTGTACCGGGCGGTGAAGTTAGAGCTTCGACATACTATGTTGTGTCATACTTTATTTTAATAAATTACAGATTAAAACGTATTTGGGTCGATCATCGCTTCGCTTACATTTTCGGCTAAGAATAAGTCATTGTAAAACGCTGAAATTTCAGAAAAAAACGTGAGAAAAGTACATTGGGCAGACGCAATGCCGGTCGGTCACAACGCACGACTCAAATACGTTGACTGGTAACATTAAAAGAAAAACTAGCTTAAATGCTTTATTATTGTTAATTCATTTTCGATTGGTGGTAACAAAGTTCACTATATAGATTTTTACGTTATAAGGTAAATCACTATGGGCTCATTGTCAACTTAACTTGAATCAGATTTAGGTACATGTTTTTTTATCGGTGATTGCTTACAGCTTGTATTAAATTAAGAAAAAAATGCGATTTTTATTAGGTTGTAAGATAACCATGACCGTTACCTTTATTATTCAGCTCAATTTTAGTAGGATACATAGAAAACGCAAACCGTTATTTTCTCTATTAGCGTACATATTTACATGAAATAAACACACTTCCGGCGATAACCAGAGTTGTTCCGCATAATACTGCAACAATCTCCCAATTGTCCCAGGTCAAGTATTCGTTAACCGAATTCAAACAGCCTTGTCTGAAAGGATAAATAGTTCGTATCTAATTGGCATATTAGGATTAAAAAAATGCGACCTGCTTTTTTTGGGTTCTAATAACGCTAGGGCAAAAAACTATGACACCAAAAGGTACAGATAGTAAAAGCATAACTGCAACTTTTAGAACCATAACTTCGTGCTACCTAGCTGCTCAGTGTAAGGACAAGGCAAAAAACGTTAAAATGCGAGCGATTTAAACGTAAAAACTTCGTATAATGTCTAAGCAATAAAAATATAACGACTCATAGCCTGAATTCTGTAGAGCCATAATAACTTACAGTTTTAGCTGGTGCATGCACCAAATAGCTTGTATCCTCAATCTATAATGACGTTATTCTATCCGGGTACATCATAGGAATCAATCGTGGCTACTACGACTTTCGAAACGAAAGCCAAAATGGAGGTGCAAACTTGACAGGAAATACGTGCTTCCTATTTAATCCTGATACTGCAACATGATTTATAGCGTTAGTGGCAATAACCACTCCACCATGCGCAGTCTATCACTGGTCGATTAGTTGAATTTGTTGCCTCTAGCAAAACTTTCCCGATCTATAATGTTATACATATCTGATATTGTTGGGATTGGTATTTTTTGTAAGTGACTTTTCAAAACAGAGCAGGTAGCCGGCCGTTTTTTTGTATTGCCATGCGACTAGTTATCGTCTTCTAGTGAAATCATCATTTGGGCACTGGTATCGCATATACTAATGACCTTACCATTCTGACGAGGTCACCCCAAAGCTGCTGAGAATCATTACTGCCCAAGTACCGTTAAGCTTTTTACCGAAACCCGACAGGGGAGCGTTTGGAAGATGTAAGCAATATATTTTAGAGAAGTTCGCTGCGAAAGCTAAATATGATTGAACGAAGAGATCAGGGTGCACCTGACGGTGTGAAACGCGTTTTGGATGTTTTTGCGTCGACTTGACCGTTCTGCCACAATGTCACTGTGGTAGTTTGAGCCACCACCGAATGGCATAGCGACGGCAGAATGAATGTGAGGTGTGAGATGTTTACCTATGTATTGACGAGCTATTAGCAACGACCGGATTCAGGGCAGCGTCATCGATGTCCTGGAATACAGAAAAACGAAAGTGCGTCAACGTTTGCAAAGGAGCACTTACATAATGAACAGGAAAGGAAACATATTGAGGAAATACTCCTACTCTTCGACTATTTAAATTGTGAACATTGCAAGCTAACGCCAGTAGAGCTTTGTCTATAATAATAACGTAAGGAAGAGGCTACTGATGCGATGTACGTTTGCAGCTAACGAATTCTCTTTTAGGTCACAATTTTCGAGTCATCATGCCAAAGGAGGAACATATTATAAAGATGGCATTTTACTTTATTTTCGATTCGACTCAGTTGTTGCAAGGATCGCTTTTTACCGTTGGATATAAGCATTGAAGATGACCACTTGACCGAGTAGAAACCATTGGATTATTGTTACTTATATTCGTAATTCTTATTACATATCAGCCTTTCTCCTATATTATCTGAAATGTTATTTTTTAAGTCCGCTTATTTTATCGGTAGAACACTGAAAATTTCACTTATATTTTGCCTGCTAGAGATTGAATTCATATAAATCTACCCTTATGTAAAAAAAACAATTCGTCACTATTAGCTATGTACCTTCCAGTCAGTGTGAGCTTCCAATGTAAAGTAAGACGTATTCACATACGACGTGTTTCTTTCAAACGCTTATCAGTCAAAACCCTGGTCAGCTTTTTTGAAGCGCATGCGGGTCGTGCTATCTTCACGGACGTGTCGCATGCATCCTATATCGTATATGAGCTTAATAGGAAGTGCATCCACTATCTCCTTGTTGTAGCCTATCCGATGTATACAGGAAGGTCCGAAGTTATGGGTAGTCATGTGTGTATGACTCGGCCCGCCAATCTCTCGGCCGGTACAAACAAATTCAAATGGCTCTTTCCAGGACTTCGGATTATTAGGTCGCCGCCAGGCAGGTAGCGGTCATACAAGAATCATCGAAAGCCACCCATTTTGCTAAGGCAAGGTAAGGTCAGGGCTTTGATGGGTTGGGTCCACTCAGGTCGAGACGCGGAAATAACGTAACATTCATCTTAGAAAGTCAAAGCTACATAGAAACATTCCATGTTCAAATCTGAGAACGCTTTTGGCGGTGATTCGATTATATATTACGTCATTCGGTTCGCTGTATATGGTGCCAGATGCCGAGGCGATCCATCGTACGGACGTATAAGGTACGTGTGTCAATATACATGAATTGCTGTTACAGAATGTTTTTTGCGATTTTATATTTGTAGAGCAGTGATATCGATGTAAGCCATCTTCGTGCAAACTCTGATCTCGGCTTCAGCCAAGCTATGGAAGCCGAGGCTATTGGCGATGATGCCTGTGATAGCCGCTAAGATCACACGGCTGCTCCCAGGACGATAAAATGTTGCTTTCTTTGGTTCGAACGTAGACCGCTGCGTCACTTCCCACCACCTACGTCACTCATTTGATGAAGTTTGTACCGCCTGTACTGTTACCAACAAAAGTAATATAACAAATACCGACCGTTCGTTGATAGTTCGATCAGGACAGATTGAAGCCAATAGACGATCATTGTTGCGAGAAAGATCCACAGAGCCCTGCGATGATAGATTTCGTCTTGGTCTTATTTTGCCGATTAGGCGAACAGCAAAACCGTTGACCGAGTTTGCGGTCCAACGATGACAAAATGGATCGATATGATAGCACTATTGCTAAATTACATTATCAACTTTATTCCAACAAATGCGAGATACGGCGTGACTATGATATTTCAGTCATTATGACACTGGTTCACAGTATTGAATAGAAAAGGTAGACTGAACTTCAATAGCGTGTGCGGCCGTAGCTTTGCTGACCTTCACCGAACACCATCTACGGTGAATATTTAATAAGATATAATACGATAATAAGCCTCGTTTTCCCGAAACAAGGCATAATTTCTGTGACTCTGCATCTTGTACATTCGGTAGAACTACAATTTCATAAGGATACTCAGAAAATACAATTGAGATGCATCTCGTGTTATGTATAAGAGGCATCGCCATATATGAGAGCTTTGAGGGTACATTGCATTTATTTGGCTTGGGCCTATTATATCTTTTTAATGTTCGTGTGGCCCTTAATAGCTGAAATTATGAGCGAACACAGATCGCCGCAGACAAACATTTGTTGCTATACATTATTACAACACAATAAAACGTAAATCAGTAGTCTCGCTTGAGGGCAACTATAAAGTCAATTAAATATTCTAATAATATTAAATAAACTAAATAAATCTTAGTTTGAGCAATACATTTAAACAATTGAGGATAGCAGTTCTACGTTATTTTCACCACGGCAGAGTGGGCTAAACACGATAACTGACTGCAAACATGGGTTGGATGTTCGAGTCTCATTGATCCGAACCGACTCTAAGATACTGAACATAAAACTGATCAGGATTGTCGACCGGGACAAACGTTTTATCTGTATCGCACGAACAAGATATAGAAATAAATATATTGCTACTATTATACGCTCCATGCTTCTCAGTAGCAACCGACCTAATGTGATTGCCTATTTAGAACCCGAAGCTAACGTTCATCTACGATTGACGAAGTCCAGGTAGTAGCAAACGAGAAACGTTATTTGAATTTGTTTATTACTAAGAATAAACTTAATAGTAATGTTGGAAGATATCTATATGTTAAACCTACTCCTGTTGAACTTCTGTACAATATATGTTAGATGTACAAAATCCAGCCATTTGTCCCAACTGACGAGATCGGTAACCGATATAGCTCCAGGTTCGATCGTTAAGATCGATGCTCGCATCCATCTAAACTCATATTATATTTCTCCTCCAATCGGTACGGCTATTAGGGCTGCCATAAATATCTAGTATATAATAACACCTATATGTAAAGGTCAATAATCGTTATATCTAGCGATCGATATGTACAATTATCTTAAAGAAATAATCCAAAATGGTGCAGCGCTTTTATTGATTGTAAGCTCGCGGAAAGTTCCCGAGATAAAATATGAGTGATTGTGAATTTGTGCCAAACAAAAAAATTACATCAGTCCCCATTTGTAAATCTAACGCCCTGCTAGAATGACTAAATTATTAGCACCCAAACACACTTTCAGTTTGGTAACATAGGATGGATGAAGAAACTGTGCATGGCGGCCATCTTGATTGCCCATGATAATATATAGGATATCATCAACGATCAACCTTAGCTATGGCACTTGAGATAACAGCGCGACTTGCCCATTGAGACGACAGTGAGGCAGACTAACTGTCAATGCCACAAAACCAAACAGCCGGGATCAGCTAAAGGGTAATCTCATAGTTTGAGTAATTTAGATTTTAAACCGAAAAAAGGTAGAAAAAGCCCAACCTGATTGCGGAGTTCGTAGCAGGTTTTTGGCAGGTCGTTGCGTCCATTAAGGCCACGGCGCTTCCATTGTGAGCGGTCGAAGTCCTGTGGAGAATAAAAACCGCAGCAGCGAAATCGAACCTATCGCAAATTCAGAAAAGAAACAAGTGTAGGGTTGAAAT
This sequence comes from Varroa destructor, assembly GCF_002443255.2. Lineage (NCBI taxonomy): Eukaryota > Metazoa > Arthropoda > Arachnida > Mesostigmata > Varroidae > Varroa > Varroa destructor. Next base: position 30,261,883 of record NW_019211460.1, on the reverse strand, counting down.
ATTGCGCGCTATCCAGCGAGTCGCAAGCTCTGCTTATCCGTCGTGTGAAACGAACGATCTAGGCGATGAACATGTAGAACTTTTTCCTTTCTACTAATTTTACAGGTACAGCCTTCTAACGCTTGTATAGATATACAGAACATATTGGCACAAAAACGGTTTTTTTTTTACATATACATTAATACCAAATCGGATCTTGACTAGGGCATTCATGTAAGGCAGACGTCGCAGTTTGTGTGAACTGAACAATAGATTCATACAACAATAACATACAATAATTCGTGAATGCTATAATTTTTTTGCCCCATCTAAAGAAATTGTTGAAAATGCTACGCTATTTTATTTTTGAGACTTCTAAATTAGTAAGCATAGGCAATCTTTATAAAGTCAGTATTTTCAGGACTTTGTTACAATGTTAGTAAATGGGTTATGTTACAAACAGACAAAAATGTTTTTATGGCAAATCACACGAGTCGCTTTATATTATACCTATAAAATACAGACTTCATATTTACTAATTTAGAGAAGTCTCAAAAATAAAATAGCGTAGCATTTTCAACAATTTCTTTAGATGGGGCAAAAAAATTATAGCATTCACGAGCCCTACGGCGCATTGCAAGCGTCTTATAGAACGTATTAATGAAAAGGTTAATTAAATATAAAATCATTTAAAAAACAGGGAGCTTTAAACTCTCTTCACCTCACCCTCATTCAACCTCTGTGTCTTCCGTCGGGCTTTTTTTCTTGTTTAGTCAAGCTACAAAAGTTACGGAAACAATGATAAACAACCCTGTGAACATCTTAGGAAGTCCATTGGCTTCGTCCCTTTGTTTGCTTCGTATTACAGTGTTACATGTGTAATTAGTCACTGCTTTCTTGTGCTATTTGCCCAACAGGTGTTTAATGTAAGTAATAATCTATAAGTTAGTGGTAGATCATTCTCGAAGGTGCCAGATTATGATGTCGCTTCGAAGATATCCAGTACCATAACGTTTTTACCTATGTAAATGTTTCGAGCCAGACATTGCTTCAGACAGCCGGCTTCTATCATAAGCGTATTGTATTTAGGCCCCGATTCGTGCCCAGACCATCAGATATCCCTAAGCCAAGTAGACAAACACGTCACCATCGTGCTATCACGAGAACGCAACGCCTATACCTAAGAACCTAAAATGTGCCAATTAGAAGTAGATCCATTCGTTCAACTATAATAGAAAGATCTGGGTAACTAGCTATAATAGTCAATGAAAAAAAAACATTTTCGCTCAACTTGGCCTTTCCCTCTCAAATATGTTTTTTCCTTTTTCTAGCTTGTTTTCGCTCGTATGTTTGTCTGTTAGCAAATATGGCTGAACGCGTTCAGGATGTCGACTGGGTAACGTTGGCCACCACCCAGCATATCTTCAGAAATTACAAGTAGATGTTCTAGTGAATGATATCAGCTAGCGCGCTCTACTCCAACATCGTGACTGACACATCTGTCATATTCACTCACAGGTATAACCAGAAAACTTGTCCATAAAACCATTGAAGGACGTCCAGAGAATCATGGGCGTATCAGAAAGCTAGTGTTTATAGAAAGGTCGGTATCCTTTTCATTGTCAGGTATACAGTGAGTAAGCAAAAAAAGTCTCGCCCCCAAAAGGCTAGACTACGCATAACTGAGAAGTATATTCATGCTAACGATGGTCTAATATGTTAGGGCATCGACAGTTCTGCTGGTACTTAACTGCCTTTCGATCTTATATTGTTGAAAAGCACCCTTATTTACATAAAGGAGACTGTTGGACAAATGGAGACAGCTAAAACAGTTTATGATGTAGTGATCAAGAAGCTGAGAATACTAACTTAAATTCACACTGCAAAACCACGTTTTGCGGGCCTTCCTCACGGAGGGGTCCAGTGAAGGAGCACAAATCTGTATTATACTAGAAGTTCGTTGATTCACAAACAAACCTTGTGCTGCTCGGCCATTCCAGTATGTGTGTTTTCATTTCGTCCACTACTCTTTTCAAGGATCATCAGTTGAGGGTACAATGACTGACAGTGGAAATTCGCGGGTTACGTGGTCCTCGTTCGTGCTTCTCAGGAATAGTCTAATAAACAGCTTCTGACATAGATTCAAGTCGTCAACGTCTTCTTCATTACAAAACAAATGAGCATAGATGATATTTTGCCTGCCATTAAATAACACCATCTATATATGTGCATTAGATTCTTCCGGGATAGAAGTCAAACAAGAACACACTCCAATTCAATAGCTCACTTTCGTCAATGAAATTTCACAGCTATAACATGAAGAGAATGAGACAACGTCCGGTACACGATGCCCATTGTGCCTGCACATAGTTCCGCTTGGGTGCGATAGGGTTTTTCTTTTCGATGGCCAGTCACGTTAAATGGTCCCGAAATGGCAGGTTTTGTTTTGTGGATACTTTGTTCAAAGAATATTTTTTTTCATTTTCAAATAAACGAGGTAAGAAAATTCCACTACACTTTTACTGAACTTTCTAAAACGTTCTAACGTAATGATTATTCGCAATGAAAGTTTATAATTGAATAATAGCATATTTAATGTACATGGCCGGCTACATACATCGTGCATAGGCTTCCGGCTCTTAATGTATTTGGCCCTTATCGAAAAGCCTAAACGTTATCTATCAGGCCTAAATCGATCTCGCAGCGTTGTCGCAATTAGGCTGATCTTCTGCGAGATAACCTGCGAGTGAGATCGAACTAATTAAAATGGAGATTTTCTTCAGAACAGAACCTTTTTCTCCCATACTGATTGGTAATTTAATCTAAAGATTTGCATTGAAAATATGGTTATTGGAAATTGATTTTATAGAAAATGTTTGTAATTTTGCAATATATAGATGATATAAAAAGAAACGATAAAAATAAATGATGATAAGTTTTGCAAAAATAATTTATAAAATATGGTTAGTTATTATTAATTGTAATACTAGATTAGATAAGTGCGTTTCTGCAGGTAGTTTCTTTCTCTCATCAATCGAATCGGTTGATTATCGGAAATGCTTCATCGTTAATGAAGTACAAACCATCTTGGCACACAACTCACGTTTTTTGATTGGATCAATGCTTTCTTCCTGGGAAGTTTCTTTGTACCATAAAACGTAAACTAATTAGGAGAGGACCAAATCGATAGCTCTTTGAAATGTTGGAGAAATCTTTTGGCAAAATATAAATCTATTTTTCATATATTGAAGATTTAGCGGTATATTAGTAATGTATGCCTAAATATTCTCATAACTGATAAAGTATACCGGAATCGTTATTACTAACGAGCTTCAATGAGAGAATAGGGTTACAGTGTCGAAGATGTATCGAAAAATTGCTTTTTTATCGGCCGCAAATGTCTCAATCGTTTAAATCTCAACGCAATCCTAACAAGCTTCTGCCCGTATTCGAAACAATCCTAAAGCATAAAATGGAACCATAACGCGAAGCGCGGCAAAATTAGAACGGCTTTCCAATGAGAGAGCAACAATAGCTAGAATTGGCAAAATGTTCGGGGTTAAATAAAGTTTCATGGTGTTCTTGTGTGTGTGCGGCTCGCAGGTACAATTGGAGTAACCATTGTTCAATATCATATACGTAATATAGGTACGCTAGCGGATCTGCGGTAATGAAACGAGATTATCAATCATCGTATGGAGATACCTGCAACGAGACAACAGAATCTGCGGCGTAATATTTATTATCACTAAATAACTGCAAAGACTATCGTTATGCCAGGTGTAGCGTTAACCGATCGATGAGGTAACCGTAAACGTATATCGGGTTAGGCGGGACTGGCAAACTGTAAAGCGGTAACTGTTGGCACATTTATTTAAGCTACAATGGTTCCTTTTAAACTGGGTCTAAAATCATCAACAAATCTGACTAGTTATATCGATTAGAGGAAAAACGGGCGAAGCCATCGGGTATTATGTGCTATGAATATTGAGTTTCGGCATACCAATGTGGGTGAGGCATCAGACTCGCAAGTAGAGCTTCCGCATTTATCTTCTCGCGAGAGCTCAGTGCTTATTCTACAAATAGTCAAAATTTTAGTCATAAGTTTACCGCGCAGCTTCTTTTAACCATTGTAAACATAATTTACAGTATGGATAAGATAGGTAATTCGAGAGAGGGCCAAGTTGGTGCTTCTTGACACTGTACAAAAAACATGAGACAAAGACAGCAAATTCACCCAATCCAGACCTAATGTATAAGTGACCATATATATCAAAACCGATGACGAATTTTGTACACACCTGTATGTAGTCAAGACTATGCGTTACTTCAGGGACGATCCCGTAGTCATCGTGAAGCTGTCGCATGGCGTTGCTCCGATAGAACTCCCCAACCTGTGGTTCAGCCCTCTTTGCAGCGATTGCAATAAATACCAGCGCACCGATTAATCCGAGTGAAAGCACAAAATGCACAAAGCGAACCAATAGTTTTCGGGAGAACGCCAAACACCCGTTCACGATGGTCAGTAATGACAGGAACAGAATACAGGCGGGCATCACACGGAAGTTTCGATTGGTATTGGCGATGAGATATAGCTGTGACACAAGCGTGTGCGTACTCTCCACGACGAAGTGATGAAGCGCCCACGATGCGAGCGCCACACCGACGAAAACACAGACGCCACCTAGGGCCACCCCGAGCCGACGGTGTCGCCTGTCATCATGGAGTTTACTTGAGAAAACCGGGGTTGGTGGAGCTAGGCCTTGGATGCCAACCATCGTCGAATGTCCGAGATGGCTTATATGATGTTGATGTAGCCCATGATGCATATCGTGAATATCTAGTGAACTCTGCGAGATGTCCAGCGGTGTGGTGACAGCATCGTAGAACTTGCGGGAAGTTCTAGGTGTGGCCACCGTATGTCTCGAAGGACCCGCCGAGCACCGCGGTATTTCAAATGAGCGATTCGAGTACATTTACCCGGTGCTTTGTTACGTGTCCCTATCGTATAAGCGACTTAGTAGGTTTGTCCTATTGGTTTTGCTGTTTACACGTGTATTCAAGCACGCGTCAAACATCTACAGCAAGTTCTTAGTACTGCAAAGTATGAAACGACATTTGGGCGTGGCAAGAACAGCTACAGTTCACATTTATTATTACCCCATGTTATTTAATAGGCGTCACAACCGACTTCAGACGTCCACTTGTAAAATTACTCCTTTATCAATGTTTCGTACGTAGGCTGTTTCTTCATATAGCCGTAATCAAATAATCCGATTTGGGTGGCAATCGAATGTAGTTACTTTCTGTACAGTTATTCGTCGGCTGCGTCTTCGCAATCGTCTTTACTACCATCACCATTGAAATCTTCTTTGCCTACAGAAAATCATATTTCCTAGTCAATCACAACCAACACCATCATCATCCACAAAACCAAAGGCACTAAGCGCACGCCGTGTGTCAATGCTGAAATCAGCAAACGTACTATTGTTTTGTACCTCTCTAATATCAAATCGTACTATCTCATACTTACACTATCGAGGTCATCGTACAATACAAAACATCCTTATGGAGTTCTCGATAGCTGCTGCTGCTGCTGCTGCGCCTGTGATAAACAGAAGAACTTGTAGCTACAAGACTACCAGCATCCCAACGCATTGAGCGACGGATTCCACCTGCACCAGTAACGGCTATAGCAATAGCCGTAGCAGTACACTTTAGAAAATTTTGTGCTGAACTACACGAAATTTACGCTCCTTCTGAGCGACCATCGCACGCTGACGCGGAACCACTCACCAACGCTGTACTGAAGCACCTCCGTCGCGCTAACGTCAACCCGTGTCGAAACTCGCGTCATTTTGGATGTTACTTCTAGCCTCCGGCAGGAGAGGCGGCTATAGTGACCGGAGAGAGTGCTGCTCCTCCAATGCGACTCGTTCACCTCCTAGCGCAGAGTAGTCGCAGCTGTTTGTGATCCTTACAGTAGTTTCAGCTGTACGGGCTGCTACAGACGTAAATCGCCACTTCAATCCCAAGTGAAGTTGCAGCGATGCCTGCTATGATGAGTATGATGACTATTCACTATAGGCAGAGTCTCCGCCAACAGCATGCGCAGCTGCGGCAACAGGAGGCCCTCGTAGTTTGTCTGTTACGGTGACTCCCGTTCTACAACGTCCAGGGCCCAGTCACACTTCTGAAGCAGCAGTGTGTCACACGTTTTGTTGTTATTGTTGTCGTTGTCGTCGGGGCTGCTGTCATGGTTCGTCTATAACAGTGTGAGCACGGCCATATCAAAGGGCATCCGGCCTTTTGTCCTGGCGAAATAGGCTGGAGTCAACACATAGTTAGTGTCGTGCTGCCACCGCCAATACGAGCCGTTAGCACAGCGGCCGACGGACATCGTTCACAACGAAAACGATTCAACGAAGCTGAATCTGTGGTTGGTCGAGCCAAACGGCCACAACTGGGCTTGTGAATGGGAGAAGATCGCACAATCAAGTCTATGCATTTCTATGGACTAAAGTGGAAAAGAGAGATAGAGACGAGCAGACGACAACGTGTATCACTAACTTCAAACAAAAGCAGATCAGGCTGGAGTAAAGGCGAAAAGCCACTTGGTCAATGGTAGGCTGTTCCCGTAGCGATCTTGGGCTTGGGCTGTTCCGAACTATCGCTACTGGTTGTTTATTGAAGCTGCACTGGACGTCTTTGGTCAAACTGGAATTATTTCCGTTTTGTCAATGTCACCACTACAAGCATCCATAGTAGGGCAACTGTTAAATATATCGATACAATATAACCATTATGGCACTCCTCCGAAATGGCTGCCTGATTAGGGATGCCATTTTTGTAGAATACGTGTGATTCTACGGTATCGTTTCATTCGCTGCGACTCTCAGACCACAGATTGCCGTCAATAGCTAACGAGTCTATCTGGAGTGTATTCGCCGTTTCAGTTAAAGTTCATAGACCAATGGTACAAGGTATCATATCAGATCAAATTCCGCGATAATACAGCTGGTTACTGCAAGCGTAACGGCAAGTCTACTTGTGAGTCATTTTATGTATTATTTATTTCTTAACGTATGGTACAAGTCATCGTACGTGGTCGTACTTGGAACGGTTATTTGAGGCTGGTCTTACTATAGTTGCTGCAATTGTTTCAGCAGGGGCGGCGGCGGCGGCAGCAGCAGCCTGATAGATGTGCTCGCTTGCTCCACAGAGAAAATCGCCTTGGTACGAACATGTCAACAAGGTCAAGATGGTGACATACACAATCATCGCGTACTGCGATCGTAGTTCAGATAATCACGCAGACGAAATAGCCTAGCACTATTTTTTTCTACCACGACCCTGGACGATCGGGTCGCGACTGGCACAAACGCTCCTGGACAACTTTCATCATCGTGTGTTTTAATATTGTTATGCAGACGATATGGGCGGTCGGCACTGTCCCGAAGTGTGTTGAGCTTTGAAGTTGTCATGCCTGTAGTGACGAGATGTTGATGCTCCTGCCGTTTATCGTTATTGTATTAGTTAGCAGTAGAGAAATGTCAAGGATTTTTTGCTAGCCAACAGCCCACACTTGACAACAACCCTTAGGGACGTAGTCGTTGTTGTTATTGTTAAGTGATACAACCAGCTAGCCATCTGCATCGCCAACAACGGCTGCAACCGGGATCAGATCACGGAATAACGGCCAACCGTCTTTTAGGTGAGGTTAAAACGAAATGGCGAAGATGATCTGCGTCCTTCAGGCTAATGTAGCCGCTGTTGTTGGGTGTTTGTAAAATTTACTTTTTAAGATCGTAGTTCCGGATATTATACGTTAAATACAAACGAAATGAACTTCAGTATAGATCAACGATACGATGCGTATGTTTACTAATGCGCAATAACAGGAATTCTGTTTCGCCATTTTAATCCTACGATACCACTAGCTTCATTTGATTACTGAGGATGAACGTTAATCGCGAAGAACTCTGCGGAACTGATGGATAAGTCAGGAAGGGTGAGGTATTCATGTTTGGTTAAGTACCACACGTTAAAAGTAATCAATTATCAAATTTGACGTGTACCGGCGGATGGAGAATACAAAAGGCAGGTTTTCTGGCAGGCGGACGTGATAAAAGGAAAATAGGTAGAGGCTGCGTCGAAGATGCTATTATTACAGTGGGTGGCTGGCGAAGACTCGAATGCGAAATCTAGCCGAGTCCGTGTTTCACGGTGCATTTAAGGCAGTAATCTTTATGTGTCCTTATTATAAATAAATGAGATTCGAATAATCGGATGAAAAACCCAGTAATTGAGACGTTATCCATAGCTTGAAGCTACTTTCAGAGTTAGGCCACACTGTTCTAGCAGCCTGTGTACGGAACGGGTGAAGACGCTGAGATACTGGCTGAAGTGATACATAAAAAATGCAATCAAAGCTTACCGCGGACATATTTATTTTTCAAGCTGTGAATAATCCAAGAAAGAGACTTATTTCACTACTACATAACCAATGCTAGCTTACTGCTTTAACAATCGCCTAATTATTTATCATAACCTTCGAATACATGTTAGTCTTCAGGATTGTATTCGACTGAGAGTCAGCTCGATTTTAAAGGTTTATAGCCGTTATCTGTAAAAAGAATCTCTTCGACGTTGCTCCTAATAAAGGGATATGTACAGTGTTGGAGTCTTCGGTGTGCCTGCCTCTCTGAGGTTCAATGAATAATAGGAGGCAAAACATTCAACCACGGCTAGTTACAGGTCCCAATTTTTCTGAGGCATCATGGTGTTCCATGAACAGTTCTTCTGCCACCACTGCTAGTTACGATCAATTTACTTTAAGTATTACAGCTGTGATAAACGAGCATTGAAGAACTGAATCCTCACACCGTACTTCACGCAACTGGTCTACGTGAACGTCCATTCGACGCGTAAGTGTTAATAAAGTTCGTTCACTAAAGCATTATTCTACAACATTTAGAAGCTACGAAAATGTCCGGCATGATTTAATAGAAGGGGCCAAGGTTCGAGGTCTGGTAAACAGATGAAGATTAGCTAGAGATAGATGCTAAGCGGTGCTGCAGTACATCTAATGCATAATACAAGTTTATTAAACAAAGACGTCGCCATTATTTATTCGAAGATTGCAGATACCAACACGAAGTCGATAATAAGCATTGTGCTTGTTGGCAGACCTCCAATGGGCACGGAAGTTCTTTTAATTTCCCCAATCGAATTGCTAGTGCTTAACATCCAGAGTTTGTTAGGGGTAACAACATTGTTTGTTACGAAATATATAATAGTGCCGCACTATAGAAATAATATTACAAAATATTCAGCTGGCATTCGACCTGTCGAAGGCCACCTACGAACGGTACGTTGCAATCTTCGTCATTTCATTTAAGTGCTTCGTTTGATGATTACCGAATTTCGCGCAGAACGACAGCAATTGGACTTTTTTTTTACAATCTGCAAAATTAATTTACGGGATCAGAAGGGATTCTCGAAAACTCTCGTTGACCCGACAGAACACCAATAGCACTAATCGTTATAGCTTCTTTCTAGACGAAATACGCCTGCTTCCTGCCGTAATTAGCATCCTATGATGTGCCTAGGTACACAAGCCGCCCTGTATTCTCGCTTATGATGATAAATGTAAACTATGATAAAAACAGGCTATGCACTTTATATATATAACGTACCTTATATATATATATATATATATATATATATATAGCAAAACAGAAATGGTAACTTGTATTCCCAAGTGAACCTTAAAGTTGCCTATCTCCTTAAGGGCAGCGATGCTAATCGGCTTAATTTAATTCAAGAGCGGCTCGGGCATCCCGTTGAAGGCAATGCGGACAGCGTTGTTAGCTACTGTCTATTGATTCTTCCGTTTGGCATGACCATCGTCACACGCTCCAGGGCTGATGCCAAATATCGCTAAACTGAGATTACATCAAATCTAAATAGGTGCGTTTATGTTATTATCTATTATTTAGTTCTATTTTAAGCTGTCTGCAAAGAATTTTCTCGATGTCTGCCTTATGCTCTCAATGGGGAAACTATCCGATACTAACCGTTCTGGTTAAAATTTAATTTAGGATTCAAAACTTCAGAAAAAGCTTTAACAGATCCTTGTTCTTGTCCCTAATGCTAAAGGCCAACTTGAGACACGCCGCATCGATTTTTGAGTGGGGAAAAAAAAACAAAAAAGCGCACGGACAACAGATACGGAACAATCAAATGACGCTATTGGCCTCTGTTATAGTGTCACAAGCATCATAAAGTGAAACGCATCGTACAGACAGGCTAAATATAGGCTGTTGCGGCAGTAGATCCTCTGTCGCAGGACGCTTAACAAGTGGCTGAATGAATCCACCTTCTGTTAGCTGAGTAACTAGGAGGGCACTCCTCTATGTCGAGATCAGCGCTTTCCGACGCGTGACCACTGCGTAAAACGATAGCTAGCTATATGGACAACGCTGCCACGTAGATAGTAGGCACCCATCACGAGGTAAGATTACACAATGAGTGTCACAGTGAGCCAATGCAACCGTTGGCTGTTTTGTCGCCTGCCTACCCTACCCTACCCTACCCCCTAGATTTTAATCATTTACGTGGGCGGATTAAGTCACATAAACTAAACGAAGCTAAATCAGGCCAGCAAAGGGGCTAGTAGGCAGACTACAATGCTTTGAACGTCTGTGGACCCTCGGGGATTACATACAAAAAGATCCACTGCGCTGCCTCGGTGGTGACGAAAAAAGCTTACGAGAGCCATTCATTGCAGATTGGGTCGTGGATCCAAGCAAAACAGAATTTAACTTTAGTTGTGCCACCGCTACATTTAAACTGAGAGAGAGCAAAAAAGAAAGACAAATAGCTACTTTAGCAAAAATGTCGTTGTGTTCTGATGAATCAGAATACGACGTTCTGGTTACGACCATTACATTTCGAGCGCCCCATTACTGAATAGTGCCTTTGTGTTAAAAGGGGAGTAGCCAACAATAGGACAAAAGGGAGGCCACCGTCGCAACTAATCTTCGGGGAAATTAGCTGCTCGGAAGTTTTTCTTTGACGCACAACCATACTCGTGGACGATGGTAATACCTTATGCAACACAAACTATAAATATAAGACTACTTGGGTATGTACGATTTTTGTCGATAGCTGAAACCAAGCAGGAATGGAGCGTATTGATTGACTCTTTCTGTTTACTAAGATACAAGTGGATCTTGTACGTATTTTATACCGTCTTTGACTTTAGTTTGATTCCTCTTTTCGTATAACTAATGCCAATGCTAGTGCCTCATAATACGTAACTAAGGTCCAATTTAAGCTAAAAGACAATCTAACAAGGTGCCTTAGACGCAGATCGATGGCCTGTTTGAACAAGCAAATTTTACTGACACGTCGTCCGAAAGCCGATTCGAACGTAGAGGCAGAAATCACCAATCTGGTGCTTGCTATTGTCCAGGAATCAACTTGGCTGCACTCTTATATTTCCTTAATAATTTGAGATTGTGGTAGTCAGTGAGGGTTCTTCTCCGTTATCCCTAAGAGAGTATACAGGCGTTTCAGCAAGTCACTAATCGCATAGCGAACGAGTACTACATGGCTTATGCAAGCATAGTAATAGAAAACATTGGGCAGCAATGAAGTCCTCCCTTTCGATTGACCCTTGCTGCACCATTTGCTGCACACAGGCGTTGCTCAGTAGTTCCGAAGCAGTCTCTAGGTAATTGGATAGCAACTCTCATGCACAGTTACGCCGCGTGAGTTCCGACGTGAGCTGCGGAGTTAAATGAGCGCGGCATGTGGGTCCAGGCAAGATTTCTCTGTGTTCCCCTTTGATTTGAGCGTGAAAATCAGCTTGCTTTCAATTCGTATCACGTGTATTCAACATGATTTAAAGAGGATGTTAAAACAAGCATCGAACTTCTTCGAATGTTCTACTGGTCTTAGAGTACCATTCATTGAATGCGCATTACGGAATTTGACAAGATAGGATCAAATAAAGTATATCCACGTGACCGAATCCAAGAAAAGCTGAAAATTACTTAGAATCGTATTGATATTACGTTCTGATCGGGATTGTACTAATATACAAACATAACTGTAACACTTATTTGTGAGGTTCACTTTATTATTTATTCGCTTAATATATATAATATAATTATAAGGTTATTTGCTTTTTATATAAGCATCCCAATTCGCTTTTGTCTGAAAGCAGGATCGTTTAAGGATGCTCCAATACGGAATAGTTAGTTGAACAAGTTTACATTTTTATTACAAAATGGAAGGTGTTGCAAACGTCGCCTCGCGTCATGTTTTAAGCGTGCTCGCTAGCGATAATCGGTTTGATCATTTACTTTATCTTGAATGTATTCTTTCGGGGATGGAAACGATTTTCTTTTAATTTTTTGTTAATTAGACTGTTTGTGGCATAGTCGAGCAGTTTCTTTAGCTAAATACAGCGTCTTTCGACGTACACCGTTGTCTCTAGACAGAACTGCTACTTACGTAAAGGAATAAAAACCTCGATGGATGATTCTCGATAAGAAGATCAAGGCCGGCAACAAGCTCAAAATCGGATGTAATATTTTAGATTCTTACCCGGACCTGTACCGCCGCTTTATTTTAACATGCGTTTTTTTCAATGAATAAATTAATGGGTCCTCCTAGTTACTCCGGAATGTAATGATTGCCATAGGCAAGGAAGGAGGATAGGTCCCTATGGGATTAACTGTATCATGGAAAACAATTGGTATTTCACAAAAAAAAGATATTTCACAAGTATAGTTTATTAAAGCACAATTTACTCGTTTTCGAAAAAAACAAATTGATAGCATCTTATCGTGGGTTTGGTCTGTGAAATCAAATGGCCCGCTGATGATTAAAACTATGAGGTATACATGTTGACACCCTTGTTGAATCCAAGTATGGGTCATGCCAAGGAAATCGTCAACCTTTGCCCTAAAACCGAGCTCATGTGACATGTTGGTATATAACGTAGTGAACCCCAGGATGCTTATCTAATATAGTTCATAGGAAAAAGTTATTGTATCCTTCAGAAAGTCTTCAGCTCAAATCAACGTTCTCTCACGCGAGAAGGGCCGAATCCTACTAAAATATTTTGCCTAATATTAAATCTCAATTGTTAGTTTTAAATGAAGAGTATAGATAAAAATCTTTAAGAACTTTAAACTTAAAAAACCTGTTATTGTATGTGACTTAAGTCCGAAGGACTATTAGCACGAAAGTTCAACGAAGCTGATCGCAACGGGTTAAATTGTGAAAAGCTCGCAAATACTTCATAAATAAACTATTCTTTTAACAGAACTTTCGTTTTGTTGATATAGTAAATAGTGTAAGAGTATTATTTTGATGTTCCCCATCGTAGTCAATTTTTACATATATGACATATCCTATTATATACATATATATATATTGCGAAGCAAGCGCCATTGCGGTCCAGTTGTTGACAGAAAAAATCGGGAAAACTAGCTCTAGGTCACCAACTTCAAATAGGCTAATTGTCTATTTGATAATGAGAGCCATATCTGAATTATTCGTTGGCAATGTTCCTTGCTGTCATTTAGTAGCGTTTCTAGTTGAACAGTTAGGATCAGGGTTGCAGACCGCCAGGCCAGGCCAGGCAATTGGATCACTCTCGTCTCATTAAGGTGAGACGTGCAAATAACGTTACAGTCTCAGTAAGAACAATACTCGTCAATACGGTACTCTCGATTGCGTCTAATGACGTGCACAGCTGCGGTACGTACTTCTTGTTGTTACTGTAGTAACGAAAAAGTGCTATGTTGAAACAACACTTCAACATTGTTTTTTCCCTTCCTGAATGCTAAATGTGGCCTTGTTTGAACATAGTAGTTACCTACCGATAGATTTTTCGTTCCCCGTCGATTTCTTCGGTGACCGGAATCCGAAGGGGAAATTCCTGACTTATTCTTTTGCTTGGCATACTGCCGTTTTCGGATGCGTATCCTAGCCCTGGCAGCTAGTAGAGTCCCCCTTGTGAGTCTGAAACGAGAAGTTTAATTCTAATCTAAGCATTGCTACATGCTTGCAGCGGAGTAAATAGTTACACGAACTGTTTCTCATTTACAATTGCCGCTTGTGAATGTACTATCCGAGTGTGTGCTTACTGGATGCCTACATAAGGACAGCAGTGGCTCCGTTATGTCGATCTTCTAGTGCCGGTCTTCAATATCGTTTTGCATATACGTGCCTAAAAGTATGTTCGAAGTAATTTCTGCGTTAATCAACATAATTGCAAAGATTACCTATGTATATAAGCATCCGGTAGCTTAATTTATACTAATTTATACTATCTTTTGCTCCCCTACGTTGCTTCGGTTCATTTTTATGTGTATAATGGCTAAATTTTCGCTGTACACCTTGTGAACGTCAGCTTTAACGCACGGCTTGTTAATAATGCCAGGCTGTGCTGTAAGGTATAGCCGGGCCCCAAAGGCCTTTGGCAGCTTGAATATTAGCACCTTTGTCTTTGGATAGGTATATCCAAGATTATTAAGGCTATCTGCTAAAGCGTCGATGAAGTTCTGCCTAAGTACAACTTTTTTTAGAACTTTAAGCTAGTTGCTATCATCTAGATTTACAGTCTCCACGAGATAGTGCCGTGTGTTTACTTATGAATATTCAGTAGAGCGAAGATCACGTTCGAGACGGGATTCCGGCAGACACACTGGTCGCTCACAAAGCTCAATCGTAAATTAGACTCTGACTTATATGACAAAGCATTGACACTTCAGATACGTTCTGCTATATTCAATCGTTGTGACAAAACTCTGAGGGTTCAGATGAATTCGTATTTTTTGTTTTCGCTTAGATGACCAGGCTCATTACGACAAACTGATGTAAAGAACTAAACAAGACTACGCTTGAAGTGTGAAAAATAGATCAGTCTATGATTAGTGGTTTACGTTTAAAACGACGAGTCTTTCAAATAGTACTTCTTCAAACAAAGTAGTTTCATTTCAAGGCCTACATTTTAGTAACGTACCATAAATCTATTGTTTCCCAGCATAAATTTATCTTTGACTTGCCTTTTCTATAGACATTTGGTCTAAATCTTCTCCACGCTATCAGAGTTGCGTGTATAAAGAAAACCTTTACAGGCAGTTGTAATGCATCGCGTTAAAAACAGCCATATTTTTTTCGGTTAGTGTTTTCGTTTTCATAAAAATTGGCCTCATTAAAGTTGATTTTCTTCTGTATGTCAACTGTAGCTTATCCATTCACGTTTGGTAGAGTAGTCCTTGAGGCAAAGACATTACTGATGCAAAAACGTATTAGGTTAGTACACGACGAGCTGATGTTGAGCCACTGCAACCCACAAGAGTAACTTAATTTAGCGAAAAAGTCAACGTGAAGGTGCCCATGTTATGATAGGCACGTAATGCGCCTGAAACCTTTGATCAAAACAAGAATAGATTTCCCGTTTTGTTCCCGCCTGCAACAAATAATTAGTCCAATACATTTCTTAAGGAAAACACCATTTTCCTTTGATATCCGTAATCTGTTCATATATTAGACAATCTCTGGCAATGTGGAATTTAAACAGCCGATCCGTTTTCATGATTTTTGGCCTTAGGCAAAATTTCCACTCCGTCAGAAATTAAATTGATGAAAGGCAATAGAATCAGTGCGATATGTGCAAAATCAGATGGCCGTATGGATAAACACACGTGATAAACAATCAGTTCTTTTATCGTGTGACTTGAATAAGACGCATTTTCGTTCGTTTTTCGTTCATGGTACAGATCGAAGATTTCGCTGTCCTTAAATGGCCACCCAAAAACAAGAGGACAATCAAGAATGAATGGCGCATCAAAACTGTCATCAGCTAACTCCGGCTCAATCGGGTAACAATTGATTCTTTTGCCAAGCCAAATCAGTTACTTAGATTGGTAAATCAGTCCACCAGCCAGCCACACAGACTCCTCTCGGCGAATACGGTCACACCATGACAGCAGCTCGGTGCCACCCTGCTTACGCACTTTTTCAGACTTGTCCGCTTTCTCTATTATTCCTATCCTAAGAGACCAACACGCTTGTCTGGACAGAGTCAGGTGGCTTGACCCCATTAGCTTCTATCGTGCTTGTTTTGTTTTGCTTTGTCCGCTCCAGCTATTCTAATCTATTCTAGGACGGCGGTCGTATCGATTGGACGCCAAAACCCTGGCCTGTAAGCCTTAGACCCTACAACTGGCATCATTTTTCCTATTACTTTTTCTCACTCTATCCCAAAACAGATGGTTACCGGTGATTCCGTTCCGGTATTCGTTTACATCTGTGGCCAGCAGCTAGAGCAATACGAATGCTTCTGGCAGCACAAGCCAAAACACCATTATCGGCATTTATACGAATTCTCGTCAGCGTAAGGGTACTAGGGTTACTCAACTGCTTGTTCGTTAGAAAGTAGTAGTTGTCTCCGTTGCTATACTATAACCTTTACTACAATCGGTACAAGCAAACAAGTAAGCTCTACAGGGTGCAGCCCACCCAGAAGCGTACAATTTTACACATAAACAGTCGTAGCAATCTGCTAATTAGATCCGCTGGACAAGATTGGCTGGTATCGTCGATTGTATCAGTTGGAATTGCACAGTGGGGATAGCATAGATCGCCAGGCCAACATAGCGTTCGCCGCCTTTCAGCTTGTTTATCTACGTGTCGAGGGCAATAAGCTCGCCGCAGTGGCTAACACTGGTAAACGACGGCCATGGCTATAGCAAAACCAGGCAGAGCATAGTGGGCCCTCGTGTTCTAACGGCAGAGGAGAGTTCCTCGCGTGAGCCCTCTTTCGCTTCCCTCGATAGGCCATCAACACGGCTCCACTACAACCGCCATGCAAAACCACCAACATCAATACGACGTCCCGCCGCTACAGTAGGTGTAGGCACGGGGTAGACCAAGTCCCTTGCGGAGTTGGGTGGATTTTATCGGGGCGTAGCTGCATTGAGGCAAGGGTCGACTGGATATTTCGTCCACAGACTAATTATTTACTAGTTCATCGTAGGTCAGTTTGTGTGTCATCCATGATCGGTTTGCCCTGTCATCTTGAATATTGTCTGCTACCCCGTTACCTTTACCTTCCCCCTAAGCGTGGTCCTACTGTTTTTTATTTGCTGCTTCCCTCCGCTCTGTTGGTCCTGACCAAACCATTCAGTTAGAGTTTACCTACGTCCTGTGACGACACGCTGAGTGGGTTGGGGCCACCAGCTTTCATTTTACTCGTCGGAACGCTGCGGCCCCGTCTTGATGGGATCTGTTTGCTGCAAATTTATGGATCTACACACCGGAGCACCGATGGAACTGCCGAGCATTGGGCTGTTATTCGTCGACAGGATTCACAGCAGCAGAAGTACTCGACTAGCAGACGAAAGTTGAGAAAAAGACAACGTGAACGGTATGTTCACTTAATGGTCAGAGCCTTGCGCTCCTCGCTGCTCTCAGAGAGAAGACGACAAGTCACCGGGCAGCAGAAAGAGGAGGAGAGCGGCCGTTTAGTCCGTGTATGCACAGTCTGTTGCCAGGTCGATCCGTTGTCAGTTGGCAGTCGGCGGCTTAAGAGCAGGCGAACAGTTCACAATACAACGATGGTGAATTAGCTTCTAGAGCGTTAGTCGTGTGATTTTTTGCTGCTTTATAATATAAGCGACCACGGCGACGTCGCCGTCACGGATTTACGTCTGTGGCTGTGGTAACATCGTCGAATGAGAGGCGTCCGCCAAAACTACCGCAGTTGTTATTAATGCCTCATTGTAACCGCAGCGCTCATGTGTTGTGCGAATCTAAATTCATTGTTGGAACATCAGACGGCCATCAGACGAAAACGAGGCAGCAAAATCAGGATCATCTGCTCCCCAAGATCATTGTTGTGGACAGAGGTAACTGGTGACCGCGCACTGAGCGACGGACCCATCCACAAAATGCAAGCGAACAAATAAAGAAACTTACTGACAAAGAAATTGAAAAAGATCAAATTTGCACTTTAAAATGAAAAGGAAGAATCTTGTGTGTGTTTTGATTTCTCGCTCGTCGTTTGAAATTGCTACTGTTCTGCAATGCGTATTATTTGTGTAATGATAAATTTGACAAGAAGTCGTCATTGACGACTGCAAGCGAGTCTGTGAGCCTGCCTCTGGGGCGGTCGGTCGGTTTCTTAGAAACGGCTGTGGAATGTAAAACAGAAATACGCGACACCCGTTTTGTCAGAAGCTGCACGAGCAGCTCGAGGATGTATACGGTTTTATCCTACAGTTCGAACTGCGTGTAATGTCAACTGTTGACGGGGTATAAGTATTCCGTTGTAGTAGCAGTCGTGTTTACCCTCACCCGTTTTACTAACCGAGAAGTAGACGCTAGCACGATTCACGAATAGGACATCCCCAGGACTCTGTCATCGTTTTTGTGTCATGTTCGTACGTAACGCTTAGTTTCTTTGACAGCTCTCAGACTGTTGTTCCACACTTGCGTTGTTCGTTTAACTTCGCTTGAGTGGGGCTCAGCCCAATTTCTTCCCTGTATTTCTACGATAACAATAAATCGTAATAACAATTGTACATAATTGCCATTACGGTTTTAACGTTCGGACCTAACGTGCTGTGTGCCAACATTATGGATGGCTGTCTCCCTCCATTATCATCTAAATCCATCTCCTTGCAAACTTCAGTTTTCCTAAACCCGAATCCACAAGAAGGGCTAAATGAAGTAGTTATGACAAACAGGATTATACGACAAAACAACAGAAGTCTACAAAATTGGAGTAAGGCACACGGAACTGCTATTGAACTTCCTATTGAAGTCTGAGGATGCTCAAGCGGTTCAGGACGGCATCCACCTGCACGGTGTCTATCGACTCACTAAAAACGATCGGACGGTGAGCGCATCAGCGGTGGACAGAGTCAGGACCAAACTTTTATGTCACTTCCTCTGTCCTATAGCAGAGACAGGCTGCCCCCATAACTATAGTAGAGTCGTCGGCGATGTGTAGCGTGCAAGGAGTAGAGTTCGGCTTATCCATTTGAGGTGTGGCAAACCGCTCATTGACAGCCTGGTCATCACAGCCCCCTTACAACACATCCCGAATGTGCTAGTGCCATAAGTGCCAAATCACGCCAGTGGCAACCGCGCCAAGATCTGAACGATTAGATCCGCGACAGCAGCGGGTGACAATGAAGAGGAAAAAGCTTCCGGCGCAGCTGATGACGATTGCTGCAAAGACTTGTCTATGGGAGCACTATGAAAAACCAATATCGATTACGGTCACCTTCGTAATAGAAGACATTGTCAACCGTTTCGTCATCAGTCATGTTGATGCTCGAGGTGAATTGTAGCTCAAGCTAGAGCTAGTTTTCAAGTTTTGCTACCACTGCTACTACGTTAATAATTTGATGAAAAATTACCATAACAAACGTAAATAGAGAAGTCGTCGCTTCCTTACTTAGCTCCTAGGTCAAGCTCACGAAAGTGGACGCGCAATAACATAGCGGAGGCACTCTGAACAGACAGGAAACTACCAGTCCACAATCGGTCCGCGTTTTTATCGTCAGCGGCCAAAACGAAAGGCACAAAAGCCACTATTTTTTGTATCATCGTGTGACTACCTATGTGCGTTTAAGAACGTGTACACATGGGACACTGTATCGGGCACATGTTCACTGTTTACTCTCATTAATATTCTACTTTGAGCAAAATTTAATCGCGCGGGAGAACATGTCAGAGATGTAAGTAGCCGAAACGTATCGCCACTTCTAATAATAATGGCGATCTCTGACGCACTAGAAACAAGGATGCTGCCACCACTAGTACTCATAATAATAGAAATAGAAATAGTAACTGCAAGAACAAACAGCGTTATTTTGGCGGATTCATCATTTTAGAGAAAATTCATAGCATTTATCGGTAACACCACGACTAACGACAACCCAGACGACGATATGTGAGATGTGATAGGAAAAAATGACTAAGCAAGGCAGTAAATGGTAGAAGTATGTGAAGTGTTCAAGTTACGAAGATTTAATATCCGATGAACATAGTAGGTCTGTGACATTGAAGTGACTCCCTTCCCCCTTGCTATTTGCATATGTGGATGCAAAGTAGCGAAAGTAACAATTCTCGGATGAAAAATCCTCTAGCATCCAGAAAGTGTGCGCGATCAGAAAGTGAAACTGGCAGTGGTCGAGGTGGATGAGACAGAAGTAGCTGAAGAAAGACAAACTCAGATAAACAGAAACAGAAATTAAACGTGTTTGGCCACATCGACACACGGCGCTCAGCAAGAGCGGGTTGCAAATTCTGAGCATCGTCCCTTTCTCTTTATATAAAATATGATGATTGCCGTATGCGATAGGATTGAATCCTAGACGAAAAGAATCAAGCACCCCATACGAGGACGATGAGGAGAACTTGATCAAACGGTGTCACCTCCGGCCGTTTGCCGATCGCGCAAAATGTCAGTCGAGTAAAAATGCGGTCAACGGAAAAGTCTGGAGGGAATCAGAGACAGCAGGGAAGCCGAGGTGTTGTTGTCGACTTCGCGGCGGATCACCACTAACGAAGCCAACGTCAATGAGCACGATCTGAATCGTTACAAGCGATCATATCGATAGGTGCATGAAGAATAACGTATACATACCGTTCAACAATCGGCGCGCACACGATATTTGCTGTTTTTTTTTGGGGGGGGGGGGCGTGTGGGTGTGTGTGTGTGTGTGCGTGCGTGCGTGTCTGTGTGTGTGTATGCGGGCGTGTGTGACTCTTGATGTCTAGACCTGAAACAGGTACACGTCCGTAAACGACGTTGTTATTGAAATAGTGAGTGAAGAATCTGAAGAGAAAGCAAACAAAAGGACGCAGTTACCACGCAATCGTCATGTCGCTACTATGCGTAACAGGTAACGTCCATCGTCCAAATTGAATGGAATATATCATTAAGCAAAGCCTAATTGCATTTACAGTTAATTAGATCTTTATTAGCATTACATACCTTTGGGTAAAAATAAATCATATATACGCTTCCAGGCAAGTTGTAGGGTTATATAGCAGATATTTTTCGCAGCCTGTGCTTTTTGCTATGATCTGCAAAGCTTCCCTTTACATCTTCGTATAGAAGTTTTTTTTATTCTAATTATCTTCGTTGAAAAGCAGTAATCTCATTTGGCTTTTATCATTTCGATTCTATCTTCTTTAAAAGAAAGTCATATATAAGCAAAATAGTCTTTCTGATCTGGCCAAAGTTACTAGACATAAAATACGTAAAACTTGCGCAAAGCGACTTATTCCAAATTTGTTTATATCTATTATATATAAGGGTTCATTCATTCGCTATTTTTTTTGCGCAAGTCGGGTACTTTTTATATGTATCTGTCGTGTACGATCAGTTTAAAAATGTGGAAATGTTACAAAAGCTTATTTCTTTTGTACTTGCGACCTACTCTAGCAACTTCCGCTAGTTACAGAGCATATGAGTTGTATGGAAGTTACTTCATTCTACGCATCTTTTAGAAGACATTTTGTTATGAAGGGTTTTTGACGATAAATAAATCCGCTTGGTACTTTGGTCGTAGGCAAGTGCTATCCCTATATATATATATATATATATAGTGTGCACAACTAAGATTCAGAAAGTGGGTTAAAAATTTGTCTGTGTAGTCCGTCAGTTTGTCTCACGCATTTTTGTTTTAGATACCAGAAAATATATGAAGCAAATCGAAGAGTAAACATTTATTCTTTATTCCATCCATTTATATTCTCTAGATTTTGGTATGAAAGCTCTTTAACCGAAGAATTCGAAAAAGGGTACAGTTTTATAGCCACAAAGTTGATAGAAACGACGATTTGTAGAAATATTTGCATGTACATGGAGCAACATGGTCTGGATTGTCGACTATTTGGATATAATGGTAAATAATAATAATACCTACGTAAAATATTAGCCGCTGCCGAGAACCGGTATCGACTTCTGCTGGAGCCTTTGTTAGCCGTTGACTAAAGAAGAAAGAATATCTCTATGCTTGAAGAGTACAAAGTGCAGGAAGTATACGCTTGCCTGGTAGAAATAAATACATCATTAAATAGTAGAAACGTTCTGCCGATACAAAGACAAATTACCCCTTAAATGGGATCTAACTGCTATCATTTACATGTCTCCATACTGTCAGTTAAAACGACGCATGGGGCCAAGGCCCGTAGTGGTTTACGTAGGTCGTATAGGATTGTACAGGTGTTTTGACCCTACATCGATAAATGTAGAATAATCACTTTTCAAATGCTGCACTCGTTTCTAACTCAAAGTACGCAGAAACTCGCATAGTTAAAGCTTTGAAGGTATGCGAACTATGATTACTTACCCCCTGAGTTGAAGGTACTGCAACCACCTTCACCATCCAGGTGCTTGCATGTATACACGCATAATTTCAGCATCAGTGTACACAAAAATATCATTAAACGCGCGACCTTCAGTGAACCTTCAGTTTATCACTGACAGGCTTATCTCCTTGTGAATGGAAAATTTAATTGAAGAATGGAAGGCAGTGAATATAAGTACCGTAATATAACTGAATTTGAGTCTTACTCATGGACATCGCTGATAAATTACTTACATCTAAGGTAGGACATTTGAAAAAAGCTGAAACTGCAAAAGCAGCAGATACTCAGGACAAGGTAGAGTCAGGCAGGTTTACTCAAAAAAAACCTACCTAACCGTACAACAAAGACGTCTTGAAGTTTATTAAGCTACCAAAAGGATGATCTCCATAGCAGTCTGTATTGTTACCGACTTGTTAAATTGCTTTAAACATTTTTAGAGGATTTGTATTTCCAACAACAGAATTTACTATGAAAAGGTAAAGTTCAAAAAAGGTCTTTGATCAATTAGTAGCAGCTTCTGAAGTTGTATGCGTGTCGATAGAATAAACGTTCTCTCAATGAGATTCATCTAATCCTTTAGGTTGTGTACACTATGTTCGCTAAAACCTAACCTCGGTCCTTGTTCTTAAGTACTGAGCAAGCGGCGCAAAACTGAACCAACTAGACACCGGTAGAAAAACCTCACTACTTCATCCCGCCCTATTAATTCCTCCGTAGCATTCCCCTTTTGACCACGCAGAGTCCTTATAGTTTCAACAATAATTATGAATGCAATGATTCAGTTGATCAATTGTTCAATCTTCCCGATTTTCATCTTCCATATAATTTCCACCGTCCCCTTTTTATTCGATTGACGCTGACTACATACGGCTTTATATTGTTCGGTGCGTACGCATAAATAGTGTCGTCGAGCAGAATATAGATGTTGCATGTGTCACCTTGACTATGACAGCTTTTCCTGAGCATTCAAAGTCAGGCTGAGCTAGCATCCTAGCTTTTAGCTGTTAGCTACACGAGTGTGTACCGCTCATAACGTAGCATTATGAAGCAGAGCTGCTTCGAATTCAGTCACTGAAGATTCCATTACTGTTAATGATTTTCGTGCTGCCTGGTTCGGGGTCAGGTTTGCGTCGCTTTTAGCGTTTGCAAGACTAAACCATAACGACAACCTCAACTGTCAACGATCTCTAAGATCGTACGGACAGAGAATAATCCCGAACAGTGACAAAATATAACGCGCCGGATTGGTTTTTCTGCCGTTGCTGATCTAAACGAAAATATCTGACATGCTGCATGCCTGAAAAAACGAGATAAGGGCAAGCCGACGACATTGCTAATACTTGGCTGTACGCCTTTGTCCAATGGCATTTGTTTATCATTTTCTATTAGTATACACTCTACATTTGAACGTAGATGAAACATTATACGTAAATAGATTAAGCGTAACGAAGTTCAAATCGTTTCTCCGCTGTCTGAAAAACTGCTAAGGCCTGTCGCTAGGAATTGTACGAAAGATTTTTATCAGGTATGATGAAATATATATCAGAGATATCAGTTTGTCATAAGCGATTTAAACAGTGGGACAAACAATCTTCACTTTTATCTATAAGGGATAAATAGGCGTAACTACACAACGGAATATAGGATCTGGACATCTGTCTTTACAGATTTCTTAGTTGATATCGTTTGTGGAGGAACACGCTAATTTAACAATTGATTCAAGAATAGTGCTAACGAGTCGTGTGTGCATGGCTTGGCCAAATTTTAGGCGCAATATGATAGTATAGGGATTACCCCCCCGAAATCGACGTCTTTGAGGCTTGAACTTTCAGTTCAGACCGAGCCTAATGCAGTGATTGCTTAAAGATTGATTGGTGAGCTAGAGATTAGTTTCGGGCAACGTCAACGAATTTGTTAGAAGCAGTCCTTAGTGAACGAAACACCGCAGGAGAGCGTCACCCTTGGGTTCGAATATGACTTGCCGGTAGAAGGGTTATGAACACCGCCGTCGTCCGAACATCCTATAATGAATGATCTTGCTAACATTTATATTCCGCTTTTGTTAATTTGTTAGGTCTTCTCATGATAACAAATTTTTAAACATACAAAATATAGAACCAGCTGCGTATTGTCCGACACTGTCGTGCGGTTTTGCCTACTCAACCTGAACAGCTCGTAATGAAGCTTGCGAAGTACTGTGCTTAAAACCTTAACTAGGTCCCCTTAGCGAAAGGTCTTATAATTCAATATTGATAGAAATAAATCTAATTAAATATAGGTTAATTAAGGTAAACCTATCTAACTGAGCACCACTTCCAGCTGTTTTGATGAACAGCTCTTAAATTTTCGCATGGGAATTTACTTTGCAAATTATTCAGGTCATTTTATGCTGTGTATGTCGGCCGTGCAGCGGTAACTTGAATGATTTACGTAATAGAAGGAAGTAGTGTGGTTTTGTTGTATGGGCTGCATCATCTTTATACTATTGAATAAAGCGAAGTATATTAAACAATACCCTCAATCACTGAGCAATCGTGCTTACCAGAAATACCCCCACAAGACAGTAGCAGAAGTTTTATATAGGCCGATTGGCCGGAGGTCATTTTGCGTATCACATCCGTCCTGTCGTAGAGTCTTGAAGCGAAACAAAGTGAACGTTACAGCTATCCTTTGACGTTTCGTTCTTCATTGTTTACAACTGCCGAGGTGGCGGGCGATCTAGCAATCTGCCGTCCGCTACGTAGTGGATCATTGAAAATAGATTGGCTATACTCATAACGATCTACAGACGATAGTTGTGTTCACAGATAGTTACGAACCACTCTGTTATATCTTCGAACGACGTGTTTTTGGAATATTGTTTGCGTACTGGGGATAGTGATCGACACCGGCCTGAATAACACGGACTCACGCACGCAACCCAGTTAACGTCGAGAAGAAACTTCCCAAACGAGCGCGCACGACCGCTGCCGATGCCAGATTCTGACATAAGCAATAGTTTCCGCACAGTGCCCACACTTATTCACTGCTAGCTTGTCGTCGCGCGTCGTTTAGGGCTTCTCAGACCTATTTCTCTACCTACGAGCGTGCCATCCACTTAGAAAGCCCACACCCGCCTGGCGAAGGGTGCACGAAATGGATAGTCGAATTGCCGGACCAGTGCTTAGGCACCAAGGCTTGAACAGATTCGTCTAGATGAAATGAAGCAGGTCCGATGTGATATTCCTACAGAGGGCACAGATGGTAAGAGAGCAAACGGATACCTTTAAACACTTTCTTCTCCGTCTGTTGTGACCATATAGTGGACTGATGCTTATGTACATATTGTGGATGAACTCAGAAGTTGTCCTTACGGATACGCCCAGCTTGACCAAAAAGAATCAATGGGGGTGACTTGCCAAGGGCATTGCCGACTCTTCTAGTGCCTCAGTTAGCCCATTTCTGAATGGAAATCGCGTGGTCAGCGCAACCTATATAGGCTAAGTACGAGCTCATACAAATGCTTCTCAGCTAAGTAATTTGCCGCTGTTGCTGTCATCGTACGTAAACTAAAAGCAAATACCTGGGAAAGTATTTCAGAATATACGGTTTTTCAAATATATCCTGGGACCACCTGACATCTTGGCGCGGTCATATAACCATCGAGAGAAGTTGAAGATTGGACTGATCATTCATTAGACTAGTTCAGGCAAATTGTGAACAGCAAATACGACTGGATGCCTCAGCTTTGAAGGGTTTTCCCCTGGGAGTCAATTTGACAAAATACTTCCAATCATTTCTCCACCTGCAGATATTCATGTCCGTATAAAGTGCTAAGACACGGTCCCTTGTTGCCAAGTCTAATATGCCTAGTATCTGCGATACACGGCCGTATGCTATTAACATAAAGTAAATTAACCCAAATATTGCCTTCATTTTCTTTTGTGATATAGCGTTAGTACTACGGTTAGCTTCTAAAATATACACAGGATGAATCCAGTCTGAAAGTGGAAAAAAAAACAGCCACAGCTTATACGTACAACAGGTTTGCCAACAGGTTTTGTTTTTTTGCAAAAAATTTCTACCTGACTAATTACAGATTTGCTAATCGTGAGATAGCGCTAGGACAACTGTCCCTTAAAGGACCAATGACGATAAATAGGTGAATCGTGGAGTCGGAAGGACAGTCTTCAGTCATATCGGCTGTCTTATCATCCAATTAGCAGACGAAGGATTTGCATTATTATACATAATTCTGGGATCAATTTAATTTACAGTACTTTGTATTTTTTATAATCTAAACGAGGACACATTGTTATCTGATGATTAGTCTGCTTTTGTCGTGCGAAAAAAACAAATTGAATTACTATCATAGGTTGGTAGAACCCTCTAACCTATATCCATGGAAATCTACAGAATGGATTGTACAGTTTCGAGAACGGCTCTTCGCGTTTCACTTACTCTGTAGGAAATTTATCCAAAAAATGAGAAAAAAACACTTCAACGGTAACAATCATTTTCGGTAAATTTTTTCAAGTGTTGGAGAAACAGAGGCTTGTTCTTTCCTCAAATTAACATAATATGCTAATAGAAAAGCATAAAGTGACCTTGCTCTCGACTTGTTTCCATCCTCCGTCTTATATTCGATCGTTTTTTGTGCGCAGAAAATTTAGTCTGCCATATGCGTGTATGCATTAATACTGAAGCTGTAAGTACAGAAAGCAGACCATGGAGATATATGTGCTGCAATTATATATATATATATTTTACACAGAAAAGTTTGCTTCTGTCGTATGGCTCTGTCGAACAGGTAAGTTGTTTACGATGTCATAGTCATTTGGTCCCGCTAATATTGCGTTATCGAAAGAGTACTGACCGTTTTTAGGCCCCTACGAAGCAAATATTTTGAAATGGTGTCACTCAAGTGAATATGCGCCATTTTAGTCGATGACCTTCCGCCGTCTTTCTTCTAGTAAGGTTATATCATTATGGACATTCGGTGGTTTTACGCAAAAGATTGTGACCAGCGACTTTGGCCGCCCTCAGTTGAATTAAATTAACACCATTAACTTCTGTAGAGACCAAAACGAATAATAGCCTGATAATGCAAAATCTCTCGCCCAAGTTCTCTCAGTTTTTGATGATGCGCGAGGTCGTGGTGGAAGACGACAACTGTTCTATTTATTTTTGCTCCGGTCGATTTTTGTCAATAGCTTGTAATTTTTCTAGTTGCTGACAGCAGAGATCCGAATCAGTCACTCGGCCAGACGAAGGCAAATCGATGCACGATTCCTTAGAGTCCCACAAAACTGTTTTAGCATCAATCTGGACTTCGTCTCAGATTATGGAGTATATTTCATTTTCACGTTGCCTTATGCGCAGCCGCCTTTCATCACACAAGATAAACAGTTTCTACAGATTTTCGAGGAAATACGAACGGGTGACTGTTTTTTTTGCCAAATGGTGTAGCACTCAAGGAGTGAGCTTTTTATTATAGCCAGATTACTCCAAATAGTTAAAAACCGTCTGCTGATGGGTGCTTAATTCCTTGGTGATACCAATGCTACCCACGCGCGTCGATCTCGCTCAGTTTTCGAAATAGTGTTATCTACTTTGTTTTTAATTAGTCGACCACGAACGAGTACGGCAAGGATTTTTTCTATGGGAATCTTCAGAACGAAAGCGATAACACATTTTGTTATGGGTCTGACAGCATTTGTGCGTCTATTGCAATAAAATTGTGATACACAGTGAATTTTCACAGAAATTTCACTCATCTACAAAGCGCCATCTATATCTTAAGCTTGAATAAAGACATTCCAGTAATTTTAGCATACCTATTGCTGTTAGATTTGAACTTTCAGACGAGCCCAACGATGAATAACGACCCATATTATCTGACATATATGATTTGAAGACCATAAGGCTAGAAGAACAATCTTGACTTTATCTAATGAGGCCAGTTAGTTTCACAATAGCGCGAACTTGGCCGTAACTTGCAATAGGCTATTGCTGAAGTTCCGCAATGGCTGGCACTTGTTTGTCTTGCAGCGGATTAAGAGCGAGCTGATATGGTCGAACTTGTCACTGTTGCAATGGCGGCAGCAGTAACAATAACGCCAGAAAAATGTGGCAGCAAGAGTACTCGTCTCCTAAAAACGGCTAATAGATAGAGTTGAATGCGCCTTCGTCTATGTTAATAAAGTAATCCGCTGTACTGAGTCGCGTCTTTCGTGATCTCGATGAAGGAACTGTGCCATTTTAGCTTGCAAATACGATGCGCCTGGATAGCACTATCGAATGCATTATATAATATAACCAGCAACGTTACATATGTATCCTATCACGAAGTCGGTAACAAGACTGCCTACTTCGTTGACTTCTTTCCTCACGCCCACTCTATACGATTATTCAAAAAATACGTTCACACACACACACACACTGCAATTAACAGTTATTTTTTGTGGTGAGCTCTAGCTTCCTTGATGACGACTATCAAATCTGTCTAAGTAATGGCAGACATAGCCAACTAGGCTTTCTTTCAGTCGAGTGGAAGGTCCATTAAAAAATTGCCGACGGTTTGTTTTTATTAGAATTTATTTCGTTGCTTTCAACGGAACCTCGTCAGACATCACGAGTTTGTTGATTTGGAACATTTTCTTGGATTCAGTTTTATTATATGAATCCGTTTACCGGGAAAAATTCGTATCATAGAACTTGCCTCCTACTAAGGTCCAAGGTTTTTAATTTGGGAATTGACGCAAATTCAAGACTAGGGTTGGTCTCGACAGGCCAACTCAAAATGGTAAGATCTCGTTTACTTGATTTGATTTGAGCCTCTATACAAATGGACAATGTGATGGTAACACGACGGTCCTACCGTAATGCTGCTTCTGCTGCTAGCCGAAAGTGTCACTCTAGTACCCCTCTTCCTGCAAAGACCTCCTTGGACAAAAAGAATATTCGGTCGGCAAGACAACTTCTGACACACCCAACCAACTTAGCTCAGTTTAGCATCCACGATATTAGCACATTTTGAAAATTCTCAAAGTGACCCACCGAAAACGACAGAAAATTAAGGTAGGCCCCGTAGGCCCCATCGACAAACACAAGCAGTGCCAATAAATCATTTGGAGAATGTTGTTGACATATTGAGTATTTTTGCCTCTGGTGGACCCATCTACGTTTCAGTGTGAAATTAGTTATTAATGAATTGGCGAATGAGCGAAACGTTGGACGCGAGCTGAATTAATCGTTACGTTCTTCGGTGCTACTTCAGAGACGATTTCGAAGTAGTCGCACGTGTTGGTTAGACTTCCTTTACCTTATCCACGTGGCTGTGAAGGTGGAAATTTCTAACAATCGAGTCAGGCGGCTCAGCTCAGTAAATAAGTTAGTAAGGGATGGCGTTAGGCGGGGGAGCAATGCCTATGAGGGAGGCATCGCTACGTTGGTATCCATTTAGAGAGGATTATGAAAAAATCACAATCATATTTCTTGATTATTATTTAACTCTTTTTTAAGCTAGACTTGGCTACGATAATGTTTTTATGCGGGAAATTTTCATCTAAGGTAGAAACCTAGTTGTCATTTCTAGGACAAGCTTAGACAGGGGTTTAGGTTAACTTGGTTGAAGCAGAGGCAAAGGTTTCGTGCTAATCTGAAAAAATCATATGTATATACATTAACTATGTACTATGAAGGCTCCCAGGCAACGAAGTGTGTTTCGAAGGAAATTTCGTGCGTCTTGCAGTAATGTAGTTATTTACACACCGACAGAACTCGTTGCAGGACTGGCACAACATTGACAGTTTTCAGCGCGGTAAACGTACGCAGATGCAACGCTGCTTGGCCTTCAACCTGGCCAAATGGTTCGGCGATGAGAGATGGCAGACCATGTTTAGCTATTTCTCTCGATAGCCTATGCCACTTATGTGAGTCACTCGTTTTTATCGTCGGTGTCCAGGAGTTTGCTAGCTTTGTTTTTCTTTGTGTGAAACTAAATTGTGAGAAAATCGATCTTGGTATAGGAATTCGTAAATCCCATCTATGTAGCCTATCTCATATGATACGAACTCAGTACGGAGAGCTGAATTTAGGAAACTATATACTATTACAGTGAATTATAACATATGGTAATAATGTCTTGATTTATCGGGCACAGTAAAAGTCATTCGAGTTTTCAATCTGGAGACTTTTAGCGAACGTATATAACATTCAGTGTTCCGTGTTGAGAAAAAGTATTAAAAATTAATTAATTACAAGAAGATTACTGTGTTTGCGCGGGAACCAGGGTGTACTGGATAGAAAGTTTTTTCTTTTCTCGACAAATCGAACAAAATTCAAGAATCGGTGAAAACGTTTGTCTGAAGTCTATGCCATTAACCTAGGCTGGTTACGAACTAGTGGGTAGTTGGCAATGCAACAAATAACGTTGACATCAGTAGGCTACGCAGCGTTGCGCATTATGGGATCAAATATAGCTTTTTTCTAATATTAATTTCTAGGTTATGGCACGACTCAGCTTATCTAATTGATTTTGTTAAGTTTCATTTCGAGAGTCAGCATTCGCAATAAGAAGACTATTGTTGACTATGGTGCAATACGAAGACAACGTAATTATCACAGACATTATACCTTTGGGACGGACGAATTAATGAAGCTTTTAACCGCAGTAACTGGAAGTCCACCCCATAGGACTATATTAGGCAGTCCAGCTTTATTATATATATATATATATATATAATACTAAAAGAAATCAGCATATTTTAGACGGGTTGCAGGACTGTCGCGCTGTTGTCGTGTCATGAAAGTCTGCAGTTGAATCTCGAATTGGCTTGTGAAAACTTTGATCAGATAAACGGCATCAACTAGGACGTAACGTAAGACTGATGAATCATGATATCTCAACATACCGAACGGTACTAAACATTGATTGATTGAAATCGATTTATCTCATTGATAACTAGCACGAACCGCCGAATCAATCTGTACGATAATAATCGATCATCAACTCATCATCACGCATCACGAAGCTACAACAGAGGCTTATACGTTACTACGTATAGCTCTCTTATATGATGACCACAAAATCGGCCTACGTCTAGCTACCTCCAAACGCTACAATAGCCATTGGCCTTAACCTTTAGCGTCCCTTGTTTGCGCATTTTCAAATTTTAGATCCAAAGGACCATGTTCAAGAAGATCGTACGCTCAACATAAATAGAACTTTTTTCCCTCATTGCTGCTGCTGTTGTGGCCAGCTTCTTAGTAACCACTCTTGGGTAGCCCCTTAGTAACAAGATTGACTGAGCTTATCGCGCATAGGCAGCCATCACAGCAGGAACAACGACGTAAGCCATTACTTTAAGTAGAGGCCGAAAGCGGATCTATAACATTGTACAGATACGCACGGTCGGTGCAGCGCAGTAACTAACGGGTCCTGTTATATCCTTAAGGATTGCTTTCATCGTCCGTTTTTGCTGGCTTTACTTGTTCCGCTGAGCATACTAAATTTTGAATGTGTTCTCTACGTTGGTGGACTGTTGATCTTAGCTACGTTCAATGGTATGGTCCAGAGAACATGGAACAGACAGTCAACAGTAGTCAGTCGCGCCGTGGGCTACATATTTGCTAGTGGCGAGGCTTAGGAATACAACCGCCCCTGCCACGAATATCGGCTTCTACTCCTGCTAGCGTAAGGAAATAGGGTCCTTTGATCGGGCCTTTTGGCTTCGAGCCAGACTTGATGGAGCCATCCGTGTATTTGACGTCATTTCCTTATTCTGCTACTGCTATTCGTGTTCTCTGACGGCGACGGCGGCGTTTGGCCACCGCGGCGCGACATACTTCTTTTGGCCTCGTCACATTCGACGAGTAAATGCTGCCACCAGCGGCAATGGCTGAGATAAGAGATCGGCGGCCATGTTAGAAAAGCGAATGCTAACCAGGACTACGCTGGAACGATTGGCGGTCGTTGTCTTCGTCATCGCCACCGTTAGGTCTGCTGGGAACCAAGCCATGTGGGGAGGGAGATCTGAAATCAAGAAAGCTAGTAGGGCAGAAACTATTTTCGTCTGCTGTTTTCATCCAATGGAGTACGTAGTCAGCGAATAGGTAGACGGTAGCAGGGACTAGCGAGCAGGAAGCAGCAGCGTTCGACCTACTTCTTACAGCAGAATACACACAGACGAATAGATGGTGATCTTAGCCTGTTATAACTACTGCACATCGAGTATGTTTTCTGTGAGTTTGCTTGCCCGAAAAAAAAAACGGGTAATCGATTAAAATGCGGCTTGCCTCAACCACAATAGCTATATCGGTATAAATCGGGTAACAAAAATCTACCGAGGATTACTTAGGATTATGATATGGCTGGACGGTGGCAGTAGTTATTTCTATTACACAACGAGTAATAAATCGTCCATAACAAAAACTCTGCTATCTCAGGGTTGTAGGGCTTTCCTTTTATAATATAGATAATTTGTATCTTGGATAAGACGCACAAAGGACGTCCACTTTCGTGAGAAAGAGACCCAATTTCATCCTTTGGTGTCTTAATCAAAAGATTTAGGAGACGCTTGAATGGCGTAAAGGCCGAATGTACAAAGATGTTTATTGAAATAAAATTAAAACTTTATCAGTCAACGATATCAAATACATCTAACGTAATGCGTGAAGTTTTAGTTTTAGTTGAAGTACTTTATCAAGTATTACTTCAGGCAGCGTTCTTCTAACACGAAGCGAAGCGGGCCTAGGCCTATTCTCTAGGTTAAACGATCTTGTTAAATTCGACAAATACATGATATCTGCATTATCACAGGGAAAAATAACTTAAGTCTATGGTATCTAAAAAACAGAATTTTTTTTAGATGCCAAGCGATACCCCGGAACTAGGATCAGTACTCGAGTGTAATCAATATGAGCTATTCAACTAACTGAAATTATTGAGGGATCCCGGTTTGAGAATTAGTATGCATCTTTAAAAAAAAATTAATACGCATCCTCAAATCCAAAAATATATAAAATAACAGTACTGAGGAAGAATGTGCTAAACTGTCTGTATTTTTAAAAATAAATGCATGGATTTCAGTGCTGTCACCGGATAATTAAGGCGTTATAGAAAATAAAAGAAATAAAAATTCTTTGTAAAATATATATAGAAATCTAGTTAAGACAATCAGTTGTTGCGTTTCCCTTTATCTGTATGTAAATGGTTACGGAAAACAATTGAAGTCAGGACCGGTCCGGAAGGTCCTAGTATGCTTTAGGAACTTGTTTAGGAACTTGGAAAAGTACACATAAGATCGAAGGCTTGTGGGCCCGTATTAGTCTTACCGTTTTGTCACACTTCTAGAGAATATCAAGGCGAAGCGGGCGTTGAAGTTTTTGTAGTTGCCTGTTTGGCTGGCTTACGTCGATTACTGTCAGGCCTTAGCAACGTTACGAACTAAGAGACAAATCTGATGGTCAATTTAGTAAAGCACAATAATCATTTAAGGGTTTCTCGCAGAGGATGAATGGATCCATGTTTGACAAGCATCTGGCGGATAGTAGCTTGCTGTGCAGGTCAATTCATTGGCCTGTCGGAGCCTATTAAGCTGTTGGTAGACTGGAACACGTCTGTGAGCTAAGAAAATTCCTACAGCTTCTTTGGGGTTTGCTGGAGCCCTCGTGTAAATCTCCATGCGCATTTTCCCATGCCGAGCTCTCCGGATAGCGGAAAGTGGCCCCTGGAGCGGCCCCGGTGGGTTTCATTCTCCATTGGTTGCCAATCTTCGATCCACTTCTAGCTGTATTGCTAAAATTACCTGATCCTTCTACAGTACAAGGACATGGTAGGGTAGCAAAACGACGGTCCTGACTGTTTGCCCCTCCGCCGTCGACCAGCGCGAGGCAGATTGGAAGCTTAGTTAAACGTAGAGCTGTGCCGCGTGTCGGTTAGTCAGAGAACCGCCAGGTAAGTGTGTTGTCGACTCTTTGAAACCTACTTGAGAAATAGCGAATGGAGGCGAGCTCCAGCCGATGTGAGCCCCTCTGTCCTCGTGAGTGGTCCTCTTCTATAGCAAACAGGGCGGCTGTACAATGACACTCTCGTACTGGTGACGTGTTTATACGTTTTAGGCGTTCTAAGTGCGTATGTCTGTTATACAGATATTCATAAGAGTTGCAACTAACCACTTGCTGTGACGATAGAGCCGTTTAAGATCAGTATGCTCTTGCGTGTTTATAGCCACACGAATAGGTGAACAGGGTTTCCCATAGTGTTCATACAGGTATTCTATACATAAGATTCTTTCAGCGGAGGAATTCGCTATGAACATTTTTTTTTTGTGTTTTCAGCTACAATAGCGCTAATGCGCACTCAAAAACTAGGTAGTGCACAGCATTTTCCAGTGCTGAACACCTGTATGCCTCGACCTTTTGCTTGGGGGATCTGCTTTGTGTGTTACTCCGCGGCATCCATCAGTCTTCGCCGGCATCCGTCACTGTGGCGTGCTGCCGCAACCTTGACTACGTTTGAGACAGCTGCTTGGCATAGTCACAGATTTAGCTCAGTTATGATCTGCGCTAAGGGTTTTGATATATATTTCCCGGTACCTACCACCCCCTAATGGGCATTCCCCTATCCGGTACCTGAGGCGCGCCCAATAAGGCATCAGTAATTCCTGCCCTTTGCGCCATTGGGGCATCGCGCCTCATCCGCCGGTCGGGTTCCTCCGAATGCTCTAAATATATGCTTCTACATTGATCGTTTATGAATATAGCTATTAGATTTCTCCTCTCCGCTGGTAGAAAAAAATCATCAGCATCTGTAGCAAGGGCAGAGTGCTTTTAATCATGCATATTTTTGCCGGCTTCTTGTTTTTTATAGGCTAGTATGTGTGCAATACTATTAACTGTGTCTTATTGTATGATAACGTGTGCATATAAATACTTTACGAAGCACCTTCTAAACAAATTGCAAACGTTTTAACTAGCTGTCGAGTATTCCATCATTAATGGTGTTGTCTAATGCCATTTAGTTGCCACGTGAGTGGATGTAACAATACTGATTTGGCATCTTTCTTATAGGCGCACCAAGAAAAACGGTTGATATTGTTGTCCCACGAACTCTTCCCCTACAATATTATGTAATACAACAGCTTTCCAATATTGTTACGTTGACTTACCTCCCGCCGAATTAATGCAAGGACATTCGTATTGGGAGCAACACTAGCTTAAACCTCCAATTAGCACCAATGAGGAAAGACTATGGCCGATTCATGCGTAATCTTAGGCTAATTTGACAATTTAGTCCAGTTAGGCTACCCCAGGGCGCGTCGTACGGGCACCAACACCCACTGGCCCGGTAAGCCAGCAGAAGGAAAAGCTGGGGCGATAACGGCCGAAACACTTAGGCACTAGGGGCGTGTGTGAATTTTTCAGGATTAATTCAGGAAAAGGGATCAATGATAGATAAGCTTGCATTGTTCTGTCTATATAAAATGCATTACCAATAAGTTCCTGAAGAAATGGCACAAGAAGATGCTTTGGGTATTTGATCGTATAGCTAAAAACGCTTAGGGAGAATAGGGTTATCAGAGCGACGCATTTAAAACCGCGTCAATATAAGCGACCACCATTGTACGTTCACGGTACGAAGTTGGGTGGTCTAGGGACAACTCCGAAATCAGCATCTGCTGTGAAACGAATTAAATTTCGCAAGCGCGTAAGATGGTGCGTGGCGTATTCTAAAAAAATTGTCTAAAAAAAAGCTGCACACTACTTTTTACTTTATTACTGTGTGCAGCTATTTTTTATATTTTTTATTTATGTTTTAGTAATTACGTATAACTCATTCATATTGAACTGACGAAAATGCTTTTAGTATGCGGATAGTTTGGTGACAGCAGTCACGATTTACTGGCGTTTTCCCTCCTGTTATTTTTTGTCTACCTAGTCTTACGTGCCTCGTAGACCTTATCATTGGCGTCGCGGCGATTTCGAAACCAGTTATTACTTTTGTTTATATATGTATGAATGTTAACAATATAGAATTTTTCCATTTTAGCCAACAAGTCAGCTAAGTAGTTTGAAATGAAAAGTGTAGCCACTTAAGTTACGACCTTTACGATAAAACCTTAGAGGCTTTTGCCTCACTTTTTATCATGAACAACGGAATGAACTTAATGAAAAAGCCCAACACCCTTCGCACTTTACCCTGGATATGCAACAATCGGTATCCTGTGACAGGAGATAACGACTAAAATTGACTAGTTACTCGATGGTATCAAATCGAACATGCTCAATGCCCAGTGCATAACTTACTAGATAAACTTGCAGAAAATTAGCGAAATAAACAAAAAAAGTTTTTTGCTGCTGTTGCTCTGGTTAGCTAAGTTTTCGTAATTGTAGGTTCGGGAAGTACGCGAATAGGGTTCGCGCTTTACGCCCGTATTGAAATTGCGTGAGAAAATGAAATTATTATTCTAACCTTTCTTATTTATCTGTATTGTTTTGCTTATTCTGCCAAGCTGTGTTGCATCGGACAGAACGGAAAGGCGCTTCTGCTAAAAGCTACAAGTTATCTTCTTTTTACGCAACTTAAAAAAGGGACATCTATGAGACTTACGACAAAATTTCCGAATTCATCCAATAATTAGCTCTCCACGACAAGAGCACGACCAAGACTCATCATAAACATCTATACCAGTCCTATCATGTTTATGCAACCTTGGCCACGATTCTCCACGGAGACTTCTCCTTAAAGGCGATCCTTCATACTTACATTCACGAAGCTTATATGAACCATGATCATATCATGATAACTACTATACTTAAGGTAAATAGCTCACTGTATATTCATATCCTACCTTCTTTAAATTGCCTGTATGACAGACCGTTAATTATCCAAATCGACTCAAATCAGCTACGGGTTTTGCCAAGGCCGACATCAGTATCACTTTCACAACCGCTCCACACGGAACTGATTTTGCAAGCGTAACTCACTTTCTGACCGTAAACTGTGCCGATTCCATTCCACACCCATTTAACATACGGTCGCCGCCCGCCCATAAATGGCGATAGCGGTAGCTCCTTCGCAGCCGTGACCACTGCTGCTGGCATTGAGAATCTTCTAGGTATGCTCTGCCGGCACACGGAAAACGTCCTATTCAGGGTAGGCCCACAAAGTTACACGGGTGCCGCCATAAAGCCATAGACTGTGGACTCCACGCTGAAGCTGTTGACGCTGGTACTTGTATCTGACTATCACTGCGACGGTTGTTGCCATTGCTGCTTTTAGTCGGTCGAACAACACTATCTATTATTAGTATAGTACATTGATTGTACAATGGCTGGAGCAGCCGAAGCCTATATGGATGATGCCACTACGCTGTGTTGTCCTACAGTGAGAATCGTCAAACCCATGTTCCAAGAAAGGTGGCTATGTTGGACCTTTTGCGTCTAGGTCGTTCTTTTCGCCCAAGTCCGTGTCGTGCTCACGGTGTATTTGGGCCACATGTTAATTGATTTTACGTTTCCCGCCAGTGAGAAGTTACACGCATGCATCGATATCAGGCAGAGCATGTAACCCGCGGGTGTACGTAAGAGACCAAACCATACATCTCCGCTGTCACCTTTCTTAAAGTACACTACTATACAATATCTGAAAATGTATACATAAAGATATTCTTTTTATTCTTATACATTAAATGCAGCTCCTTATTAAACCACAATTTAAGTTTGGGTCAATCGTAAACTATAAGTATATATATATATATATATATATATATATATATATATATATATATATACACACATTCAGATAGGAACGAGTTGGTCGTCGTTAGTTTTTACGAAAACGAGCTGCGTTGGCAGTAAGGATTGTTAAGAAAAAGGTTTCTATGAAGCTACACATTAGCAATAAAGGAATGGTCCTTGTTGATCAAAGTGTTGCTCGGCAGGCTTATTGTTGCGATACAGTTACTACTTAACGATTTCTAAATCTGAGATTTAGTGAAATTATGTTGTTCCGCTGCTGTACGAAAGGTTTAAAAAAACAATGAAAATTGAACCACCCCCACACACAACTACGTCAATACAGGAACGGAAACAATGATTATTACGAAAGCACCTAATGTCCTAGAATAGCAGAACTCTTTGGAACAAAATAATGCGTACCCTCATTAACTGAAGACGCAAGAAAGAAAGTGGCAGATAACGTTAGAGATAGGTCGGTGGCGCTTCCATCGCTACTCAACGGATAAACTCAGCACCCTATCCAATCGTCAACTTTATAATTGGTCACAACCGTTAGGTCCCACTGGCCAGCGATCTCAGCATATAAAGTTTTCAACTCAGCAAATGTAGCCAATGAAGGATTAGTCGATTTCGAACAGAAGTTACGTATCGTGGAACTTCTGCAAATATGATTTTTGAGACGGCTGTCTAATTTATTGACTGAACATGATGCTAGCCCCAAACTCAAGCTCTTCACGAGTAGCCATAATTCTGAACATCTTGGTCTAATACGCTCTAAAGTTATAGGAACAGAAAAGTAGAATAAGTGTTCTCAATAGGTGATATAGAGGGCACATTCAAATTGCACTACCCTTTAAATGAATCCAAATTCGATATTAATTCATATAATAACTATCCTTTATATCGCTTAATTTAGTTTTTCCCATTTAAGTTCATCCATGAAAGTCCTACTAACTTCTAGCATTAGAGGTCATTGATCGATTGGTAACGCGACTGATGAAAAACTTATGTCGACTTTAGCTCTTTTGTTCGAACATCGTCCTTGCCGAATCTATATCTATTGTGGCTAGTTTTGTCTCATGTCTGACTGCATTACCCTTCCCGACAGCTGATAGCGAGTGTGACTCTGTTCCCTTTCCACGGAGCGCTTACCATGCACCGCACACAGCGTACGTTTAACCAAGATGGCCGCGCTCACACGGAGCTATTAGAACGTTCTCCGACAGGCCAGCCCATCGTCCAATGAAATGTTGATCATAATAACTGGCCGAAAATAACGCAGCCTAAGTAGTTTTGTTGTATGTGCATAGGCGGTGCAATTTCTCTGGAGACAGCTTACTCAAGAAATACAGTGATGAGTAAGTTGGAGGTGCTTCGGTGTCCAGTACAAACGTACCACTGGGGTAAAACCGGAGAAAGGAGTCTCGTGGGGCGGCTTTCACGGTCTGGAGGTCACACATTGGATGTTGTTGATACAACGCCGTATGCCGAACTTTGGATGGGAACTCATTCCTCAAAACCTTCGTTGCTGCAAGACGGCAAGAAATTGACCGAAGTGGTAAATGGTCAAGGACTTAGCTTTCTGCTCAAAGTGCTATCGGTTGAAACGGCGTTGTCAATACAGGCTCATCCGGACAAAGTATTGGCTCGTGAGTTGCGAGCACGGGATCCTGACCATTATCCTGACAGCAACCATAAACCAGAGGTTGTCATTGCGCTGACCAAATTCGAGGCTTTGTGTTGTTTCCGGCCACTGGATCAAATCAACGCGTTTGTTCTAGGAATCCCAGAGCTGTGCGAAGTTGTGGGCCCAGCACCGATTAGTTGCAAGGAGGATCTTCGTAGGGCATTCATCGCGTTAATGACATCTCCGAGAGAAATCTTTGAGCCCGCGCTTGAAAAGCTGTTGGCCAGACTTGCAGACCCCGATGCTTCTGAAGTAGTGCCTGACCCTCTACGCGACGTATTGTTACGGGTGTCCAAGCAGTACCCAGGCGACATTGGCTTGTTTAACCTTTTCTTTTTTAACTACTTAATTCTTGAGCCTGGAGAGGCGCTTTTTCTCGATGTGAATGAGCCGCATGCGTACCTGAATGGTGACTGCATCGAATGTATGGCGACATCAGATAACGTTGTACGCGCTGGCTTAACTCCGAAATTCAAGGACATCGACACGCTTGTCAGCATGCTTAGTTACGAACCCGCAAAGGATCCCAGGTTACAACCCGAA
Organism: Varroa destructor; assembly: GCF_002443255.2. NCBI lineage: Eukaryota > Metazoa > Arthropoda > Arachnida > Mesostigmata > Varroidae > Varroa > Varroa destructor. The sequence continues at coordinate 30,221,532 of NW_019211460.1, read as the reverse complement.
TCGATTGATAACAACGTCGCGCGTTTCAGGCCTCCAGTGGACGACTTTGCCGTGATGCGATTTTCCCTGAAAAGCGACAGTGAGTCGGCAAAGCTTCAGCTAACGAAGCGATCCGGTAGCATTTTGATTATTATTGAAGGCAGCGGTAAGCTTGTATCAAACGGTAGTGAGCTGGAGGTTCACGAAGGCAGCGTCGTGTTCATACCTGCCGGATGTGAGGTGTCTGCTCAGGGAAAGCTTCTTCTGTTCCAGGCATATACTCCCTAATGATCCGTGACAAGAGCGCGTGTAATTTAATAAAGTTGAATTAGGTACTGGAAGATTCATCAATGACAGCTAACCGCTAGAATAAATATAATAGATTTGCTGAAGCGGGCACAGAAATATATACGGCCGTGGAACATATCTCTGTTAAAAAAAGTGCATCTCTGTAGAAATGGCTGAATTCCTGCTCATCTATTACTCTAACTGACGACTGAGATACAGTGGAAGCGAATGAGATCTGTTAGATTTACTACTACCTCTACGAGTATCTGCTAATGTTATGTCTGTTTTAGAGATTTAATATATGTTTCATTGATAATGGCTCTCAAATTTAGCTTAAACATAGCACAATATAGTAACTTACACAGAATTGATTATATATATTTCTTATATATTTATATATATATATATATAGTTATATATATATATATAGTTATATATATATATCGTGATTAATGTAGCTTAATTTTAACGCATTAAATTCACTAGAGAAAACAAGCTTTCTTTCCATAGGTCTACAACTTGGAAGCCGTTTTAGCCGTTTAGCATTTTTAGTCAGTATTAAGAGGAGAACGGATTTCTTGCTGACCAAGTCAGTATTTTACATATATATATATATATACTAGGAAAAAGCTACCTATTCGACTACGGTTGACTAACGAGAGTTCTAGTCTTAATTATGTTTTCCGACCAATTAAAGCTATATCTATATATACATAGGCCGTAGATATGGTTTTGTTTTGCCTTTATACAGTGTTTGCAAGATTAGTTTAATCAGGATTCCATCACAGAGTATTGAAGGATAAGCTTTATCAAGCATTGTAAGTTTTAAGGATAAGTTTTATCAAGAATGTTTCATTTAAGAAAAGAAATTAAGGAATAAATATCACTGGCTCGAGACTTTAGCGTTCTGAGTAATACTGTATCTCCATATTTATATATATACAATATACACTGTATATTGTAAGAATAATAATAAAAAAGAAGAGTGATGTTCTAAAGATTATTGTTGTCTTTGGGCCGTTTACTCAGTGACCTGTTTAACTAATAATAAGTCTTTTTTGCGCCTTCCTATAGGTGCGTTAATACATTTAAGACTACTTGTAGCAAATTCGAATTAAAGTCCAACCTCCATCAAATTGACTAACTTCTAAAGTTCACACTGCTTAAACACGAAATTTAGGTGGGAAATACGTCAGTGTTCTTAAAACGTATCATTGAAAACAGGTTGAGTTCAAAAAGAATACCTCTTCATTTCGAAGATCAATGCTTAGTGGTCAACTGTTTGTAGCTCAGAGGTCACAGCGCTGCGCAAATGGATCAAATATTAGTGAAGACATTGAAAGGTGAAAAGGCGGTGCGAATAACGCAGACATCCTAAGAAAGGGAACTGGAATACCAAAGGCCAACTAGGAAATGAAATGGTGTCCTACGTAATTGAACCAAACGAAGCGAAGAGATATTTCATGAAAAAGGAGTTTGAAATCTAAGGCGTCTATCAGCCCGAGCAAGCATTTCCTCTTTATTTGGTAACGTATTACGTATATTGAAAATGCGAAAACTGAGTGACTAGCTGGACAGTCTGGTCCACACGGGGTCTGTGGAACTTCAACAATCAACCCGACTGAAACCTGTGTTCGTCGTAAACAAGGCATAGGTCAATCTCTGCCTCTACTAGTCGGAGAGGACCAAGCGAAAAAATGATATCGCCCTGGGGAGAAATTGAGTTCGATGACAGTGTTTAGTAGGTTCGGACGTTAAGGTAATGGCTATATTTGCAATGAAGTTCAGGGACGCCTACTGCTACGAGACACTCGTCGAAAATGACATAATTAACGCAGATTGCCACCTCGGGCTCGTTAAAAGATTTATGGACCGTTGGCACGGTAATCGAAACCACCCAGTCTGGTTACTTTATGATATAGTTCGACCCGTCGTTATGCCTCAGTTACTTTATGGATTGAGCAAGAGTATTTAACGTTGGCTTGGACCCGCTTCTTCCGATCTAGGTCCGTGGTACTTCGAGACTTCCCATGCTCTAAAAACGGCAATTGGCAAGCAAGTAGTTCTTATTGTCGACTCATTTCGAGAGGCCGTATATAGGGAAATTACATCTTTACATATGTAAATAGGTATATGGCTGGTCAGTCACTGCCAGAGTTCTGGGTCAGGTGTGTAAAAAATAAAAGGGCCTACCATCGACGCATATTAAAAAATCATTATTACAGCGCGACTTGTCTGCTGGATTTACTTGCAACAGCCTGAAAGTAGTTTCAATGCTAAATCTAGACGATGCCTGCATAGCACTATAGACCAGGTGACAGTCAGATCCGTAGTTGAAGGTCGAAGACTACACCATTACCAAAACAACTGCCTGCCGAATCCCAAGAAATGTGCCATTTATCCTGCCGGTCTTTGCGATCTACCGTCATTTAAAAGAGAGCTCTTTAAAACATGAGTTTTGCAAACTTCAACGTAAAGAAAATATACAAATTAATTTATCATCCAAGCACTTGAAGTCGGTTTTCAGGCCATAAAGTCTCCTAACTAGGTTGAGGTTTAATATAATCCACCCTAGCATAGTGTCTTCGGGTCTTGTGTGTTAAGTATTTACGCGCTGAGAGATATTAATCAAATCGACCAGCTCCCCAGAAAACGCTCGCACATATAGATTTAAGATTGTTCTAGAATTTTTATATGACTGTCTCGTTATCAGTACACAATTTTGAGATCCCATCGATTGCGATGTTGATAATTATGATCGATTAGAGAATTCCTTAGCTTGAAAAATTCCTGGGATTACCGCGCTAAAGTAAGCATGTAAAGGAAGAGAGGGGCTCAAAATTGATTCCTGAGGCCTAGTAAGATACGTTAAATGGACACAGAAAATATGTGTAATAACTTTTTATCCATCTCAAGGAGAAGCTTCATTCGCAACGTCAAAGAATATACGCGGTCATACGATTTGTTGAGATCAAAATAAGTATCTATGTATTGTTGTGAATATAAAATCTTAATTTTTGATTCATAATAACTTCCTCCTTTGATGTTGTCGCTCTTTATAGATTCATGCTTTTCAAGGTCTTCGAACTACGAAACGTATGGACAAAAAGAAGATTCTAAGAATTACATACGAGATTGGCGTCTGCGTTAGCAGACTACAATTTTTAGCTTCCAATGGAGAGAGTTCCTTCTAATCGCAGGTTTAACTGTCGAAAAATATAAAATATCGCAGATTTTCGCGAGGTAAAAAGAACCGAAGCTAAATGTGAGGGGCAACGGTTTCAATAGAACGCCAGATACTGTTTTATGAACTATTGCTGACGGAACGCTGCTGATAGTAAAACTATATTTTGTGAAAGGTTGTTTTAATTTTTTTAACAAAGGCATCATCTTTAGAAAGGCCAGGTAACTTAGAACTCTAATCTGAGCTGTGAGCACTTTCTGTCTTATTATGTCTATACAAACCGTTGTTTCGTGACGATAACATTACCTTAAATCCTTAAAAGGTAAATAGAGATTTTCTAAGATTCGTATCCTGGTTGTGATTGGCCTAAATTTATTGCCTCGCTAATAATTGTGAAATTTCGAATTTGACTATATCAAGACATTGGTAAACCTAATAAAATTAATTATTTCTATTTATTGCTTTACGGGCCAACAGATACTTCGCATAATTTCGAAACTGAGTATACGTTTCTCGTATGTGCATAATCGACAAATGGAAAGGCATACTAAAAGGCGACAATTAGAATTCCTGCTTCCATCATTCACGGTAGACTTTCCACTGATCCAACTGATGCTAGTATAGGCTGGCTGATAATGTACTAAGCAGAAAAATAATATTATAAAGAAACGGGCTGTTTTGTCAAATTTGTAAAAAAAAACAAGTACAAATTTCATGGTGATTACTCTTTTTGGACTTTTAATCACAATTCTTGTACAGGTTATACAAATTACTAGCGTCAAATAGGAGCCAGACTTCATCATTGTTGCAGTATTGATTATGTAGTTTCAACCAAAGAGGCTCAACTTTGTGCCTGACATGCCCACTAAGTATCTATCTAAGACTGGATTACGTTAGCTACGTCGATATCTACTAGCGAGGAAGATATAATTATTGTTGCTTAAGGACAGGGCAGAATCATGTCCGGCCCATCTGTTGGCGTCTAGACTGCGCGGCAAATCTAGGATCTATTTTATATAAAGGACCGATTCGAAGACGCTTTTTTCTCAAGGCAAAACGTACAAGCAATTGCCTATGCCAAACTTGTTCAGGAAACCGCCTATTAATCATACAATAGGCATGTAGTTTTACTTGCCATTGTTTACACACTCGTTTGTTAACGTTAACAGGCCATTTTGATATATTCGTTTTTGCCTCTTTCTTTCCTACATATACACACGTTGTTGCGTTCGTACATTGTAGGCGGCCAACTTTATGAGAAATTCTACGCTTTGCAGGCCTCTATGGGTAGGGTTTAGTACAAGGAAAAATTACAATAAAGCTTAAAAAGGTCCATTATGTATTTGTAGAGTAGAGAGTATTGTTTTGATTATAATTCGTGCTTCGTAATTTACGCGACGGCCGAACTTATAGAAGAACAAGTGTCACTGCGGGGCTATTGAAAAATTGTGCTTGAAAGGTGACTACAGTCTGTTCGCCAGGTTTGCGGATACACCTACACGTCAGAAATTTTACCCACTCACTCGATATGACTATGAGTATAATATCCATGAACTTAAAATCAGTTCTCATAAATTCTATAGGTGTAGCTATGGCCTGCATCCGGACTCACCGGGCGCGTTTTTTCCGGCTGTTGGTTTACTCTTACTATACGCTTGCTTCGACCCATATATAATACATAGCGACGATAATAACAAGACAAGTTATATATGTATTCAGTGACATATTTTCGAATTTTGATCTTTCACCTGCTTGGCTACGCACAGATGCGGAGAACCTTCAACGGTGCCGCAGTTCTAACGGGATCAGATCATATCGTTCATAAGAATAGCCTTTAGCGGCCACTGAACCAGTACTGTCGATTTTTTTTATGTATATATATACCGTGTTCAAAACAGGTTGGTGTATTTAAGTTCACATCAAAAATGGCTCGTTGCGGTGAAAGGTACATGAGGATATTGCTTGGCAAGCCAAAGCGTTCCTTAGCCGCGTACAATGAGTCATCATGTACGCCTGCCATATGGTTAATACATTCTACCTCAATCTAAGTGTCTGTAGCTTTTCACGTGGGATTAAATCACTTCCTTGGTCATTCTTGGCATCTTCCACCGTTGTTGCTAACACTAACAGATACGATTAGTTACCGTAGTCTCTTCCATGCAACGTAATTACTGTTAACTTGCCCCCTGCAGCCATTCAGATAAAAACCAACACGATCCATGATTCAACGTAGATGTCGACAGCGGCGAACAGTTTCTATGTCCCCTAAGGCTCGAAGTTTACGGGGCCGTTCGAAGCGTCTAGGACCATGATAGCGGCAATCCTAGTGAACGAATGAATCTTTCTGCCATTTTGTAGTTGTAGCGACAAATCGCCCAGAAAGACTGTTTGGTCCGGTTGGTATCCAGCTAATCGTAATACAGTTAATTGCTAATCACAGCCCGTTGCTGGGTCGCCACAGTGACCCTACAGATAAAATAGCTGCTGGTAAATCTAGTAGGACCACCATTGCATTTGCGTTTAGGTTTCCAAGTGACCTTTCCGACTGAGTCGACGTCGTGACGATTTTAACGGCGACCAGTGAATTATGGTCGGTTGAGTATGGGCGGTAGAGTTGAGTCTGCCTGTAGCGAGGCTAACGTCACTGCCTCGGCCGCGACTATTCCGACTAGAAACAGGAGGTGGCTTTACTTCCATTGTTATTTATGGAGGAACGAATGATTGGCTACAAGCAAGCAGCTATCTTTTTAGGCAAAGCCTATATGAACAAACAATGAAGCTGGTACGTAATCGACTACCGATTCCTACGAAGATTGAATATAGATTCGATTCTAGGCAGTAAGTGTTAATCCCTGATGTCATCCTGAGTGCGGATGTTACTCCTGTTTAGATGTTGCTGTCAGTAGGCAGTGATGAGTATCCCTGCCATAGATCGTGACTACAGATCAAACACGGAAATCATCGAGAAAAATTATTTGGATAGAACACTTGTTTATTTGCATAATAAAAGAAAGCGTAATTCGAATCGTTAAGCCCTATGTATAGTTGGCGACAATTTCCAGTAAAATAAAGCGATGTAAATATCTTCTCTGTTTTTGTTGCTTTCAGTGTTCATTGATATAAACTATATGTGTATTAATTTTTTTGTGTCAAACTGGCAGATTAATATGTCAACATTACTAAGACGAAATAAGGCAATGAATTTTATAACAATACGCGGAGCGTTTAATAAGCATACAATTTAGAAAATGCATCTCGAGCTATAACTGGCTATCTTGCGTACTAATACGATGAAACGGTTCGATGTAGTGCGCTTACTATCCCTAGTAGTTTATCGAATCGAATCGAAGTAGATCTTTCGAGAAGTCCTTGATAAACTTGACAGAAGGATTCTATATCCTTCTTTAGTTACGGTTACGATGGCTACGTCCATATCAAGCAAAACTAGATTATCACTCATATTACTCTGATCTCTTAAAAATGATCCGAGCTGATCATCATTAATATTACGGACACCCTTATGCCCCACCGAGGCCGCAGATCAGCGCGTACGATGTCCACCAATAAAAATAGGTGACTGTTGTTTGTATCAACCGTATTGCATTTATTGGGCTAAATATAGTCCTCTTAGAAAGCAATTTAACCTGATTCAGCACAAACCTGTTTCATTTTGAGATGTAATTTCCTAAGGCTTGAGGCACCAGGTCGATAGTGTGAAGGCGTTCATGTCGTCGATGGCTTACAATAGAGTACACAGTTCAATACAATAATAAGCCTATGATTTGTTAGAAAAGAGACACTCCAAGGTCATAATGGAACGACACGTACAGATATCTTCCAGTATATTGGCTATTATATATTCGGATAAATTACAGCCTTTGTTTAATTGTTTCAGGAAGAATATTTTATTAAAAATCATATTATTGCTGACACCCAGGAATGATCTCTGTCGCAGTCGTTACAGATATGCTTAGCTATATTTTATAGTCGTAGTTGATTTAATATTACTAACCCTAGATAAACGTAATCATAATTATAAGTATTTGGTCACTAAAAAAAAAAAAAAAAAAAAAAAAAAAAAATTACCAGTTTGTGGAACTCGTTTATTCTCAGAATCGAGAGCAAAGAACAAGGCGGCTCTTTTAAGCCGTCCCCCATAAAGTTCGGAGAGATAGCCCTGGGTTACAAGGCGCGAAATCCTAACGTAATGATCCGAATTAAAATGCCAACTTATGTGTTATGTATAAAAAGACTGCTATTGTTGCAGCCTGCATTGACACCCCGAAATTACAGACAGATATGGTATTAACACGTTTGCTGTTAACCCTAATGTAGATTGTTAGGTAGAAGTTTTTTTCTTCTGCTCAAACCTGTAAGGCACAGTGAAGCTAATCATCTTTTCTGCTATCCCTAAAACAGATTGCTGAAATCATCTGTATTAAGCAATATAGCTTTTAGCCATCGGCGGAGCTTCGAATGTCTGTACACCCGTAGTGCTGTTTCGTGGTTTTTGGCCAAGTAAGATGGTCAGGCAATTTTGAAATTCAAAAATCCTCTACCTACATTGCATACTGGCTCTGCAAAATATAACTTTCGAAAGAAAATATCGACTCTACTCGTACTTCGAACGTTAAAGATGGCGAAGTGTTTTTCTGTGAAGTTCAACAGTTGTTTACCGAGAGAAATCTTTTGAGCTACATGTAATGCCAATTATGCTTGATCATGCTTCATTTCGTGGCTTTCCAATTATCGATACTTCATTGAGTCGGCTGATTTGAAAATGTTCGACGTTCGTATGAATATGCTTTTAAATGGGTTTTGACAATCGCGAACTAGCAAATGGACCCGGACTGAGAAAAGGGTATCGGAAGAACGGTGGCGCCTATTGGGTCGTTCACTGTTGCTACGAAATTTTCTCTGAGGATCACTCGAATTTTCGATTTGTCGGTATGGTTTGATGCGGCCTATCTTTACGAGCGCGCATCAAACCTTTCTCATCCGTAGTTTAGGACGGCAATAGCGACAATTATGTAGCAATGTTCGGCCACCTGGCAGACATCGTGGATAGAAAATTATCTACCAGAGGCGTACCTAAATCTATCCGAACGATTAGCCTTTTACTACTTGCCTCACGTAACACCTTTAACTAACAAAGGCGATATACATCAATGGCAGCGCAATTATTATTACTGGGTCGTGAATGTAACGAGTCCGCCTGTTACCATAACCCAGTTTTGTTAAAATCTGCGGACAACTAAGAAGCTGTTTCCTGTTTAGTCAACGCATTGGCGAGCAAAGGAGTGCGATACATTGAGATCGGCAAGATTTAATGATGTGCAGTTCAGCCCCCCTGATCCATGTCCAGAATCTATTTTTCTCTAAATGGTCTCTATAAATTTTCGGTTCATGATTTACATTTTACTATTATACTGTTTATTTCAGTGCGTTCGGCGTACCTGAAGGGTGTGGGAGCACAGACCTCGAGCTACGTCGTGCTCAAACTACAAAATGTCAAGTCGACAACTGTAGCTGTACGGGGAAGCCAACCCACGTGGGAACAAGACTTCATTTTGTGAGTACTGGAGACGGAGTGTACAAATGATAGGTAACAACAATTTTTACTGCAATACAAACCCGTTTCGTCACAACACGTATTATCATTGTCGACAGGCACAACAGTAGTTCAGGTACTTGAACCGCGGATTCCTTTGACTTTGCTTTTTTTGTTAATTAGGCATCATAGTATTTCTAATATATATAGCACTATAAGGGGGTTATTTTTTACAATGCGATGAGGTAAATGTTGAGCCTATCAGAGACGATTAGTGTCAATCTGATTGTGACGTAGATCATCGTGCTTAGCTTTGATGGAAGCTTGAGGCTAACAAATGCAATCCAGTAGAACAAAACACGTCAGCAGTGATGGCCGTCGAATTTGCGCGGGGTAAGGGCGCAGCTGGTGGCAAAAATCGGACGACCGTAAAATCTGGTCCACTGTGAACTTTTCGAAACGCACCTTTTATCATTAACCGTATAATAGAAACATAGGTTTTCTCTACCGTTCAATACTACATGGCCACCGAAGTCCGGTGTCTGTTACGATTGCGTTAAGTAAATACTTTGTTTTTGATTTATGAAATGGTTAGGCAATCGAACGAATATTGAAGTCGTACGCTTACGTTGCCTCGTCTTCACGAAGTTCACGAAATTTAAACATAGTTCGTTAATAAATCAACTCGCATAAATTTATAATTGGGGGCATGAGCGTTCAGCGTAAACGTTTGCATCGTAAAGTAATACTTTGCAGAAATCAGTTACTTGCTATGCCTTCGTCTAGATAGGGCCCTGCATACGTACCACGATCACCCTTATACATATAATTGTGCACACCGAATTAGCTCAAGTAAAAACAAAGGATGCTCTTATATCTAAATGGCTTGCTTTCCGGAAGAAAAAAATTGTAAACTTGACATTCCGTCAAAGTATTAAGGAAGCTCCTTAACCATGCCGAATTAGGTTCTGTAGAGGCAGAAGTCTAAGCATTTGCTAGTTTGTTATGTCGCGCAAATCTCTCCTCTACAGCCTAAATCTGCCCCGATCAATCTGATGGAACTAGATCTCACTTCTAGCCCTGCCGAAAACGAGGCTTTGTCCAATGAAATGAGCCAGATGTCTCTAGAGACAGATTGTCACTGCTGGAAAAATCGTCGACAGGCAGTAAGAATTGAACGACTGTTGAAGGATAGAAGGCAAGCTTGCACATAATCGCAGCAAACAAACTGTCGCTGTCCTTTGCATCATTCTTAAACGTTACCCTGGCAGAGGAAGTTCCCTTTTCTATATCAGAGTCAATAGTGTAAGGAGGGTTTGCAATATTGGCTTGCATACGTATACATAACGAGGCTTTAGATGTTTCCTAGATTCATTAGTTTCTATCAGTGTTACTAACCCATAGCTGGAAAATGATCAACGAACGACTGTGCTAGATCTGCGTCATGCGTCGACAGGTGATGTAATTCTTTGGTGGGGCAGGGGCAGAGTATTCATAAATCGACAAATTCGACAAGGGTCCAAGAGCAATAATTTCACCGCGATAGCAAAGAGCCGTATTTTACAAGCGGTTTTCAAGTTCCATGTCAAATTTATCTATTCGTTTAATCTACCTTTCTCACAGATTAAGAACACTGGCCATTAAGATTTCGTAGTAGTTACTGAATTTATGTTTCTTCTACCAGCTGCGTTCTGTAGCAACCCGTATTGTTTCTGTGTCATGACTTGCTTTTTAAGTTGTCCAATTTTTTTCCCTTAGTGAAACATCACGTTTGGATGCGAGCCTAGCTGTCGAGCTATGGAATAAGGGCATGCTATGGGACAAACTTATTGGCTGTACCCTAATTCCGCTTCAGGTAAGACTAAACAAGGATGGATTAACTATGGATGCTAAATTAAGACAATTATTTATATATATACAAGATACATGTATATGGATCGTCTTATTAGTAACAGGTTGGTCGTTGTTGAAAAAGTATTTTCGACTTTTCTACTGTACTATAGTTTGCGGAAAAACAAGCAACGCTAAAACGTTCTCATATGCAACTCCATCAGACCCACTGACCACTATGAATTGTAATCTGTTCTTTTATTGCCATCATTCTATAGGGGATCCAATATAGCGCTGAGCCATCTGAAGGGGTATGGCTTAATTTGGATGCAGAATTCATAAACGCAGGAGACGGACAGCCTACTGCTACAAAGAATCCCACCGGACATCAGCTTTTATTTGAAGCACACTTTGAACTACCATACGGTACGTGAAATTTATACTATATAATGATATTATTCGTCTATTCATAAAAGAGACGACACGCAAAGCTCGACGTTTTTATCTTGCCTGCACAAATCATCGATATTTAACTCGTTTATTAATAAACTACTAGTTGTTAGCTCTACTCGGCACCGAAGTAACACTTCCTAAAGAATAATCAATAAAAAATAGTAAAACTATTTATTGTCTTCTTTGCGGTTGTTGGCCTGTTTTCGAAACTGGCACCATTACAGAGATCAGCGCCGATGGCGGGCCTGAATTGGCAGGCAAATTGCAAATGCTCAATACGATTATGGACGAGAAACAGCGGCAACAACAGCAGATGCAAGTCAAACGAGGTGTATACGCACTTCAATGTGAGTATCACGATGATGAACAGCCGCCGTAGGAATTAGAAGAAGACTTTTCATGTATTGAATTTGTCGGTTTATATGAAATATTATCTTGATGCGTACGTGCACATGCGCACGATTTGCAGCATGATCGCTCTGATGGACCGTATATAGTGTATTTGCGATGATGTCACTGTAACTTTCTGTTGAGTCAATATAATTAGCGTGCAGGGCTTATGAGCTCAGACGACCCATTTTGTCGATCTATTTAATCCCCGTCATTTTTCTAATAAACATGCTTTGCTGTTATATCTGAACAAAAATTGTATGTCCATTAATAGACGCGATTGTCCGTAGTTTTAGGTCGCCGATAGCATTATTCATTGTAAGAAGACATGAACTCATCCTCGTAGGTTTGTGCAGGTTGATGCCTCCAGACGACACTCACGTCGACAACCATGGCTATCATTATAGTACTTATAATGTTTCCGCATGTTTTTCTCTTTTTGCCGCGGTTAACATCCTGAATATTGTAGCCGGCATATCCGAGGACAGCGACTATACTTCGGACGTCGGTTACCCCGCTGTCGGCTCAACACCATCAGGATCCCATCCGCCCGGCCATTTGTTGCCCCAGCTGCAACAGCAGCCTAACGCACAGGCCAATGTTAATCCTTCAGCTTTTGGCGGCGCGCCTGTTATTCAGGCTCATCTTCAGCTACACGAGCAGCAACAGGTGAAACCTCGTACCCTTTTCGCGGCACGTAGTTCAATAATAATATTGTTTTCAGAGAAGACGAAGATACTTAATTTTTAGCGACGAAGATAATTAATTTTGCGCTCAGCGCTGGACAGCTACCTTGGAAATTATACAACATGAAGTCATGTTTTTTTCTATAAATCGTCTTTCTGCACATGTTACTGATTCATTCCAGTTTAATCGGCAACGGGACCAGCTTATGCCAACTCAGCCGCAACTCACTGCACAACAACAACAGGCTGGTTTGTGTAAACAAGAATTTTATGCCATCAATAAAAATTGTTTTTTGTATGTGTATACATTATATATCTATATATGGATGAACCCTTTCTTCCGTTACTTAATTGAGTTCGTCTCATTTGTTCACCTAGGTTACAAACACCTCTATAATATAGTTGCGGTTTTTTTTTAATGCTGGCTGATTTATTGGCTTTGTCTCTGAGTCGCACTTGCATAGGGCCGGCTACTGGTTGACCTCTGAAGGACGTATGTGAATCGAGTACGCCTTCGGCCGATTTTCAATAGACGATGTGGCTCATAGAAACGGCTAACCTACTTACTTGGTTCCTGGACATCATCGAAGCTCGAAGATCTTTCAAAATTTTTTTTTTTATGAGAAAGGTTTACACCTAGTATATGAAATAGATATCGGCTTTGTCCTCGCGATGCCATCTAGGCTTGACGTTTTTTTTTTTTTATAATTCTTTCCAGATTGTAATGATTGGTTACATATTCGACCGGATGAGGTTATATATCTAATCGGATCTGTCCTAGATCTGTCGATTAACGATCGAAAACATCCTCACATCAAGGACCATGTTAAGCTTTCACTATTCATACAATAGTTTCTACAGAAAAACTGAAATTATGTATATGCATTTCGATTGGGCTCATCTATATATTTCCTATTGGTACGTGGAAAGACTCCCTCTGCACTGATTTCCAGCGACAAAATATCCATCTTATAGCCACATACGTGAAAAAAAAACTACTTTTTCCAAGCCGAAATATTCATGCTAGCTAGATAAGGGTATCTTGAATTTTACTGTGGAAAATCAGTGCCAAGTAAGTGGTACCTTACCTTACGTGGAAAAAAATATCTTCGATATTTGAGTTTTTCTTTTAGAAAACTTGTCAGACAATACTTTATAAAAAATTTAGTTCTATTGAAATGTGTGCTATATCAGCCGCTTCAAATTTCCAATGGAAACTTACTTTGACTTAAAAAAAACTGTCATAATTTTTTTTCGGGTGTATGTTCACCACATTGTCATATAGGGAAAACAGGGCATCTTATTTGATGTCGAAATACCTATTTTAGCTATAAGAGTCATAATGTATTTCATTCAGCTCGTCGAGATTTATCGATTAAAAAAAATCTGTAAAAAACCTCCCCCTATACCGAGCACAACGGTACAGTTTCTGCCTTCAAACGCCAGTTGTTGAACATTTAGGCCTAGAAAAATATATAGCATTTTGATTGAATTTGCAGAGAGGCTTCTGCTGGTACCCAGGACCTTACTTAGATCACCACCATTCAATAAACATTCGTCTACCGCTAACAGAAAGATGTTGGTCAGAAAAAATATTTCAGGATGAAAATGCCTTTAAAATATATGCCCTGCTTCAGCCCTTGCAACTTCCGTATATTTCATCAATGATTTCGCAAATTAAGCAAATAAGCATGACGCTTCCTTATGGAAATAAGACACTGCGATTGGTTTATATTTCATCATACAGTTCACCATTTGGGAAACGTTACTTTACCCCTTCACCCTAGGGCTTTATCCCGAAATTAAAAGATGATGGACATCTAGGATTGTCTCCTCAGTCTAATTTTGCGCCCATTTTGTAGGGTTTGAGAACCCAAACATATTTTTTTAATGTAAACCTAACGTTTATTAAGCAAATCGAAAAAAAAATCACCAATCAGCTTAATTTAACATTACGTTCTATATGGTGAGAAGGACAAACTTTTGTCGAGAAAAACGACTCATCCACTCGGTCCTACTTTTAGAATGCGCCGAAAAATCGGTTGAATCCAATTCTCCGATGGGGTCAGTTTGAATTTTATGAACAGAACAGAACTTTAGTAGTATAGGAAGACATACTCGAACGTTAGCCGCTAACTTTGTCTTGTGCCTGCTTTGCTATTAAGCACATTTTATTTTACTTATCCAAAGGTAGAAGGCTAATTTTATTTATAAGAAAAAAAAAGCGTCGAAAATAGTGGCCAGTTGTTTCTTCATCCTTGTTTCCTGCATAATACAATTTGTCATTGGAAACATCTTAATTAACATCTTAAAACATCTTAATTAACACGCTTAATTTCAAATCCCACAGATGATATATCAGTGTAAAGAATGTTCGTGGCGAAGTCGATGTTTATAAACGGTGTGGGGTTAGAAATTTGGAACAAAAGCAAACGATTTTCACATATATAGGTCAGCTCCAAATCAGTTATACATAGAGAGCGAGAGATTCAGAAGGGTCATCGAGAGAGAGTGGTCGAATAACTGAGGTACAATAAGAGCGGGAACACGAAGCAACAAAAGTTTAGAAAACTTGTGTGTGTATATTCGTTTTAGAAGTCTGAACAGCTTGCATATTTCGTTCGTATATTAAATTAATAATTTTCTTAATCAGTGAATTTTTATTCCTACATCATATCCCGTTTAATCACGAAGGATGCTTTTTTTCAGCCGGCTTAGAGGCAACGATATTTCAACAACAGGAAATTCAGCGTCAGCAACAACAACAACTGCAACAAATTCAACAACAGGCCGTCCAACAAGAAATGCAGAGACAGCTTGACATCCAAAAGCAACAGGTAATCTTCACACATTCAGTCGCACGAACGATGAATTTCTATCAGATTTGGAGAGTTACGTAGCATTTAATAGAACAGTACGTTGCGCTCAGAGAGCAGTCGGGATGGGTCATACTCTGCGCCATTGTATATCGTTTTTAGGCATCTTTCTCATTGTTATTAATAATATTGCAAACTTTAACTGGTCTCAATTTTTTAACCGCGGCCGACTCAGGAGCTTCGTTGTCAACAAGAGCTTCTCAAACAACAGCAAATGGAATTTCAAAGACAGCAGGTTAGCCAGCTTTAATGAATTGTCGATCTGAGCCTTCACACAAGTCAAACAATTTTACCAAAATAATGTATACATATTTAAATACGTTTGTATAACGAAGCTATGAGCGGGAGAGCCCACCTCTCTGTTACAGAAAGTAGGCATATTGTTTGATCTCTACCTAAATGTCTGCTCGTACTGAATCCGAACGCTCGGTGACCCGCCGCTCATTTAGGAGGTAGCACGACAACATGACATTCAACGGCAGGCTGAGCTTGCGAGGCAACAAGAAGAGATTCGTAGGCAACAACAGGTACTCAAAGTAAGCTGAACAGCCAAATTTTCCGAAAGTTCTGAATCACACGCACACGCCCATGCATAAATGCACGAACGTGCTTAAGCAACAGTGAGCGCCTCCTGAACTCACCGCTGTATTTCTGTTACCAAAATGCTTCGAATGAGGAAAAGAATACCTGGTGTTTTTCTTTTCGGCAAAATCCATCTGACGCAGCAGACGCGCCGCCATTTATTTGGATTTTAATAATTTAGAGAACAGATACGAACTTTAGCGAAGCCTGCGATAAGCGACAGGTTTCGGCTTGCCTTGTCATGTACGGTTCGTTCTCCCTTGTATGTATCGGCTTATCGTCCCATCGCTTTTAGCGCACCCTAATAAAGGTCGTGATCTATCAGAAAAGTTTGGTGATGCTAGGAATCGAATACAGCCCGGAAGAGAAGAATAACGAGTCGACTGATTGAAAGAGAATGCTTGGGAAGGATTCGTGCCTGTTTTTTGCTACGGATTGCTTGGCCTGTAGTTCCGAAGTTGGACCTCCCGGCCAATAATCAGCCTCGTTGATAAAGATGTCATACTTTGCGTTCATGTATGATCATTCAGTTCAGTTCTTCAGTTAACGCAGCAGAGATCCAAAACGAGCGTTCTTTTGTGCTTGATAGTAAGTAATGCGCGCGTAATAGAAACAAAAAACGTTACCGTGCTAATGTTGAGGTTAATAAATTGATTAAAATATTGTGTAATTACAAAATTATATAATTTCTTACTTATAACTTATGGTTATTTCGTGCCTTTTCGAGCTTAGCGAAGCAGGGCGTCGCGTTTTATCATATACAGCATTGAAAACTTGAAACGTCGCAATGCTGATTTCCCTTTGCAGGATTTTGCGACAGCAAACGAGTGGGTGCCAGGGCTGGTGGACTTGTACAGACTTCTTGTGGTTTTAGCAGGAACACTCTTCCTTAGAAGAAGAACATGAATTCTTCATTAATTGATCTAAGCTAACAATAAACCCACTAAGCTCTTTCTACCGTCAAATCATAACTACATCGTATCAGTACCAACTAGGCTAAGCCCCAGATGTCTGTGCTTAGAGAAATCATAGCTGGACCTTGCATGCGAGCGGAGACTTCGCAAGCCATTGATATATAACGTCTTCAAATGCTGAATGATCGTTTATAGAAATAGATTTTTAGCTACGACAATTTCTTAGATCTCACTAACAAATTCTCCTATAGCGTTGCTCTAACGAAACAACAAATGGTTTGTTCTTGCTTCTGACAAGAAATTCAAAGATGCCAGCAGTCGATTGACACTTGAGTGCTTGTTGTTCGAGTTAGAAGGCTATGCCTGGCTAGTCCCCTTTCATTTCAGAAGAACGATAATGAAACGATTGGGGTTGAAGTGAACAGAGATCCCATAGTGAGATGCGTGCACAGTAACATCTTTGGGAGCTCAACTATAAAGAGCAATAGATATGAAACTGCATGTATGAATGAATCATGTCTCTTCGTCACAACCAGTATCAAACTCGCTTGCGGAAAATGTTCTCGGCTGTGACTCCTTATAACTGACATGGCCTTCGTTTACCTCCTCTTCAGGAGCTGCATCTTCAGCAACAGGAAGAGCAGATACGGCAACAGCATCTGCAGAGACAGCAGGCGCTTTTGCAGCAAAATCAACAGCAGCTTCAGCAGGTTGGTAACTTACCACTAGTTCTGACAGAACCAGCAGACATTCTATCCGATGCCAGAGGTGTTTATTTCGTTTGCCTATGTAATAACAGTAATAAAAATATTTTTCACTATAAATCTCGATAGTTTTTGGAAGTTTGCGCGGTGTATCCTTCGTTGTTTTATTATATCTGTCGTATAGCGTTTGGTACTGGCGGGACTCGAACCAGCAATGCATAACTTTTTCAACTAGAGGTTTGGTTGGCCAAGTGACCTCGCAGCAGATTCAACAATATTTTAGCCTCAAATACGTATTTTTATCTAGGTAAATCACTGATATAAGGTTGTTTGCAGTTCTTACGTGGTACATGCGTTTCAGTAGTACCAATAAAACGAAAAGCTGTGCCATTCTGACGCAATGATTAGACTTAATCGTTGTCATTGTTAAATAAGTTTATGCACAGAGTCAGTAAAGGTTGGCCGCGCTCTACGGGAATCGGCGCTACGAGGATACAGGCCCGCCGGACTTATTACGGCAAAATTCTTGCGCGGCACAAGATTCGTATGAAATAAGGACAGTTTCTAGTTCAACTTGCACACGCATGAGTGTGTAAAAACAAAACGTATAGGCTTGAACCTCTATATTTTTTCATAGCATATTTATCTGCTAAAAACCAAATTGCGACCCTCGGTACGAAAAACCGTAATGCTTAGTCTCAATCTGAATCCTACGTATGTTGGATTCGGCCGGTCAGTTGCCAACGTTGGCACGCACGTTATCCGTTTACGGTTAAATATATACACATTTATGCAGGGTATTACAAACACTATAGAACTTAATGCTGTTAGAAAACAGTCACGCCAACTGAGGAAGAAACGTACTGCAAGCTGCGTGACAGCGGCCGATCTTTACTAAGCCGACATGGTTTTTATATTTGAATCTTTTACCATTATAACTGATTGATTCGAGCTCGTTTGTTTCTGCCCCTTGTCGTATTGCAACGAACGCTGCTGTACAGAAAATGGAAGAGGTTTGTATTGAGCTATCTGGCGATAGTGAACTTCATTGAATTTACATAGTAGATATAGCGAAAAGAAAAAAACACGACTGGACTGTAAATGATTTCAACGTTCTGTTTTTCAAATAGGCTTTAACATAAAGTAAATCTGAATGGTTTTTTTAGCAGTTGGCTAGCAGTGGCCACACGTAAGGCCCGATAAGCTTGCACGATGCTTCTATTGCCAGCGGCTGATATGACGGTGCTGCTGAAGCTTAACAACGGCCAAGACTCGACGCTTGTTCGGTGCTTGTAGTTTATGGTAGTTAGTAAACTTTGCACAGATCAATTGAGGCCACCTATACTTCGTACTTAGAAATTTGTGACAGACGTTTTTGTACAACGTTAAAAAAGAACCTGTTTTATAGCTGCGTCCCCTTCTCGCTTTTCCTGTCCTGCAAATTTCACCCTCAACCGATTCGTTGCTTTTTAGACTTGCCCCTTTTATCCATTTTATAGCCGCAAAAAGCCGCCACGATTTACCTTAGATTGACGCTGTAGTGGTAAATAAATGTCATGGTAAATTCAATAGAGCTTGAGCTAACTCGCGTCGGTTGTCAGTAGGATTGTTAATGCAGATACGTAAAGTAAATCTCCTTAAAAATTACTCAATGCTAGAGGTCCGATGCAACGTTTCCTTTAGAAAATAATGAGTGAAAGATCAAATGTCGTTTGTCAATCTCTACGGCTTGAAACTAAATGCTTCATAGATCAACCAAAAATCTCAATACGTTTCCTGGTTATATAAACTATGCTATTTGCTGGTTTTCATCAACAAGCGTGTGTGAGCATTTCTACAAGACACGAGGCCTTTTGACACGATATGTCAATTATAACATGGTCATGCTGCGTTGATGTTGTTCAGTGAAGCATATAACTTACACGACCTAGGAGATCTATCCGCGAACGCAGCTGTCGATTCTAGTAGGCCGTATTGATAGATCCATTCATTACTATCCCCTATAACGCGTTCAGATCCGTTGTCCAAGCGCTGAACTTTTGCTCCTGGATGGATTTTTTGTAGCAAAAGAAAGATCACTTCCGGTTGCGTAGGCGAACCTGCCTGTGTTTGAAGTTTGAAGACCTTTTATTTGTTGAACTGCTTTATTTTGCTTAAAAGGCGTAATTCTTTTTTTTTCAGTTATCGTTCGTATTCTAAAGGGCTGGATCGATTTTCGGATTCACTGTGCCTGAAACTGAATCGGCCGTACTTGAAAATAGTTTTGCCTATGAGAAGCAGCAGGCTGTCGAAATTAAGCGTTAGTTACGGCCACACGGCCTGCCACGTCCTATCTGTTCTGCACTTTGCTCGTTAACGATTTTCACCAATTATCCTTTATATTTCGCTCGTACATGTCGAACACAATTCACACATTTTACTAACAAAATTCAATTTGTGATTACAGCAAAGTATGGCGCTATCAAGCGCCACCTGCCAGCCTCCAACAGGTTACAGGTCCAGGTGAGCCATAGACAGTCGGTGAATGAGCACCGTAAAGGAGATTTTTGTTCCACCTTTAAATGGTTTCATAACTCTGTTTTTCAATGGCAGTTTCATGCATCACAGAGCATGTTGGCACAAAAATGGGGCCTCCGAAACAGTAAAGGCCACGATGACGAGTTTAGGATTAGGCATTCTCGGATACGACCTTAAAATTTTTCAAACCTAGAGAAATTCAGCGCAGTATATCAGGTCGTTTTGCTTTGTCGACGTGATACATGCAACTGGCTTGCCCTTCAAGCACAGCTAGATCATAGGGGCATATTTTGATTTAAAAATCGTAGTTTCGCTAGACTTTTTGGTAAGACAGTGATTAAAGACCAGTCAAAAAAGCTCTGTTATGTGAGTCAATGCTTAAGCAATGCAATAAACTACTAATAGTCCGCACGGAAATTTCTTGCTATTGCATAGATATATGTATATGATATAGAATGACCGTCGTAGATATCTGACATTAAATAAAAGACTGATCATCGTCTAGTTTTCGATATCTACAACTAAACATTTTTTTCTAAATTATTCAAGCTACCTTGTTCGAAATACGCTCACCCAATTTAGAGGATTGTCATCATTGCAGTACATATTTATTATCGGTTTATAGCAATGTATTAAAACAAATAGAGTCAACGTATAGTCCCCTAGTTCCACAAGCGTCTTTAAACAAGGAGCACAAGCTGAGCTATTTGACCGTCTTGTCTGTACCTTAACCAGCCATGACATGCGGCCATGAGCAGGACCATTCTATCACGAGGTTCGTCCCACAAAGCATTGAGCATGATCGATATAGCGTTATGGCTAACTATTAATTAACACAAAAATTATAATACTATCGGATAGTTATCGCCCCATACACACACACACTATAAATGTTCTGGGGTTGATGATATTCGAAATTATCTTATGTCACAATTAAAAACCTTCTCTAATTCTTGACTTATGAACCAAATGCAATGATCGTCGACCCAAATATCGACGTTCCGTTCTCACAAAACGCAGCTTGATGGCAAACGTAAATGTTCTAAAGAGTGGACATACGATCAACGCCAACCAAATCGTGTAAGTTAAATGGATGCTAACTTGAATGAAACTTGTTTGCTACAGCTTAGCGCTTCTTCGACAGACTGAAGTTAACTTGGCTGACCAATGACGCCTGGCAAGCTAGTTCTACTGTATAGACCTTCCTCTGATATCGAACGATTGTAGTCAAAAGTGCGCCATTTTTGCTTTTTGCCTGATATCAAACAAACTGTGTATACTTTTTGGAAGGATCTCGCTGAATGTAAACAGAAGACATAGTTTGATACTGAGAGCGTAGGCGGCGTTTGGCTTCTGTAGGACTGCCTTGCTTCTTCTAGTTCGCTTCCAAAAAAATCTATAGATAAAAAGATTTTCGATTTACGGCTAGCTACTTATTTCGTTTATAACGACATCGTCGTTTAGCTAATATAGCTTTACAATGTAGTTCGGATACGTATCCGAACGAACCTTATCGGTACGTTCGAATTCATGCAGGAGGTCCATGCACACATCGCAGCCTATAGTTAGTCCAGGTTATTTACACTTTTCCGGTTTTTCGGGTAAGGTACCTGTAATGATTGGTAATAAACATTTTAGAACGTTGCCGTCGTCGTTGTTGCTGCGTATTTTATTGAAACGCTTTTTATTTTCGTAAATTATTACAGTATGAAACTATAAACCGCACGGTGCTATAGGCATAAACTAGTAAAAAATTGCATGATACTTGCTCCATTTTGCTAATATTTTCCGTTAAGACTGCGCGTCTACCTCAATAATGAACGGTTCTTTGGCAACGATCGAACGATCTAACAATGTACAGGTTGACATTCTTAGAGCTTCACGCTTTTTAACCTTCTATACTATACTCGCTCGCAAATCCAACCACTCTATGGCGTATATGTACGGTTTGGTAAATATAAACACATACACATACAAATATACAGTACCTAAACAGTATTATATGTAAGACTAGGAACTTTTGTTAACAGGGCATTTCCTCTATTGAGATCAACATACCAATGGGGAAAAAATGTGTAAGCTTTAGCACTGGCTTAGCCAGTCACGCTCCGCGAGTGTGTATGTAGAGCTTCTCCTTAGCTATATTGTTTCCACGTGTTATTTATCTACAAAGATTGCACAAAATCTGGTAATTAAAGGAAGTAGTTAATCATAGATTAGCATCGGAACACCTCTGTTGTACCTCAGGTCATCATCTTCTATTGCTAGTGCTCCGTAGCATACATAATATAGTAGTGCAATAGCTTTACTGAAACAACACTAAGTCTTTATTTTCGACGGAGAAGAACCTGATTCAATTTAATCACCCATATATAGTTACCCAAAAATGTCCTTTCGAATGCTTACGGTTATTCGGTAGCCATTGACTAGTATAGTGCATAACATGGCCTATCTATATGTACAAATCAGGCGCATGCGGGTACGGATTGAATTGATTTGTACTCACCCTTAAATAGCATGAGTGTGCGTAAACATATCGTACAATTTGTAATCGTCGTATAAGATCATTTGCGGAGAATCAATATTGGAACTAATTTAGATGCGTCCGAATCTACCGCAGCATCGATGTAGCAGACGGCATCGATCAGAATCTCGACAGATGCAATCTGGTTCGAGGCTCTCACGTGCATTTATACTCTTGTATCTGCAGAGCCAGCACGTCTACAGCCTGCGTCCATTTTTTCTCAACAAGCTTATCATTTGTTATCGGAGTACGCGCTCGTAGTACACAAACCACTGTCAATCGTCAGTGTCATGTAGTCGGTTGCCTATCACGCACCCATCCGTCCTAATTATGCTCATCGTGGTTTTCGACGACACTTGCGTCTCTCTTTGTGCGAGCCGTAAATATCGATGACTTTAACGGCGGTGCTGATGGTCACGGTGATGATACGGTGAATTCCTATTACCGCCTGAAGTTCCAGATTGCGTTTTAGAGGGTTGGCCGTAGCCGAGCGGCAAAGCGCCAGAGCACGTACGTGCTCAAGTGACTTGGCGACGCTCCTTTCGCCGTTCACAGTCCCGCGTTTGACGCCGTATCGACACCGACGCACGTATTCACTTTATTTTCCACGGTGAGAGAGAGAGAAGCAAAGACATTTGCGAGAAAAAGGGGGAGAACACACAATCCACCAACGAAGTCATATGCCTCATTGTTGTTCCGAACATATTATAGATTTGAAGGTGGTAACGATATAGCCCGATATGGTGCGCTGTGACAATATGCCTTTAGGGGCACAACTATGACCAAGATCTGTTACTAGTAAGAATATATAAAAAACATACACAACTAAAAGAGATACTAAACAGCTTAGCGTTGGAGTACAAATTTGCACGTTTTCAAGCGAATTTGACTGACCAGACGATGGACCTATCCGTTTCACGAGAGTAACAGAACACACACATGCGTCCGATAAGCGCATGGAAAGGCAGTTTGTATGTTACGATATAATGTCTTAATTATCTAATAAATGTTGCGGACTACGTCTCTCTATAGCTTTGGTAGACGCGAAATCCTTTCGTAACTATCCCTAAACAAATATAGAACGATATTACTGCTCCTGGGCGAATGTTTCGATTCATTTAGGGACAAAGTGAACTTGTCAATACTAATAGGTTCTCAGATACGTTCGAAATGCTGGTGTTGTTATTATGTACTGGCCGTAGATAGTTACGCACTTGGCCGAGTTTTACAAAAACACAAAAAAAAACCTTTTTTCGTATCATCATCATCATCATAGTACTATGTTAGTACATAAAGAAGTTAAACAAGTGGAAACTCGCTTTTTAATGAATGATCGCCTGCGAATCCTTGCCACCTGGCATGTATTTGCTTGCTTCCTGTTGCAGCCAATACAGCTGCGGTAGCGAGTACCCAGGTAGCGCACGAGCGCAGCCTCCGACCGACTTCCCGCGGTGGAGCTCACCCTCCTCGCGAAGGTAATTGTCGTGGCTCAGTATATTGATAATAGTTATAAAGCGCCGAATAAATAATAAGCTATATACGCAGAGTGAGTCAAAGATCTCTTGAAAAGGTACATTACAAGGAACTTTTCCCTCATATATACATGTATATATATATATAAAAACGTACACCTAACTGTAATATTCGGCAAGAATTCCGGTCAAAAATTGCTCTTGATAAAATAGGCTGCTTGGTTCGAATAAATGATTCATTTTTTTTTCTTTAAACAAATCATCATTCCACTCAAATAACTAAACAATAGATAGTTTAGCTGGATTGATTGTGTACAGAATGTACTAGTGTAAATCGGGTTCGTTTTTGTTTTTCCCCAAACGTTTGCTCAGTTTCTTCGGTGCTGCTTTGGCTAATGATCTGGACCGCAAAGGCGAGCGATGTTTACGATAGATATATATTGTAATTAGCATATATCTTAGTATGGATGCTTACTTCGTAGTTAGCGCTGATGATTGGTCCGCACGAAGCACGCACATGATTGCTGATGGCATAATCTGTTTCAGCAAGTAATTTGGTCAGTATTCTTCCAACAGTAAGCAATAACCTTGCCCCAAGGTCACATGATTTGACAGAGCATTTTTTATCTAGCCTATTCTGTATTGGCAGACCGAGCTTGGAGCGACAGAAAGGCTTCGCCCTAGAGGAGGGCGGGTTACCTATGGATCCGCAGGGTTTACAAATGCAACAGCAACATACGTTACAACTTCAGCAGCAGAGACAAAATAATATAACGCAACAGGTGGGAGTTTTTTAGAGCTAATGATCAAGTACATTTAGGTTAGAAAAAAAAGACAGATTACATCTTTGAAGTATATTTTTTCCACTGAAATACATAGTTGATTATTCTGCGTCGAGTAAATGTTTTCTTGCTTGAGCAGAAGAGCTCGAGGTTAAATCGCACTAACCTCTGAAATCGTTACGGTCGCTGTAGATTCCCCCAGGTCAGCAACCATGGAACAGTAACACAATTAGCGGTCGTCAGTTTGATCAACAAGTACCATCAATTGGTAACAATCTCACCAATAACCAACAACAACCTCACTTCGAAAACGTGAGCAGCCACTTTAAATACTTATATTATATATATATATATATATGTATATATATATATATATATATATATATAGTTTCAGCATAATAATACTATTTGCTCTGTTTAATAGATGGCGTATGCTGGGCAAGTTTCCGGTATGATGGACCAAAGTGGAATGGGTCAGGGTTTCGGAACAGTTCCGCATACGCAGCAACTGCAGCAAGGCCAAGGATTGACCGCGGGCGCCCAGAATGTCGCGGCACAAACCCAGCAGGAAGGTTCTTTTGGGTTTCCTAGTGGTGGGCCCATTTATTCAAAACAGATGGGAAGCACGGCTCCGTTCCCTCTGCAGGCCAACGTAGTGCACTCCCGCGGAGACCATAGCGTGGGAGACGCGGCCAACGGTTAGTCTACATACCTCCGTCCATCTCAGAAAACGCAAGGATCATAATAAATGTCAATAAACAATTATGCACTAAGGAAAGCCGGACAACACCAAACCTCGAAAAAAAATTTATTGGACGAATACATCAAAACACGATCTAACGTATATAGCCACATGTCGCAATAGAATTTTATATGACAAGATAAGGGAGAGAGAAGATTTCCACCAAAATGGACATTGGAAACTACGGAACATCTACTATAATAACTTGTGGATTTAAATGATTTTTCGTTCGTGTTCGATGTTTTTATAGGCTGCTACGGAACGGTAAATCGAAACTGGGGAAGGCAAGATACGATAGACTATTCTCCGATGCACGACGATTTTTACGTCACGCCCGGACAGCACCAAGGACATAACTATCTGAATAATCAAATGAACGCTATGAATCAGATGAACCAGCGGATGAATCTCGGTCAAGTCAACCCCGCGCAACTGAGACTGCATCCGAATCAATCGTCACATCCCCGACGGCCTGTCAAACTTATACACCCGAAACCCATCCAAACAAAACCTGGTGAGGGTTCGCCAATGGCATATATGGGTTGCCGACTAAGTCCTTTCATCGTTCATCTGAATGGCACCTTAGGTTAACGAAAGTTTAAGGTTGCGAACGCTGGCTCCACGCTGATATACGACCTATTTTATAACTATATCTGTACGGAAATCCAGCATTCTCATTCTGTCCCGTTACTTGTGTTCTTTTGGGCAGGCCATGACCCGTACCGGGACGATGACAAAGACTACCATGACCCGTACAATGAGGACGAGGACGAAGAAGATAATCAGCAGAATTACGAGTAAGCTCATTTAGATAATTGTAAATAGATCACTAGTAATGTTTGTTGAAGACTTGAAGAAGTGTGATCGCAGTTTTGGCCGACGATTTATAATACCTTGTGTAGTAGTTTAGGATGAGAACATTCGCAAAAGACCGCGTTCGTAAGCGTCAACTGCCATAGCGGTATTTCACTGGAAGTGCCTGCAGTATAATGCCTTCAGTAGTACAAGCTTCATCTAGATGATAGTCTAATTTAGGTTTAGTCCGTACTTATGTTCATAAGAAGATACCAGGGCGCGAAGTTTAATTTCCTCATATGAACAACATAGATCTATTACCCTGAATAGTACTTATTATATAAAAGCACGTATATAAAAAACGTACGTAGAACCAACTAATCTTGAAATACAAGTATCCGCACATGACTAGAAACTTTCACGGATTTTTCAGTGAAGTGTTTGCCAGCAGGAATAGCTTAGTTTTTGAAACCCGAGTGAACATTCTTTTCTTTCTTCTCAGCAGAGCCATCCTTTGTTTTTCTTCCCTTAATTGACCCAAATACGGGAGAGCATGCAATGTATTGTACGCTTGATTCTACCCAGTTACTATACGATTGACGCATAAAACGACAAATAATCGCAGATCTACTGAAACAGTGCTTAACGTTGTTGCCGGACACAGAACTCGAAGCATCTGTTTAGGAACAATCGTAGACCAATAGCACAATATTAGTAATAAGTGCAGTTATGAATGAGTAACAATTGCACAAAACCGATTGATCCAGGGATGAGGACTACATGGATAAATATGGAAATGGCGAATATGCAGACGATGCTCAGGACGGCTACTATGAAAATGACGACGACGGCGAATACATCGAAGGTGTATATTATGACGACGAAGGGTGCTATCACCAAGATGGCGCCGATGGACATTACGAAGACGAGGACGGCCATTTTGACGATGAAGATGGGTAGGTAGCAAGTGCTAAGAGCAATGATGATACCGTTGATGATGCATGGAGCATGCATAGCGAGTAGATGGGGACTGCCTTTCAGACGAACACGGCACGCATACTTGATTCTTTTTTGCCTAATTGCGGCTAGTTCTGTTGCATTCGTAGCCTTGTGCTTGTTGAAGCGAACGAGCTGAGCAAAGACCAACAATGAAACGCAACGGACCTATTTAGGACGTTCAAGGCATTCTCAAAAGATTCCCTTTTGAAGCCAGAAAGCGCGTATGATGTTCGGATTACAACTAAAAGTCTCGATTCTCAACTGTATTCCCATGCGGCAAATTGAATTTTCATGTTGGTTGACCAACCTGGTACCATCAGCAAGTGGACATGGTTTTGAGCGTGTTTCTTTCCTATTTTCGTCGGCAAATTCGACAAGGTAAGCAGGGCGGCTGAAACTGCACAATTGAAAAATTATGTGCGTAGAACCGGAGATCCTTCTGTGTTACTATTATCCAAGTGGAGATAGGCAGCAGTGTATCTCTATGATTAATTGAAGTTACATCGACTGTCTGTGATAAGGTGGAATCGTCTCGTCCACTGACGGAAATCTGCGCGATAGATTTTTAACGAGTCTTATTGTTGAATGGTCGCAGTACCTTTGCATGCTTGGTTCGTGTCTCTCCGCCAAAAAGCACCGCCGCCTAAGAGACAATACGTAATGTGTATACACGACTATGTCACGCGTCGTTTATAGCGTCAGCGTATTGTTTGTTGCATCCACACCATTTGCTTGAGTTAGCAGGAAGAAACTACTTCATTTTTCGTGTCTCGTATATACAATTATGATGAAGGTCAGGACGGCTGTGACCGGCTGGCTCAGGATGGCTTCCAAGCAGGGCATGCCAAACGATCAACTCTAACAGAGACTTTCTGAAAATGGACAAACTTATGTCTTTTACTGTTAGAAACTCTTGAATTCATAGCAGACTGAACGAAGGGGTGTTACGAAACTCATCAACAAATTGCACTTCATAGAGCCGATCTACATTAACGTTTTAATGAGCCATTCTTTTATTTAGTTAGGACGATAGAACAAAGAGCCTGTCATGTTATAGTCTCTCCAAAGTAATAATTTATCCAATAAGTAAATGGACATGTTTTTCTTTTCATTTTACATTATCATTGCAGCGCCGAACGACATGGTGCTTACGAAAAAACTGGCGGAAGCTTAATGGGTTCAGGCCCTTGTGTGTCCAAAAGCATCGATGATGACGAAGACTCACGATCGTGGTTCAACTCCGCAACCGATAAACAAATCATTGCGAACCAAGGTTCGTCGACTCTCTACGATGGGACGTCCACGGCCGGCTTACGATTGTTGGATTACAATTCATTTGATCAGCCTGATCGAACGATCACAGAAAAAGTCACTGGACAGCAACAACATCAACAAGCGACTTCGAATCAGGTACCTAGTTTTTCGGCTAGCTAATCAAATTGCCCCCTTTCCTGACGAATAATACACAGCTGGCAAAAAAACACAGGACCCAGTGCTTAGCAATGCCAAACTTGCCGCTTTGTGCGTATGTCATTTGATCGGGCGACATTGGGCTCATAGGGGTTGAAAGGTAGGCTTTGATTATGAGCATCACGTCGAGATACCACTACAGCCTATGCATGATTAGTGTTTACTCGTTAACTAGCTATGCCAATCTGTACGCTACTATGTATCAGGGCCAAAACCAACAGCAGCAAGCGGGAGGTGCGAAGTTACCGCAAGATGTCCACGTGGTGCCCAAGACCCAGCAACAGGGACACACAACATTTGGTGCCACAGGACAACAACAACAACAACAACAGCAGCAGCAGCAGCAGCAACAAGTTGGGGCGCAAGGTGCTATCATTGCTCAACAAGCGAGCAGTCAAAAATCAGCTGGCGGGGGACTTGAAAGGAAACCGTCGTTACAAAGGCAACATGCGACACAGGTACGTAGTCTGCGAGGTGCCGAGAACCTCTGAAGCAGCACCGCACCGAGTGGCGCAATTCAGTAGATCTGAAGAACTAAGATCATGAAATGATAGGATAGTGGCCTGCTCGTTTTCCTGGCACATATGTGTTGATTTAAATTAAAAGGCTACTTAGGTAAAACAACCGTTAAGAAAACACTGTTAGCGTGGATACTGTCGAGGACTAGCGTAAAGAAAAAGAAGCTTTTAACTTTTAGAAACTTCCTCGGATGAAATATGGCGTCAAGAACGTTGATCATGCTGTAACCCGATGAATGGCGGTGGGTACTTAGGCAAACATGTTGCTATACATTTGCCATGTGTGAAAAAAATCAAGGCTTTTGATTTAACCAATTCAGCGGGATAGTATTCGAAATGGGAACAAAGCTCACGCTCTAGAAAAATAATTTTGTTTGGTCGGAGAGTTCGACGCAGATAAACTTAACGACGTAATTGCGCAACTTTTTTTTTTACTACTGAAAAGCATTGTCTGACTAGAAGGCTTGAACTTACCTAATATTGCTTAATTATCCATTATTAAAGGAAAATGAAGATTTCCGTTTGTAATTAACGTTATATTACGTATTATAGGCCACAGTTCAATGGTCTTTAGTATTTTGTGAATGTATTATGGTATCCAAGGAATCACGATATTGGGGCTAACCAGCGCGCAGGTCTTAAACAGCAGAGTAGTAAGGAGTAGACGGTAGCGTATCGCGCCAAAATGTACGTGGTTTCGAATATGTTCTACGTGTAAGGAACCGACCTCCGGCTCCGATCTCGTCAAATCTGCATTCTAATACGAAGGGATACTATCCGACAACAAGGGATATGTGTATGTAAAGGACAAGGCCGTTAGTCGAAGGCTGGCAATATAACGGCAAGACCCTAGTCGTTTCCGAACTGGCAGCTCTTCCACTATCCTATTCACAATTCTGACCGTAACAGTATATAGAGCGCGTATTCACGGGTTGATTATCTGTATAGCTTTGCTTACAATTCTTCGAAACCCTACGTATCTCCGCCTGAAAGCTATTGAAATTACTGTATAGGTTTCCTAAACTTTCGCACACACAAGAACTTATAATGCAATAATGATATGGCAGCTAAAGCCAGTGAACGAATTAACAGCAGCGCTCGAAGACCCGCCATCTAATTAAACCCTATCGTTTACATTCAATCCGATGATGAATCTTGATTATACTTAAGTTTAACATGATTAATTTATTCTAAAAATTCTAAGCCATTTTTTATTGTTACATTTGTAACTTTTCACTTAATTCCTTATCACAAAAGAGTAGAGTGGTGCCCGAAAGGTTTGCTTTTCTCATGATTACCTCAAAACCTTAGACGTTTATTTTTATTGGCTGCATTTATTGTGAAACTAGAGCTAGCACAAAACTTATATATGTGTTTGTAAGTTTCTTGAGAATCCTAGAAACAGGTCAACTTATTGCCGGTATATTGCACTCATTTGCTCCTTTCAAATCCATTCTCCTACAGGACCATTACCAGGAACCAACATTCGAGCGCAATGGTCAGGCGCTTCCGCAGAGTGTCTACGGACAAAGCCCGCAAACAGGAGCCACGACACCGTACCAAGTATGTCGAAGGGAAATAAACACTTTACAAGTTGGGTCCGCCCGGGTTTTAAAAAATGGGATAACTAGTTTTGAGTTAGTGAAATTCTAACCTACTGGCTTAAATCAGATCGTTTCAAATGTCTGTCCGTCTAATATATTATAACGAGAGGACAAAATCTCTATAATGGCTTTTCTGAGCGGATCATTAGAAAGACAACATGAGAACCGTTGCTCATAAAAATTGTCTAAAATCTCTCAGAAATCTTTTGGCCATATCGAGTCGATAATTGAGTACAGCCGAAAAAACATAAATCATTGGCTGGCGGAGATCGATAGTCTTCCTGGAGCACGACTAATGTTGAGGATGAGAACGCATTATGCTGCATTTGAGCTCTCAACGAGCTGACCTCACTCTTCATGTCTATGATTGCACGTATTCATTATCATTGTTATTTGTATTTTATGCTCGCTTCTATGATCCTAACGCTATCCCTCTGCCATTTTTTTGTCCATCCACCTGGACGTACTTGCAGAAGGAGTCCCCTCCGTCATACCAGGCTATGCAGCGCAGTAGGGAAGGCAGTCTAGTTAAACCGCAGGTACCAGGCCAATCTACAACTAATAATGCTACTAATAATAATAACCTTCTAGCCAACAGCGCTATGCCTATGGTCACCGCTAGTTCGCTAGAATCCGCTATGGCGAACACCTCAACAAGCAGCTCAACGATGACCAAGACCACAAACAGCGTAAGCTTCTACGAGGAAGGCAACCAGGTGTATCCGTACCTTCATCCTTCCGAGCAGGACGAAAATGCTACGCAATCGCCAGTAACACAGCAGCCGCCCCGTACATCGCTTAGGTCAGTCACCGGTCAACTGTTAGCCATTATTTGTCTAGTTTTGATGTATAGGACGAATAATTATATGATAATATCGAGGATAATATTAACAACATAATTGGCATAGATATAAATAGTAAGATGAGCGCTGGAGAAGTTCAATAAATCTGGAGTTGTGGGAAAATACCAAACGGATTAAAAAGTAACTGGGAGAGAAACTATAAATATTCACATCTATGCCGAGGTGCTCGGATGTGTGAATCTGAGGTAAGAGCATCTACCAGATTTAACATTCCATCGTTGAAGTTGGCAAGACATTTTTGAGCAGTCCTCTCAGATGTTTAGCCTTCATCGCAAATATGCCACGCTACTTCGGCAGCTCGACAGAAGGCAAAATACGGTAGTCGTTCAACACGTTTAATTAGCAGTATCTATTTTTTTGAGATGAAATTTTCTTTTTTCGGCCCTGCAGAGATAAATAGAACAAAAAGTAAACAAAACAGGACAGAACTGAAAGGGGAAGCGAAAGTTCTAAAAACCCGCAGTTATTTTCTGGGCAAACTCTATATATATATATATATATATGGAGTTTGCCCATATTGCCCGTATATATATCAGTTTGTTGTTTTTGAACTGAAGCTGCACTTTGTTATTATTAAATTCGTCATTACCCTTTAATGCGATCACAGATTGTCACTAACGAATACAAAAAAGACGCTGTTCTTGGTGGCTGGTGCTTCTCTAATGCATACCCCAGTATTTACTATCTACGGTAATTAGTTAGGATATGCAGTAGCAATAAACATTTTCCAAAACATTAGAAGCCACCAGGCCATATCTGCTCGTCTATTTGCGGGAATTTCATATTATTACAGTTGAAATCAGCCTCGCTTAGATCCAAAACAACTCCGACCATTTCAATGCATAAATGATCATAAGAGACGGACTACCATGGTAACCAACGCGCGATTTTCAATAACCTGCAAAACTTTGCTGGGCACTCTTATCGGTGCAATACAATTTTAGTATGTATGTTTGCTTGCCTAAGGGAAGACAGACGCATTAAAAAAGCCCTGAACATCGGAGCACATGGCCGATATTGTTGGCCGACTTCGCGGAGGTGCGTCCTCGTACTGTACGAAGTACAGATGAAAGTTGTATACGCTTCACCAAACAAACGGTGCTACTCTTGATGTCGAGCCTCGGAGCTACCGGTGCCCCTATCGCGTACCAACTGTTCGCTTAGGCGAGGTTTCTTTATTGAGATTCTCAGCCACCCAGTCGGTCCTTAGCTAAAGCCTTGTATTTCGCCTCCCGGTTATTTTCTGCTCCATCTGATCACTACGACCGATGACGTTGTCTGAGATGTTCAATGATTGATATTGTATGTATGTTTTCTTTCCCGTACCCTCTATAGCATAGAGTTAAGAGGCGAATTGACGCGTGTTACAACAGTTTATGAGCTAGCACCTTGACGAAGATGATACGGAGGGATAGTTCGTAGTTCTTAGACATAGTTCAGGTATAATGCACTAGGCTGTCTGATATCGTTTGGGCGCTCCTGGGATGTATTCGTTGTATGTACGTTGGTGGTTTCACTTGCTCTATAGTTTCCGTGGTAACGTAACGATAGCACGTTTGTCTGTGGAGTTTAGGAACACGTAAGATGGTCTAGGTTCGAAACCAGAGACACGGTTCGAAGGTTGGATTTAGGCGAGACCGCTGGTCATTTGAAGCGTGGTGCTTAACAAAGGCATTACCGCCAAACTTAGAACTTAACGAAATTATTTCAAGATATGAAGATTTTATTGAGTTCCATTTGGAGGGTAAGCACGCAAGCACTTTATTCAGCCCACTCTCGTAATGAACTTCGGACGTGTCAGAGGCTCGTCTTTCCCGGGAAATGAGACCGATCATTTACTGAGTTAACTGATGACTACATACGTAATCGAGCCCGTTCGACTGTACCTCTTCGTTGATTTTGGGTGGAAAAGCTGTTGAGGGCGCTTCCTCGATTTTTTTCAAGTCTATTTACGGAGTTACGTACACAGCATGAACAAAAGGAACTTGACTGCTAGCTGCCACACACTGAAGTAGAGAATTCCATCCCTCAATGCTGGATAGAAATTAGATGGATTTAAGTGCTCGAGGGAAGGCGCGAAAGGCCGTTGCTCTCGACTCTCATACGTTATCAAGTGCCTCTAGTGCCGTACAGTCCCAAGTGCAAGTGCTTTTGGACGGGAACGATAGAATATACAACGCGGATAGATGTTGTTTAGTTTTTCTATGTGACTTTATTTTCCAAGGTGTTCGAGTTTGTTCTTATTCGTTTTGGTCAATGGCGCCGTCTTTGACCCTGAGTAGCCAAACATATCCGCCAGTCGTTATAATGCTAAATTATTAAAACGTTAGCTTTAGTAACGTTAGCTTCTTGTCCTGATATTGGTCACTGAGATTCGAGCACATCGCCAAACGTTATTTTGAAGCTCTTCATGCGCTTCTGGCTGGCTGGTTGGCTGGTTTATTAAATCGGTCGACCGTCACGAACGACATAAAGGCCTGCTTATTTCTATAACGAACCTAATGTTTGCT
The DNA here is from genome assembly GCF_002443255.2 of Varroa destructor. Classification (NCBI taxonomy): domain Eukaryota; kingdom Metazoa; phylum Arthropoda; class Arachnida; order Mesostigmata; family Varroidae; genus Varroa; species Varroa destructor. The sequence continues at coordinate 30,187,299 of NW_019211460.1, read as the reverse complement.
TCTAAGTAGATTTTTAACTAACGAGTGAAATAAGGCAAAAAAATACTGAGAACCTTTAAGGACTCGTTCTATGAATGCATGCTCCTTGGACGTGTTTTTCTTTAGAAAGTAACGGCTTTCAAAGTTGTCTGGATGAATCATGAGAGACGCAGGCATTAGAATAAGTAGGGATGATTGAGCTAAATGAGTTTCTATCTGCGCGCTTTATCGACGCCATGATCAATGCGTCATATAACAGAGGGCGTGTTATTATTATTATTATTATTATTATATTGCAGTTGAGGAAAGTGTTCTTGTATTAAATAACAGTACATAAGTAGAACAAATGCCACTTCATATATAAAATTCGACTCTACCAGATATATCATTTCGCGTTTTGCTCATTTTTTTTAACCATATTTAAAACAACAAAACCCCCAAATAGTTTGAGACAGCTGTACACATCAAAACTATAATAGGTACTTTTCTTAATATTTCACACGATAATTTTCAGAAGATTCCATAGAGCATCCACATTGTTAGACAAGCAATCGTCGTGAAGTTCGGAGATCAAAGGTTATCTTTCAACAGCGATTTTTTTTTAAAATTCATACGTTTTTTTGGTGCTTCATTTTTTGCGCAAAAACTGGCTAAATCATTGTATCCGTATGACGACAGCTCGTTTTTAAGTTTGTCGGTCTTTGATTTGCTGGTTGGCAGAATGCCGTCCTCGTTACTAAGCAATGTAGTCGCGGGTATTATCACCATTTTTTGTTCAGAATATCCATATATAATGTATCCACTATCATATGCATCACAATTCGACCCTGTATGTGTGGCTGTACGACGAGAAAAAGCGCCCGCTTTCGCTGAAATGTATAAATTTGTTTCGTTATATAAATAATGAAGCTAGGTAATTTTTTTCGGGCCATAGCAAACCTCTAGCGCATTTCCTGGCCGGGACAAATTGGTGAATACCATTCCTCACCCGAGCTTGGTCTTGTACTGAATGCCCTAAACTTGCCCATGTCTGTTTTTTTGTAATAGTTAATTGCGAATTTTCAAAAACGTGTTGGCAGATTTTTAAAGGGGCGAAGACCGTGCAGGACATTTATGTGACAGCGTTTATATGACGAAAACCAGCTTTGCGCTGAAATCCCTATTTACCCGTATGGTTGCATTCATTTTAAGCTTGTTGTGTTAGAATCTTTAGCGGTATTCAGCTAGAGAAATTAACGGCGGAACTAGGAGGTATAGGAAGGTAAGGCATAAAACTTCAAATTGGCAAAATCAATGTATGTTTTTCGACACGGAAAATACTTCTTCCGCAGTTCTGCAGATTTGTCTTCACAATCGCTAGTTACCGTCCGACTTGAACGACGCCACAAATTCTACGGCAGTCTGCTGGCGGCTGAGTTGTTCATTCAAGTGGCATTTACTCAACGCGGAGAAGGGATACAGCGAAATTGGGGTCACTAACACGGTAGAGTGCTACGTTCTGCCACAACGTAGGAAAGTCACCTATTCAAGGTCCTGCTGCTGAAGGCTGGAAAACTCGTTCAACGCAAGCGTCGCAGAGATATGACGTAACGGGCACGAAACGCGGCTGTTGATTCTGAGCTGTAAAAAGAGCCGATTGTGGTTGCTCGCTCATTTGAACCTCTTGAGCCAAAGCGGCTTAACCCTAATTTCCGCTTGTTTTTGTCTCATTATTTATACGTTGTTGCCGTAATTCTCGTCGTCATGCAACGCCGCCCGCTCATGGAAGTAGCTGCGGCTCTTGGGAAAGAGGCTGGAACAGCGTGGACTCCACCTCACGTGTTTCTCGCGAAATGTTCATCTTTGCTCCTTCCCTCTCTCGTTTTTTGCATGCTGTCTCGTATCCTGGGTTGTGCACTGTCGTTCGAGTGGTTTGGTTGTTTCTATTTTTAGAACAACCACATAAAGGGTTAGCAGGCGGCGGCGGCGGCGGCGGCGGCAATTCCAGCAGGAACGGAATCGTCTGTTAGCAGCTATTTTCACGCAGGAGGCAGTGGGTAGTAGTTCGCGCGTGGCGCAGCGCGGCAACAGCGAGGGCAGTAGTGGCGGGTGGTCTGCCTTTAACTTCTGCAGCGGCTCCATTAAGTTACCTGACCCAGCTGAGGCGCTGTGACCAAAGAAAGCAGATATGGCAACGAGACTAGCTCGCATAAGAGCTAGAAGCATGCCAGGTAGTCGACAACCGGAAGGGACCGCTAGCGGTGTCGCACTGGACGAAGGTGGCAGCGGCAGGTTCATAGCGGCGATTGGATTCTTGACAGAGTTTTTCAGCTGTTGGTGAAAGCGGAAACGCCATTGAAAAACAGGAATAAGAATCCGTGGCGAATCGACACAAACGATTGCTTCTAGCGTATCTAAGAAACAGGGGGCAAGAGTGACAGGCAGATTCGGGGGAACAAAGGGGGGATTGGAGAAAGCAAGGAGCCTTGAAAAAGGCTCTAGAAAAAGAGGTTTGGCTATAAAAGAGTAGGTACATTGGTGCAGACGCATCACCGGCGGCACAAATCGAAGGAGTGACTGACGCAGACAGAAATTGCAAATGGAGACTCTTAAAGGAACTGAAACATTGTCACTTCATTTTTTGGCGAGATGGAAAGAAATGTAGGTGGTAAACGTAAAAAGGCTCTCGTGTTTTTGGACGTCGTCGATACGAACACTTGACTCTTATAGATTTATGTAGATGCGAGTTCAGTTGAACCTCTCGTCTACTGGACGTGTCGATCCAAACGACTGTGGAACCTGTCAACATGGACTAATAAAGTCAGTAGTAAAAGGACTGATACCTAGATACATTCTAAATAAGCATCGTTAGATTCTATTTATTTTCAAGTTATTATTAAGTTACTTACTATAGATAAGAATATAGAATTAAATGTTTCTGTAAAATTATCAGCGTTTTAAACAAATCCAAACTAAATCGTAACTAGATTCACTGATAGGCAACACATTCTTCTCTCATATGAAGAATTCATCTGACTGCGTATCCGTCGTAAACACAAAAACTTTAACATGTAGACGTGCGAGTGATATAGCACAGTCTATATTTTGTTCCATGTTTGCCAAAAAGTGGGCCACGTTTTTTTCTGGTATATACCACATTTGCATCGTAGGGCAAATAATTATTTGGATATGCATCAAGGAAACGAGGTATCGATGATTCTTCTCGAGTTGGTCGTAAGGACAAGTGCAGCAGCGCTTGTAGTCTTCAAAATATCATCTCCATTACTCATTACTACATATCTATTAGGTTGAAGTAAGTACGAGAGTCGCAACGGCAACCGCTGACAGATAGATATACTTAGTGCTCATCTGATACCCGTCAATCCGCTGATTACAGAATTTACATATAGTGAAGCATACTACAGAATAGATAAGTTCTTGGATTAATTTTATGCAATGCATGTCCTTTGCGTGGATGCGAACTTTTCTATGATGCGAAACAATTTTGAAAAGCAGTGGTTCTTATTGGCCTTTATCGGCATTTCAATGTACTGCAGTTGTGCAAACGCTAGTATTTGTTAATTAATATCCTCACCTGTTCCGCCTCATTGGTAGGGAACAAGCCCGCTAGCCTGCCAACTCGACGAAACTTACTAAAACAGCTTGTGCCCTCAAAAAGCCAACCTTGCTTTCCAATCAAAAGCACCTATGCAGTGAAATTTCCCAGCTTCCCATTTGCGGGCACTTTCGAGATCACTGATGTACAAAGGTCCGTTTACCTTACAAAGATGAGACACCTGATTTCGTCTCTTCGCGTTTCGTTTACCTCAATTCCCGTACATACAGTGTATTCTGGAGAGCTTATACTTAGTGGAAATATCGATAAGAGAGGACAAGTACGTCAAGGCGGCCGTGTAGAGTCGAGTTAGAAGTGCAGCACGACACGAGGCAGGTAAACCTGGGAGTCGTCAGAGAAACGAGACTAGCCGCTCTTCTACTCTGTTTTCGCTTAGGTTTCACCTTGGATAGTGGTGTCAATACCGATCCTTCGCAGTACCATTGTGCTTTTCTCTTTATGCCGATGTCCAGCAATAATCAACCAACGATAGCGACTTGACAACATACAACTCCGCAATTAGCACATAATGGGACAGTGCGATAGGTCGGTAACCGTGACATCATGGTGGCCAGTAGCGCTAGGTCTAGCAAATGATGAAACTAAACCAATAGCAAGTATTGCGCCTCGGCGGCTTTGTCACGTGGTGCCCGCGCCTTGATTTCTACTTTAACTGCTCTTGTGGCTTTTTTTTCCTTTAAGATGCCCTAATAGGAGAACGGTCCCAGGTAACGGCCTATCTAAAGCCCAAAGGGCGGTAGGCTGTCCAGACGGCCGTTTTTGTTTTTGCTGGCCTTCTCCTTTCTTTCTTTCCTTCGTTGGAATCTTCTGCCGCTCGGTTGAGTAATGTCCAAGGTTCTTCTTAAGTGTTGCTGCTACGTTGGTTTAGAACCTCGTGATCTTTCATGGATCTTCTATACGCAGGCGTTGTATTTTCGACGGTGGACAGCAGCGAAAGGAGCTTACCGCACTCAGCGTATTTATTAGCAAGATTAACGAATACTACTACGACGACCCCCTACAGAATCTACGAACTATGTTATTCGAAGGAGCGGGAGGTGTTTAGAGTCAAAAGCTAAGGCAGCGGCTCTGTTCAGGCTGCGACGGTGGAATCTGATAAAACATCCCGTCCTGATCCTTTTTTAATTGGTTAGTCGAGAGTTGTGGACGGGCTTTTGTTTTCTTTGCATCCCGTGCGCTATGTATGGCGCTACAGATAGTCTGTTAGAGCTTAGCTCTAACCAAATCTAATTGAATAAGACAATGTTACTGAGTTGCAAAGAATCTATCATACGCCATTGTTCAAAAGCTGGCTTTGAATTCCAAGTACGACCCTGGAACTTTCATGCCTGTTTCCACTCGACCCGTCTATTAACCAATCGAAAACAATCCCAGTCGACAACTTCATTGAGTACTCGGCCGTGGGTTGGTCTTAGGAATAGTGGCCTCTTTCAAACCCATGCAGCTGGGTCTGAAAGGACTTGCACGGAGGCGTGATCGATGTCTGATGTACAGTTAATTTCACCATTTCAGTACTACATTGCACTATATCAAAAGCAATACGAGTTGCCGTAGCGGTTTATGGCACTAAGTTTCTAGTGAGTTTTTCAAATATGCCTTGACTTCCCGTATTTTTACCGTACTACCATCAGTTGTTCAAAATCTTCTTAGCATCTAATGGCATATAGCAGATATGACACGATTGTATCTTGTACAGATCAACGCCTTCAATATACACTGATGTTTCACAAGCCGTAATACCGTCGACTCAAAACGCTATTCGCCATTATCTGGCAGTAGATCAGTTCTTCAAATGAGATAACACTGACGACATTTAGACTTATTGATAGTCCAGCAGAAACCTAGGAAATTTTATTCATTTTCTGAAGTCATACGATCACGCTTGGTTAGAACACCGCAGAAGATTCTTCTTTTCGTTACTATTGATTGCCTAATATACCATCTTATTTAGCCCTTAGCTCCAACAATTTTCACAGATGAGACATAGCGAACAATAGGTAGCGTCTCTCTATACCAGAAGACAATTGACTCTGTACATGGAACGCAATCTTGCCCTAACCGATGAGTAATTCTATTCATTGTCGTTGTTTATCTAAGCGTGTCTATGCGTAAAGCAATCCCTAAAACGATCGCCAAGCGATTAAATAATCGTCGATATGAAAATGCACCACTTTACGCTTTGTCCCCCGCTCTGAGAGAGAGTTTTTCTTCTGTCCAAAAACGCTGTGACTAAGAATGTTTTTGAAAAAACTTCTGCCCATAGGAAAAGGTGGGCATATATTTAAAAACGCGTCGCCGTTTGATGGATGGGTTTGGAAGCGGTTTGATACGCCACGCTTTCCAAGGCAGTTGACGCAAACTTCAATTAATAGGCTGGAGCCTAAATCAATTAAAGGCAAGTAGGAGCTGCCTGACCTGTTTTCGACTCCGCAATAGCCCGAAAAAGCTCTGAATGTGTGTGTGTGTGTGTGTGCGTGTGTGTGTTTTCATTTCATTTCCCCAGTTAATTTATTCAGGATCGGTTAGTATTATATATACACACACACATACGTAAAAAAAAACTAAATGATCGATGTATAGGGGGCCATTTCTTGCTCAGCGACATTTTGTGAATATCTCGGTCAGGCTATCTATTTACTGGACACGTTGTTATGATAAACTTGCGACATTTATAAATTACACGGCCACATATGATGATGCACTGATTCTTCCTGCGTATGTTACTCTCGTTGAAACAAGACGCGCATGGAGTACATAAAGAAAACCATACATATTTACTTTTATGTGACGACAGCACCTTATCGACCATTGAAAATGTTCGGTTCGCTTCGTCCGTGCTGTTCTCATGATTCTGTTTTGACATCTGCCGTTCTGCACGGCATCGGCCTCCGACCAGCCAGCTAGTCGCCCAATTAGCCCTCTTACTATTCGAGCCTCATCCGAGGAACTAAAGCCGTTATACCAGCCACCAGCCCAGTTTGTTGAATCCATACATGTCTCTTCGACTACCTTCGTTTTTTAGCAACATGTACAACTGTTTTTTTCTTAGTTCGTCCCACGACTCAACCAATGGCTTTTTTGCCGCCAAAGTACAGAGTTATATTTTAGCATAAGCCGATTATCTTTCGCAAGGACAGCTAAAAATCCTTGCCATATTGGCGGAGTTGAGGTACAACTGTTCGAGTGTATCGATGGTAGGACTGCTGTCACAGGACGAATGGAACAACTCTGTCGAATTGGGCCGCACCCCTCCTGCATCTTTGCTTGCCTCACCCATGACCCCGGCGGTGAACTCACCACGTACCGTCGACAGAAATAATGGTATAAGTAGAGGCGCTGGGCGCAAGCTTCCTTCAGGCATTCTGTTTCTTGGGATTGTATCGGTCATAGATCCCATTTTCATCCGACTGATACTCGCTGCTTTTTCAATTTAGGATACGCATTGACAAACTGCTGGGCACACGGGACAGGCCCAAGCCGCCGTCTGCATTTGTTAGTTATCTTTATTTGGCGGTGGACATAGACTGAAGTGTTTCCGGGCCGATCAAAACTACAGCCATGTGATGGATATATTCATAATATTCCCTATCTTGTGTGTATGTATGTACATTAAACTACATTAAAAATATGTAACGTTGAAAGGAGTAGGTAAGCAATGCGCGTGGCGGACTAGCGTATATAATTGTATTAAATAGCAGCTGAGTACATGTTGCATAAGCAATAGGATTTATGACGTCTGCTCGCCGTGTTTCTTTAGCGAAGACCGTCTAACTTCTATGCTAAGCAACCAACGATTTCTTAACTTATAACTGCCATTCGTTCAATCAAATATCGTATCTTAGGGTTACACAGCCCATAGGAAATGGATACATTCTGTTTATGAGTGAGCGACTTAAGCTGTTCGACCTTTTGATTAGGACCGTAAATGAATTTTCAGCTTCCTGCGGATATTTCTTGCTAGATTTTTCGAAAAGAAGGATTTGACGCTAGTCTGTTCCGTGATTATGTCCCGTCCAGAACTTTATAATGACGACAAACAACAATGAAATGTACAACAAATAATACAAGTACTAGAAACCCACCGCAAGTACCATTGCATTTCCTATTCATTATACGTTCGAACAATTATTCTATAGCCGAATATTGGTGCTCAGAGATCAACATAACCCTTGCTACAAATCGCAGTACAGCTGAAGCTCAAGATATTCACATATATACTATGATGAAGTGATGATGACTTATCTAGCTTGTATGAGCTAAATATTGATGCTGTAGTGCTTAATAATACCTGCAACTTTACGTACGACGTCAACAACAGCACACAGATAACAGTGAAAGAAGGACAGATTCCTGCGTAATTATAATTTTCATTAGTCACACAAACTCTGCTAAATCAAACTTAAGGCCATGACATATTACCTTACCCAGGTGGAATTTCCCTGTAAAATCAACGACATAATACCCTTTTGTCAATCATTTGCCAAAGTGTTATATGCTTTACACTATGCAAACATGCGCTGCCTGACTGTACAACAATTACTGCATGAAAGGCGCAGTGGTCTATGTCCCAGTGGATCTGTTTGCAAAACGTGATCATCATAAAAAGCAGCGTATTTCTGGAGCTCACTAAAATCAAGCATAGCTCCATAGCTTCCCAAGCCAGTGCGTTTCCTCTTCTGCAAGAGATGAGGCTGAGGCAGTCTATTCTATATTTATCATCTTCATACAAACCGAGTGGTTCCAAAAGCTTTCCGTAAGTTGTCGCTTTCCTAGAAGTGTCTAGAAGAAGCCATAAAATTCGATTTGTAGTGACAGGCGTCGTGAATTCCCAAACGTGCGACCCCATCGGGATTAACACAGGCGCACATCTAAACACACCTCTGACCTAGCAGAATCTATTGTTAAGTTGCATCCAGTTTGACTTAGACAAAAGTGGAGTAGGGTCGAGCTGCAGAGCCGAACAGGCCTAAACCACGAAAATCTACGGGCGATGACGTCTGTCCACATGCGCCTGCAGGGAAGGACGTATTGAAATCTCTGGATCAGGAGAAACACCTCGTGAAACCTCCTCTAAGTACGTGTTGCACCTCTGTAACTGACATATGGTTGAAAGAAGAAAGAGGCCTCTTATGCAGTTTCAGCGGGTGTAGACACTGTGGCACAACTTTGGCCCTTCCCAAGCACGAAAGCCAACGAGAAAGAAAACTTTGCTTACGATTATATAGCGCGTTTAATCGTAGTCTAGTCGGGTTTTTGAGGGGTGAAAACTAGCGAAAAAAAGCTTTGCATTTTGGGTGATTCAGCTCGAGTCCTATCTCGCTAGTTGAAGTTAAGAAAACGAGGATGTCTCTTAACACTGTGCGAAGGTCGCCACTTAGTGTACTATCATCGATGCGTTATAGATCGAGGGGTGACGTTAGGGACTGCATCAGGTCTTAAATAGCAAGACAAAACCAAGCCATTCCAAGAGTATCTTATAGCTCAGCCTCAGTTGGAGAAACAATGATATGCCTTTTTACAAGTAGAGGCGGCGGCTGTTCATAGGCTTGCTTCTTGTTCCCGTATCGTACGGGGACGCCAGGTCCGATGGGGCGAGGTATGCGGTCTGCCCTGAGCGTACTGTTGTGTCCTTGGAGCCCAATTTGATAAGCGGAGTGGGTTTAAACTTGACGCATAAGAAGGCCTTGTACCATTTCGTCGTCCGTACCTAAGCTGACAAGAATCTAAGACATCAGTAAGTTTCTCCCAAGTATTTCCGCATGTTGCATACGAAGTTATTCTCCGTAACCTCAAAAAATATTTGGTTTGTGAAAACAATTCGTCTTCTTGAGTAGAAATAAGTGGCCGATAAATAGGACGAGCCAAATCGCCTACAATACCTATTCGCATTGAATAACGTTGATGGTGCTACTACACGTTTCTAGAAGACAGTACCGACTTCGAAGAAAGCGCCAACAAGTCCTTGATGTGCATAAAATACAAACACCCTGTTGAGAGGCGGATCGGAAGAGACCTGGCAACCATTATAATATTAGCACTAGGCCTAACTAACAGCTGAAGAACAATAGATAACGAAGAAGGCGTTAGGTGGTCATTGGGTGTAACGGCATATTTAGTCTCTACGACCTTCGTAACCCTTAAAAATGTATTTAGACATTATGTATGCATTAGGAATGAACCGTTACACAAGCGCTAAAAGCGTCTGTACAAAGGCTACCACAAAAGGTCACTCATTTTTGAAATAAGATTAAAAGATGCAAATCCTCTTAAAACAGAATTGAAGACTGGGCCATGATACCCGCAGGTGCAGGGGTGTGAAGGAAAGTTGTAAGTATCAAGGACTGAGTATGGGCCCTGTTGGTTTAGCTAATTATTATCCTATTACTTGAGTCCTGGGTGAAGACATTTTCTTTGCAACGATCGTCCGTAGGCTGACACCACTGTAAGGAGAAGCATCTATTTTCACTGAGATAGCCTTAGCCGACCAATCACTCTTGCGCTCTGTCGCTGCATAGGCGAGCTTATCAGTCTCTACTTCGGACTTTGCGCTGAGTGAATCACTCACTCACGATTTACCTGGTGAGAAAGTCGCATTTTATTAATTAGCAATTAACACTGGCCTTTCTTTTGGTTTGAGTCGGGGACCTAACATTTAAACAACGGGCACCATAGGATGCACAATAAAGACCTGCCTCACATGTTGGCGCTACTGATCGGACCGCGAAACTGCTGCAGCAAGGACAGACCGATCATGATTTTGTAAAATATCTCCGCAATTAAATTTCAATGAATTGTTTTTTTCTCATTTTTCTATACTGTGATATAATGTGCATTCTGTAAGTCTGATCATCAATTAACAGAAACTGAACTTTTGGATTATAGAAATAACGATTTACAAGCTGGTAATGCGCTGCTAACAGGCCTCCTCAAGTAGAAATAACGGAGAGCATCCTATAAGATGGATGTTCGCGTATGCCTGTTATACTTACGTCACAGACAAGATACAAGGGTATCTCTTCAGCCAGACCCAGTATCTTACGCCGTTTGTCATGTGTCTAAATATAGCCTTTTATCTGAAACCGAAATTAACACTTGTGACCATGTCGGCTTGGATATTTGGCGTAGCAGTAGGCCTCTAGCGATAGCGCTATTACAACCTATACAGGGATCTGTGCGTAAGCGTATCGATAAAACCGTAGTAGCATTGGCCATTTTACTCTAACCAATCTTAGTACTTCATGCTACAACTGTTTACTACCTATTAGTTTACTTTTACTGTGGGTTGATATAATGTACGTTAAGAGTGATACAATGCTGATAAGGCAGTTTTCGCTAGAAAATCGCATTAAACATTTCTTTTTTGTTTCGAAAGCCCCTGTAAGACTATTAAGGAAAAATCTTCCGTTCATTGTTTAGATGTTGACTTTAGCATGCTTCTTTGTCAAGATGGAGTTGACCAAAATTGTTCCCATTTGACTTGCTGGGCTGCTGCTGGGTTAAAAAGAAAGCATTTATTTTAGTCCCATAGCTTTTACAAGTTGTTATGTTCCATGCATTTAGGATATGGGGGCTCTCGCAAAATGTTGCTCATGTGCTGTCGGAGGCAAGCGACAGGCTGGTCGCTTACCTTGAAACAGTGTTTTTTCTAAATCATTTGCCAGCATAAATTTGCTCGTTTCGGCCTTTCGATAACGACAGCGAGAACTGCTGTTATATATTTTGTATTGCGTCGAAGACTCACAATTCATTTTTGTTTTATAATTGTCTCACAAATGATAACAAGAAGGGTATCTTTATAGACTGTACTATATATTAATGGGCGCTAGGACATCCAGTACTGTAAATATATATATAGAAACCTGAAAAATTCGACTAAAATTATATTCCCTTTTATCAAAGATATTGAGTAGCAGTGCTATTATCTTAGTAACTATGGAACTTGACTTTAGCCGTAAGGGATGATGTCTATCCTATCAGATATACTAATATCAATATCTTAAAAATCTGAAGTCAAGCCTAAATGGCGAATTAATAACGTAATTCCTATGGTGGATTTGGAAACTAGGGTTAGTCTTGCATCCTTCCGGCAAAATCCGGTATATATCAATAGATTTCGCGCATTTGATTCGGAGATCGAGAATCTCTAACAGTAATTGGCAGTACTTCGCTTTATGCTTACTGTAGCAGTCTGAAACAATGTAAGTATTTAACTACCGGTCGTAGGACACGAAAAAACATATTTTAAGGGCAAATTTAGCGCACTTCCGAAGGTATCGACCAATTGAGTATAGCCAATAGTCCAGTATTTAAGTTTGTTCAGTTTTGCTGACGGTCAACTAATGTAGGCAAAAAGGATATGTTCACGATCGGGTCCCATTGGGGTGAGAATTGATTGCTATATACCACATCATCCTAGAAGTAATGAGAACCTGTAAAACTTCCATTAGCCTTAAAATACCATTATGAAAAATGCATTATTAACTTGGTATGAACTTGGAAATTTGAACGATAGCAAAATGGACTACAGTTTTACTGATCGATAGCAATCTGCATAAAAGAAATTAGGTCTTGTCTCAAAGAGCAAGAACGTACTCGAGCCATTTCCTGTAAAAACATATGGTCAAAATAAGGAATAATGAACCGGATATAAAAATGCAAATACTAATGCTATCGTCATAGGTATCGTTTCGTAATAGCTTTGGAAGAATCACAATAAATGAGCCATAACGATAGGTTTGTTTTCAACAGGTTTGATATCCTCTTAAATAGGTATATTACTTTAATGAAGCCCTTAACAAAGTGCACTGAGCTTATGCTTGATGAGCTGTCAAGCACATAATACCTGCCTGAACGGATATCATCTTTACCCTAAAATGTCTCTTCCTCAGCGAGATCCCGGAGGACGCCGAATACTCGGTTCGTATGGTGACAGGACACCGGAACGAGCGACGGCGATCCTCACAGCTCAGCGGATCGCTGAGCCCCGGAGGACATAACACCGCGCAGGACAGCTTTGAGCTAGCGAAGCTGGCCTACGAGCAAACAGAACATGCCGGCATGACGGATCAAGGTACGGCATCGAGGCGGCCCGGTGGGATTCCGAACAGGGACATCACCAGGGATCTAGGAGGGGACGTGGCTGCGACGATGCTCGATGACGAGTCACCGTTCCCCACCGTACGAAAAAACTCTGCGGCTATTACTTCCTCAATCACAGGAGTAGCGACAGGTGGTGATGATCTTATGGGCGATGGACACGGCCCAAGCCCTGGCACCGCTGTGACCGGCGGCGCGCCGGAGCATCCCACGCGCCAGTCGCCGTCTCCGCCCCAGGCGTCGGCAGCGTCGGCCGTAACACTGGCCGACGATGCTGCGCCCCCAAATGCCAGCTCTGTGACTACCCCGGCGCCTGCGCAGTCCGCCAGACCCAAATCTGGCGGCTGCTCCCTCTTTGGCATGGATGAAGGTACGTACCGCATGTGGAGACCCGTTCAGGAGCAGACAGATCTCGATTGAGACAGAAAAAGGGGGAGCAAGAAAGTTAGAGTAAGGACCTGTGAAAGTCTGGAGTAAAGATCTTAGATGTTCAAAGGAGAGGCTGGTACGGATTGGAAGGTGGGGTAATGTAGAGTGTAGTAAGCACGTAGCGATTTCCCGCTTTTACTAAACGCAGTTAATAAGCATCATTCATCTGCGGACGCCAATAGCAATAAGACTAACGGAGCTTCGAGGTTAACGCAACAGCGACAGTGTACCTTGCTAGCTAGTGGTTAGTAGTGGAAGCGTAGTGGAAATTGGCGCGCTCATTGGCACACTTACTTCACTGCTTTGCGTCTAGAAGTAGATCCATGTACAATTAGATGATACAAGTCATACATTTGTTTATTAGCTCTGAAATCATGCAATAATGAGGAGGCCAGGAGCATAGTGCAAACGGCAGGACTATATCGTTTTATGTTTAATATGGTGCGCCGACAAATAATGGTTGTTGAAAATCCGTGTCCGAGTTTGTCCACTGGTGAGTGACGAGAAATTGAGCACTTTTGGTAATCCAGTGTTTGTCGCAGTATCGGTCATGTTTTTAATAGATATCTAGCTTTCTGTAGATAAGGCGATTCAGACAGATTTACGATAGATGAGGCATTCCGAAAAGTAGCTTTTTTGTTATTCTGACTATGTAAAACAGGTCGACTTTTCTCCTGCTAAATCAAACTCCTGCCTTTTAAGTGTCATGGCTTCCTTCTGCACAAAGATGACCATCATTTTGTTCTACGCCTAGAGCTTTTATACATTATGTTGTTAATAGGACAAATGCCTGTTGACTCTGAAGGCAGCTAACAAGTCATGATCTTTTGTGTTCTGTTATTTAGAGTAAGAAGGTGGACCACGAAAAGAGGCTAAGCTGTGGATCTTGAGGTCTAGAATATTCCCAAAACAATGTACTCTACCAATTAATATGCGCAACTAAATCTGCGGTTTCTGTTTCAACTTTCTCTTCTCGCGAAGATGGTTTGCATTATTATCCTTTTTCTAGCATCTATGTCCATTGTGGCACAATAAAATACTCAGTGAGTGTATTATTATAAACATCTGGATAGGCCTGTGTGGATCTGCGTTGCTAAAAAACGACCCCCTAGACAGACGGTTGCCACGATAAGCAGTGCTAGTGGATTAAAGCTAGAAATTTGATGAGGTGTTTTTGTTGGTCGTCAGTCATCTGCTACAGGATTCGCGTAGAAATCTACATGAAGTGAATGATAAGGTCGGCAGAACTAAAGTTTTTAAACAAGCTCGTAGCGTGATTTTTATCTTGAGTTCGACTATACGTACCAATCCAGGTTGTTTTTTTCTATTTTCGTAAAAAAAATACGTGCACCATGCCTACGTGCAGCTGAGAAGAGGCAGCTATCAATTATATAATCATAATGACAATATGTCAATAGGTGGCAGAATTTGTAGGCAAAATCCCACTGGAACAGGGGTTTGCAGCCGAAACGGCGAGCTATTGTCAACAGGTCCTTGTTGGTGAAAGGCATCAGCTACTAGCTTGCGTTTATTATAACAATGCACCATAATCCGGTTCGATCCATAGACGACTGAAATGATGAAAGCGTCTACAAAGGTCAGTCAGTATACGAAGATGTGCATACGATACGGAACGTAACAACGACAACTAAAACACCTGTTATTCATTATTATTACTAGTAGTAACAATGCGGATTTGGTTCCCACGTTGATTTTGTTGTCTGCTCTGGTCGGTGCTCCGCGGTACGGCCTATTCCGCTTTCAACCTGCCTTATTGCCCAACACTCTGTCACACCTAACATATCCCATCAACCCTTAAACAATCTAATTTTTTTCTCTTAAGCCAACTACTATGTGTCGCTAACCTTACCTGCGCATTCTATTTACTCATCATCAGGCGTTCGTCTATATTAACTATTGTTAAGGGCCTAATCTAACCCAGTCAGCCAACCAGCATAGGACCACACCATTTGTATGAACCCGTGTAACCTTTCTTATTAGCTCTATTGGAAGTTTTTGTCCTATAACCTTTAGGCTTTCCTATACATTCCCAGTGCATTTTCTCCGGCCTCTTGACACTGTCCTTCCGTATTTCGTCCCTTGTTAACATGTCCCATTACTTTGATTATATGACGTACCTCATCTATACATATATATACATATATATACATATATATATATATATATATATATGCTTTCTTTTTCGTGAGACATAATATGATGTATCCGTTGGTGTACGTACGCTTTCTGTTAATGTATGCTTCTCTTTTTCCTACTGCTGATACGAAAAATTTATTAGTATGCCATTAAGCTTTTGTCCGCTGTCCGCAACGCCATAATACTATACTACCTGTCACCAGATTATCGGCCAAATTTGGCCTATCGTTGTTGAAATACGTTCTTATTATAGTTCGTATATACTATTAACGACCGACAAATCGAATCTGTGCTGTTTGGGCGCCGGAAATATCGTATGTACCTCGAGTCATGTAACAGGAAGAACAGGAGCGACGGACTTATAAGGGTTAATGGCAAACAAATAGAATTATTGCTTTGACGAATGGCTATTTGTTAGGAACTCTGAATTTGGCTATTAATGATCCTAGTAATAATGGTTCTCGAACATTGTCTAAAAAATTGGCAAGTAAACTTATTATACAACACACACGTTCCATGTATAAGTATATTGAACTGGGAAGTTTTTTGCGGTCGGTGTAAACTGTTCTTATAAAAATAACCGCTTTAATTTGGGTTCGTATAGATTCGTGTCTGAATTGAATTAATTTAGCTCAATTTACTAATAACTTTAGGTATATTCGAAACAGGCATACGTTCTACATTATGGAGATAAAGTAGATCTGAGCCAGCTATCAAACAGCGCTTCTCTTTCAATTTATTGGACAGTTCGAAGTCCTCATTAACAAATCTTTGGTTTTCAATGGAGCAGCCCTTTACTCGCAATGTGTTACCGTCGACCGAAGTCCTCGATGCCTTGAAATAAACCAACCCGATGTACGTGGCACGTTGCGACCCCTTCAATCGCCATCGGTGGTTATTCGTATTATTATTTGACGCCTCATTCAGTGCATCTTAATCCCTCTGTCGGTTTCTCTTCTTATGTGCGTCTTGCTTGTGCGTCATTTTCCCTTGGAAACCTCATTTGCGATATATTTACGATACATCCGGTGAATCACCTGGTGACGGTACATGGTTTGAATAAAGATAATGTTACCGCAAACCCTCCTGGCGTCACTGGAAGAAGTCTCAGTTTGAAATGGGAATTTCTAAATACTCAAGAGATTACCATGAAACAATGAAGGCTTTTTGCAATGTTTTCTATGTTGTGATCCGATCACTTCAGGTGACGCTAGAAGGTGCGAGTGACAAAATATCTAAGAGATACTGTCTGTAAACTAGCGGAAAGCTATATTTTCTAGTTGGTCCTGGAATTATCCTTTCATATTCGGTACTGCGTTTTTATGTACATAAATTTTATCTTTATTCCTTGTAGCGGTGTCCTGGAACACAGGGTGGGTGGAGTCTGTAAAAATATATAGGCACCGGCTTGACTGTACCCTATGCATAATTCCTAAACCTTTAACAAATTAGTGAATAAGATGGTTGTGCTAGGACAGCTAATTTCATAGAAATTTGATGTCACTGCGCACTGGAGAGACACCGAGAGTAGCTTTCTAAATATTAAGGACCATCTAGACCTACATCGACAGCATCTCATAGATGGAAAAGTATCGCTCTTGGACTCTTTATTCACAAAGAAATAGGCCACTTCTATGGACGGGCTAACATACTTGTGTTTTATTTTTTTTACAAATTCAATGATGTCAATCACATCATTATACGATATACTGTCGCCGCTTCGAAACGTGAACATGTTACAACACTATGGTCTCTTCCGTGCACTCGCCTGGACGGAAATTTCCAACACTGTTGATTGTGTCATATCTTGATAACATTCTGTGTGTCGGTGATTAAACGTATTGACAACAAACTCAAAATGATTTGTGAAAAATTACGGTGGACAAATTTACTCTACACTTCATCTTGAAACCCATATGGGATTGTGTGGCCAAACCCATATGACTATTCTTGTGCAATCGTCATCGTATGCGTATATTAATTTGTTCAATGTGTCACGTGCCGATTCGACAAACCCAACAATGGACTATTATACGAGTAGGGCTCCAGGTCGTGGAGCCCGACCCTGCAACAATGTCGAGGGCAAAACTCAGATGGCTAGGCGCCTTCAACAAGATCGTCTCTCAGATATCGGCCGACGTGAGTACAGCTCTATGGACACCTTGCGTCAAGAACCGCGGGGGAAGGTTTCTGGGCATAGAATTAGGAATATTAATAATGGATATTGAAGTTTCCGATATTTACTGCTCGTCGATGTATACGACACTTTCGTCGCCAAGCTCACCTCGTTGGCATTATACTACGTTGCGGCATTCATTCTCTGCTGCATTTCAGTACCTTCCCCCACGGACCTATATATAGGTTTTTGCATGCTTTTGCAGGGCATGTTTTTCGCATGGAACATTTTCTTCGTTTCAGGCATTTGATGACATTTTTTTTGTTAGCTAAAAGTTCAAGTGATTAGATTTGTATACTATAGAGATTTTTAGATACGTATATGTGACAATACACATAAGGCCGCTAAGGACTTATGGCCAAATGGCTCTTATCAACAGCGTGCGACAACTAATAGTAATAAAGAAAATAATCACATCATGTTTGCACAATAGGCCTCTACCCGTTCATATCCCGGAGCTTTAGTTCGATTGCGAGTCACTTCATCTCTGTAGCAATCTTAATATTCGAGGTCAATGATCACGACTACATGATTTACACATTAGGATCCAGCTGAGGCCTAGAGGCTACTTCTCGTCTAGGCTGGCCAATATGGGACGAGAATATGGCCAGTCGAGACGAGAAATAGCACTTGGGGAAACAACATTACAGTGTCCATTGGGCGGGCATATATGATTGTATATAGAAGGACTGCTTTGTGGTACGATGGCATGATAAGTGATCCGGGCGTAATCTTTTTGTTGCAATACGTATCGAAGTCTTCATGTTTTCGTATATTCACTATGCCTCATCTCTGCTCTATGTGCTTACGAAATCTGGTGGGTGATAGGTGGTGAACTTATGGTGGACTTGGTGCGTGTTAACACTTTGTGTGTGCCCATTAAATATCAATTGTTCATACAAGTTACAATGAGCTATAACGTTTTCTTAACAGACGTCGATTTTGAAGGATACCTCGATGGAGTCCGCACTTATATTACGTATTCCAAGGATTACGGAGTGCGTAAACTTTTTTTTTTGCTTTACTCTAGCAACTTGAAGTATGGCGTAATGGATCTCGAAGATTTTAACTATTTTGGTGACGTAAGAATGCTTAACCGCGTTCCACAATTTCTACGAATGAAGGCGAGTTTGACTAGTTGTCATTCGAAGTCGCGTGTGCATCCGTGCTTATTCAACATGTTAAACAGGCAAAGTAGGTTGTAGTAACAAAGGTTGTCTTCGAAAAAGAAGTTCTTCGATCTTACCATTCAGGAAAGGTACCGTAAAATATCGAAGGATGTCATATGCTTGAGGCAGAAAAAATAAAATCGGTGTGGGTACAGCGGGAGTACAGTGGGAGCGAGTCTGAATACAGATGCTTTTACAGCTGTACTTAATAACAAAACCGTCACTCGTTTTTGAAGCGTCGTCATCATCATTCGAACACGAGGCCCATATTACATCGTTTCACTGTCCGTGTTATTGATATGGAACTGGTTTCACATCACCAATCACCAGTACAACGAGCATGGATAGCTCTGGTAGTTGGTATCTCCGCGTCAGCCATTGTGCGCTCCGTGGAATTAAGCGACGCATCGAGAAATATATCTGAATTTTCAGGAAATGAATGCAGATACGTCTGTGTATACATAGGCTGTTTGAGCGTTCGCGGCGGGTAACACTCTGACAAGAGAAACGCAATTTAGGACAATAGAAAAAAATTTTCCGATTTCTGCTGTGGTGTAAAGACGTCATGCTGATGATCAGGCATTGAGGAGATAGATGCCCGGGTATAATTCTTCCAAAAGAATCACTGTAAATTTTTGAAACTTTCCAAGACAAGATATTTTGCTACGACGGCCTCTGTTGTTTCATCCATTCGTGCAAATTTTACATACCAGTTAAAACAAGAATATCAAAGCCCAAAGGTTTAAATCGGACTGTAAAGGAACATGTACTTTTCTTTCGCTGAAATTGAAGTAGTTGATAAGTTGACGCTGCTGTGATGTTTAAAGCCAGCATAATTCAGAGGAAACTACAGGAACGGCCTTCTCCATAGATCGGTGGAACTGAAAAATACGTCAAACACACGTCTATCTCCTGTTATTACGCCAAGCTTATTAGCGTATTTCTATGCCGCGTTGCATTTGATTGCCGTCGGATGCCCCTTGAAGAGATGCCACCGCTAGACTACCTCTAGCTATAGCGTGATGTCTTTGAGCTTAACATTTTTTAAAATTAGTTCATTTCAATAATGGACATAAAGTGCTGCTAAAAATATACCGTGATCATACCAAGATGATTTAAGCGTAATTGTTTATGAATTGCTTTATTAACTACGATATAAACAATGATATGCGTAACTACAATAGCTCAATATGCAATGCTCTTACAATTTTTTTACTGTTAAATTCGTGTTGTCTCAGTTTAGGAACAGGATTTGGAAAACCACATTTGCTTTACGAGTGAACATAGAAATTCACTCGAAGTTATTCTGTACATGTCATAACCCTCAGCAAATAAACCGAATCGTCCCTGAAGAACACGGTCCGAGGTGAAGAGCCGTTTAATATAAGTACATATGTACGCTATAGTGTCGGGATATTATGCAGCCGGAGGTACTCGGATCTCGGCTCGAACGTGCGCGGATGCAATCCGACTCGCGGAATCAGGCGCAACTACGAACATTGGCCAACTTTATACCTTCACTGCTTTGCGGAACGATGTTAACTGAAGTCGCTTTCCAAGACGCCTAATAGCTTGACTGCGGTGCAGTTTGGTGCGGCCTGGATATTAATGACGGCCCTGTTTCCAACGGTGCATAGTGTCTGTCGGGCTGTTTAACAACAACAAATTAGCCTGCCTCATTACGAATGCATCAGTGCCGACAGGATATATCCTAACTAATTTTCAGCAAGATTGCCATTGACTGATAGCCGACCTGTCAGCCAATCCAGCTGACGTGCTCCGGCTCAGGACTTCTGAAAACGGCCGCAATGCCAACGACATACTATACTCTCGGTATCACTAGCACATGTTCTGTGTGAATACCCCGGTACTCGTGAGGGCAGCCATCTAAACCGCCGTAGGGTTGGCCGTGGCCTCGTCAAGCTTGAAAACGCCGTTTTCAACGCAACGTTTCGCGCCTGCAATGCTCTTGGCCTATGAGGATAATACGTGCGGCAAACTGCCTTCTTGTTCGCTACGGACCGCTATCAGCAACAGGTGAAAGTATGGATGTCGAAGTACTGGATGGCACACTTGCTCCTGTATTACATACAGTGGCCTACGGTGTTCGCATAGCTAAATAGTAGACTCAGACGAACGACACCGATTACCTGGTAGGTTTCTGCCACGTTAGATTTGTGCGCAAGAACCAGTTAAATTTCATGTTTAACGTCCGATACTTAGACATTTCTTTTGATAGCTGGTATCCTGTAGTATGAAATGCTAACGTGTGTCCACGCCTAGATTTGAATCTAGATAACCTCACGTATTCCTAGGATTGTTTCGCAAACACGTCACTCATTGAGCTATTATCTAATAAATATTGGATTACCTGCGCGTGTTCAACTTAAAAAGTAATTTTATTGAAACGGATTACATTTTTTTTTAACAATTAAGACAGTTCATTTTTGTTTCCTCTTCGAGATTTTTAATAATTTTTCACTTTATTTAATTTTAAATTTCTTGGGCTTCGGGGGGTTATACGGGCTAAACCTTTGTTTTACTCGCCCCGTGAGATAAAATGGGACGAGCATTTATCGTTACCTATTTTTTCTAGAGAGTTACGCTTCTCTAGAGTTGAATTCTATTGCCATAATGTATTTTAACTTTTTGTTCTATAGTCGCTAATGTTTCGGTAAAGGCTTCTAAAGTAGAATAACTGAAAAATGTACTTCATGGAGGTACCTTTGTGGTAGTTTCCCTACGATGAACTCTAACTAAATGCACGCTTAGGCACAATTTTCGATCACGATATGTATCGAATCTGGACACTTACATTGTTATATATGCATATATATACCAAAATATGGATGAAAAACAAACAACACTGTATTCTATAATCAATCGGTAGCACTTAATTATTGTTATTATCAACCAATAGTATCTAATTATTGAATTTCGCGTGCTTTTGTACTATACACTGGCAAGTGTTGGCTAAGTGGAACAAAAACCGATGATTCTTATGTTTCGAACAGTTTCGTTGACTAAAATAGTAAGTTGATACACAGTGTTGATCGATCTCTTTTGAGACACGTTGAAAATCCGTGCGTAGATTCCTACAAATTGCATAAGTTTTGGCGACCCATCAAATTTTCTTGCTCGCCTGATGCCAGCCATGCTTCAGCAGTTCCAAACAAATGAGGAAAATTTGAAGTCTACGCAGCCTTACGTGCCAAACGAGGAATAGGTACTTCAAAGCGTCGCAGATCCATAATTTGTTACAACATTGTATCCGAACGATTGGCAGCGTTCGCCAAAGCCAGCAGAAGTCTGCACAACGACAGGCATCAATGATGTTGTGCTTGGTTCTACAAAACCCACGGTGCATGTCCAACTCACATCCATGCCTTTTACCTGCTGTCTTTTTACATGACAAGATACAATCCAGCAACTCATCCGTACGACAAATTCTAGGTTAGCTGGACCGGAGATTTTCACTGTTGGCGTTCGACGCTTCCATCAGCGACAGCAATCAGTAAGTCTTAAATAAACTGTTCCTGTATTTTCGGTATCCTTCCGTTACCGTTGGATTTCCTGCTCGAAGTCTCAGGTCCGAAACCCACCATCGACACAGCAACAATGCTCATAACTGGGACGCTGAAAAAAAAAGAAGAAAAGGAAGGACCTATACGTTACTATGTGCTAAACGGTTATTGTCGGCCGCTTTGAACAATAGATCCTTCAGCAAGGTCACTGACGCCTACATGCCTTGCTTCATAGCGACAAGAGCAGACGTGCAGTCGAGCGTTTGAAAGAACCCACTGTAGACGTTTCCTTTTAGCTAGGCATGCAGCATTATAGCTGCTGGATAGCAAGCTAGGCTTGGAAAAAGAGTTCAATTGGATTCGAAAAAACCTCAAAAGCTCCAGACACCTTAAGACGCTGGTAAAGGGCTCTCCCGCTCAAGGTCCGGTAATTTCAAGGTTAAAAAAGAAAGAAAGGACACGGAGTAGCTGTGTTAGCTTAGCGGTTTTTGACTGACACCGGCTGACGTCTAGGCCAACTGTGTTGGCAGCCTAGTATAGTCAGTCATAGGACAGAGTGGCGATGGTCGCGCAGTATATGGGCAAAATAGAGGTCTGTCCAGCTTGCATTTTAATGTTCCCTCAATATTTTAAAAGTTTTTGATATTTGGTATCGCTTTACCAAGCTTCAGCTCCTTAGAATCACCCCTTCTTCCAGACAAGGAACTCCTAAGATTAACGCTTTATGTGCCCAATCCAATGAGACTCGTTTCACGACGTCATATCGTCATTTTGTGCTCGATCTAAGTGCTCGTAAAATCTGGCCATAAGCTGCTACGATGCGTAAAGGTGTCACGTTGAATACATTCTAGGCACCTACACGGTAACTTTTTACGTCCCATTCAGCTGCCACCATCCGAAGTATTGTACCTACCTATAGCCTTAACAATTCTTTGATTTCAAATTCTCATATATTGTAAGGCAAATATCCTTAATTAGCGTTAGCATGTGCGTTAAATCATACGAACCAACCAGGTAACATAGTCAGTTAAGCTGCATGACCCAGGAATAGGCCCCAAGTAATACAGTATATGTCAGCTTTATAGCTATACGAAATAGACAGGTATACTACGTAAAGATCGTTCATTGCGAGAAACTGAAAGCGACGTCATACCTGTAATGAGGACTCTATGGTACAAAAAAGTAAAGCATTCCATTAGAATTTCTGTCATTAATCGCTCTGTCCGCCTTTGGAACGGGCGATCGATTAATTTCACATATCGATAGTTTTAACAGTAATCATTAGATAATTTCGTTATTTGACGACCCGTAGAAATATTGGTTTCCATCAATTCATATGAGATAAAATAGGAAAAGCTATCGCTTGAACGCGATCAGCGAAGACATGTTTTTGTTTAGATTCAAGCTATGTTTTACAGATCACTAATAAATTAACGCCAAACGTTAAGAAAACTTCATGCGTTCTTTGTTGAAATTGCTCATCTATGTATGCACTGGTTCACAGCCCCAATGCATACATATGTTAGGATATCAACAAGTTACAACAACCTACTATTACAGGGGAACAGTATACACCCAAAAACCTGTGCAGACATACCATAGACAGGGCGCGCTACGGAGCTTGTCGGGAAATACTACACTATTTGTGCTGCTGCAGCGGGCTTTTGTGGCTGTACATCTCTTTTTTTTCGTTTCTTGCACATGTTTAAAAGGGCATCACGCACGTGCCGCCGCCCCTGAGTCTGCTACAGCCTCCTTTTTATGTCTTCCGATCTGGCCTTGGCGCGTTTGTCACGGCCAGCAGTGGCGAGATGAAACCCACGCGTCGACGATCCCAGGCTTTTATCAGTGCTATTGTGGGTGTCGGTTTTATCTCTACTCTGAGTCTGTGTACAATAGTACTATGCATACGCGTCAAAACACCCTATGGAGGCATCACTTGCTAAATTCCTCGATCTGTCTGTTACTCGGTTGTGTGGTACAGTGCATGCGAACAGTCAGCCGTTTAAGTCGACCGTAGTGCCAGAAAATCAGGCGCCGTCCTCGTCGTCGGACTGTGGAAGTTTTTTTACAGCTGGAAAATTTTCCAGATCAAGGGGCATTTAAAGCAGGAAAACACTGAGGAACGACTGCTCCTTCTTTCGTCTGAGGCTTTTTAATGCCAACGTTGGGAGTCTTATTATTATTGGCAGGAAACCGCTGACTCTAAGCTTGCGAAAGTCTTCTTCTCTGCTGATTTCTTACCGATTCTCGAGCGATTGTGGAGTCCTAACAAGTTTTTGACACCGTATAAGAGATTAGTGGTCAGCTGCCACCTGGGCGATCAGATCTATGCCACACTGACGTCATTATCGCAGGTTCCACACCGAGTCGAGAGAGCAACTGCGAAGTAATGGAAAAATCATAGCAAAACCGCGGTTCTATGAGACTAGACAAAAAGGAATGATTGCCGCAAGATATTTAATTGGCTCACCAATTAAGCAGCACCAGCAGGGTGCTCCGTGACACAGTGCCGCTAGCAACTAACGTAACTCCAGGAGCCAGCATTGGCAGCAGTGAAAAGAAAAGCGCGTCCCTGACTTCAAGACGGTCACGTTTCAGCTGCTTAGAAGCTCCTCTGTAATAGATTAACAGCAATCGAGAGACTCATATCGGTCCGGCAGGTAACGCAGGGTGCGGCCTTCGACACAACATTGCCTTAGCCCAATCAACCTGAGTTTGAAGCTGTTTGTCGCACATTTACCAAGTATTTTACCTTGTGCGTATCCACGGGGATTGAGTTTGCCTGGCGCATATTCTGTCTGTATCTGTTTGGAATGTCTGTGTCCGTGCAATACGTGCGCGCCCTCTCAAGCTGTACTTACCTTTTTGTGAGTGGGTTTCTCCATGGCCCGATCCCCCATCTCGATGGGTCTTTCGTTTAGCGAACGAAAATCGGAGATTTAAAAGCAAACTGAACAATCGAAAAGTGACGAGGAGCGGACGTGGGCAACGCGAAAACTAAATGGGCACAAAACAAACGGCGGCGTATCGAGTAGAAAATAAGAGTTTTTATTTTCTTCTTTTTAGGCTCGGCTGTGTAACAGATGATGGGTTTGGCAGACTCTCCTTTATTGTCGTCATAATTGAATAACTGCAGTTGGCAGTAAATGATTCCTTGTACATCCTGTCACCCTACGAACTCTATGGCGTTCTTCATTCTCAAACATACAAAAAACATTGTTCGCATTTAAGGCCAAGCCACACGACATAAGGTAACGTAAAGACAATCTTACTCAGCGTTGAAGTAATCTGGCTTTCATGTAGTTTTACGTGGTGCAGCATACCATACAGGTGATCTATGCCGTTTCTGTACACGATTTCGTCGCGGCCGGCGACTCCTTTTTGCAAATCGTAGCGGCTATAAGTAATACGGGTTGGAGGAGCGAGTTGGATCAACGTTACATTGTCACCAGATCATGCCTTTGCTTGCTTGCTATATGCCTTAAGCAGGTACCCGCAGGCACATAAACTACCACAAAGTACCAATACTATAATCCTCTCCTACTACTGGTATAGCTTAGGAATTTAATCTAGGTGGCTGTTCGATGTATATTCATATAATAAGCACTGCGTCCTGCTGTCGTCCTGGCTATAGTGAGGGCAGCGGCTATGTATGGCAGCGATATACGATGCCATTGTTATTTAGATTATTTCGCCTGTTAATTAACTTCTGTGTGGGTCGTCTACCCCGGCTCGTGCTACTAACGCCGATTTAGCAGCGCCTGACGTCAGCTGACGCCCGCGTTTTTAATTTCTACGTAGCAATGAAATCCATTTGGGACAAAATTAGGAGGCTTAGGCGAATCTAAAATTTTCGTAAAATACTCACAGCGTAAAGAATCTAGATTTTGCTTAATATGACGTAGCAAATAATGTTGCACGAAAGGGTCAAATTTTCAGAGAATTTACGCTACGTACCTCGAACAAAAATGCAATCATTGGGCACGCACTTCAGAGATGCTTGTGTCGTGACTAATTTTTTGCCCTAGGGGCCGCAAATAATTATTTAGAGATGAGATGATTGGTTTTTCTGAACTTAGAATTCGGTACAAAATCGGCCAAACACAGAGGGACTAGTAGGAGACGGAGTGTCATGCTTTCATAGCACTGCAATAGCGGATAGAAATGAACGTATTGCATACATTAAAAAGTGCTGAAATTATTCACAGTTGATTCATTTTATTTCGTATGTGGCGTATGCTGCTGCTTGCAGAAGAACTGAACGTCAGTTACGAATATTTTATTTTTTTATATATAATTTATATATTTTTTTTTTAATTAAGAACTTAATTAATAAGTTGGGAAAAGTTGTGCTGATGTTACTACACCTGATTTTGTGTTCTACTTGCATAAGTTACCCTGTTTTTAAACTGCTTCCTCTTGAAAAATTATTAAAACCTATAAAATCAACTACTCACTACTGCACACATGTCCGTTGTGTCTTTTTTTGGCCAAATGATTGAAAGTAACTCGTTTCGCAGTGCAGATGGCTCTGCACACATAAGTCATTCTTTTATCAAATGAAATGACCATATTTGCTATGGTCATGTTAGAAATAAGTTATGATATGAAGCAGAATCATGCTGAGGTTAGGCTATTCTCGCAGTCGTTCTAAGACAGACACCACGTTCAAACTAGGTATGCAGCAAACGGTGATAGAATCTGCATACTATGCTAAAAGTATTCTACTAGTGAGCGTGAAAATCATTCCAGTAGCAACTTGCGTGACGTTGCTCTGCGTAAAATTCTAGTCTCGATGATGGATTGGGCGGTACCGTAAATCAGTTTTGCGTAAATCGTCGGTTCGAATCCGACCATTCGTACACAAATTTTTTACACATAAGATCTTTTTCCTAAGACAGCATCTACACACAGAGGCATTTATGCAAGTTTCAAATCCTTAAATGCGCGGTAATACTAAATTGGAAGCGAAAAAAAAAGACAAGGAAAACGTATCCTGGGCAAGGATGACTGGGCAAGGATGATGAAGGCGAATGATACCGAGGATTTGATTAATTGAAACTAGCTTTACTTGGGACTTCAAGCCGAGAGGTGAAAACAGGCTAATAATCAAAAGACTACGTGTGCTATTCTATATTTTTATAATTCCATTAAATTACCACGATCTCTGGCGATCAGATTCGGTTGATTTAAATTGTTAATGATTTTAAACATCATAGATCAGACTGCACTGTATCCACGAATTTTCAAAAATCCCCGCTCAGCTTTCTTCTATATAATGATGTGATATCGTCTGCTAATATTATAATCTTAAAAAATTTTAAGAAGAAGCAATAGCAGCTCAAGCAACTCGATTATTTCTAGCTTAATCTATCAGTCACTTTCAAAGCCGTCGTCACAGAACATAAGTCTTTCTAAGCCCTATAGAGCACGCTTTCTAGCTAATACCCTTCTATATCATATTTCTTACTAGCTAGTCTTATGCGCAGGTGTTTTGAAAAATGGCGAAGGATCTGTGCGATCTATATGCAGAATTACAACTGGCAGAAATAGCACGCAGCAGTAAAAGGAAATCGCACAAAGATGTCGACTGACCACCTGACGTCGGGAACTAAAAAATGTCAAAGGGATCATAGAAAAGAAAGAATAGCATCAGTGTATGTGGACCAGTGATTAACGGCCAACAGCGTGTAGGACAGAAGCGCTGGCAGCCACAGCAACTGTATGGTGTCTCTGCTTTCGCCGTCGTCGGCCTCGCTTTTATTGTTGCTATCAATCCTGGTCTACACGCTAGGTCGACGTCAACGTTTAGGCGTATTCCACCATGCTATCGAACTATTGGCCGCAGTCTAACGAGGACCTCATCGATTGTGGCGAGAACTGTTCGATGAATACCAGCCTTAAAATTAGCAAGCCTCTTCGTACATCAGTGGTAGAAGTATACACGTACTGGGCTAGCGAAGAGTATTAGAGTCGTGACCGATAGTCTTAATAAGAATGCGAGATTAACTGTCCTGAACCTAATGAGGGTGAACTTCACTGCCAGCCTGTGCCCTACGATTTATGACCATCTTCTTTAAGTGGTCGTGTTTTTCATCTTCACGCTGTCTTCATAGAGGCGTCACCGGTGGCGAGAAGGGGCAGTCGACATTTCCATTGAGCGGCTCAAATTTCTCGTCTTTCTCTTGTTTTCTCTCTGTCCCTCCTATTTTCTTTTAGATTATGATACTATTTTTTTCATTTCTCCCTCTAGATGCCTATACTGCTTTCAGCATTTGCGTTCTAGCTCTTCATTTCTAGTTTTTTTTTAAGTCTTTTTTTTATTTCCTTGTTCCGCCGTAGAAAAAGGGCAAACAGCCCCATTGGTCTGTCTCTCTCAGCCTTCAAAGCAGCAGTCGTGTCTATCAACGCCTAAGGCAGCAAGGAGATCATTGTGTGTGGATTAATCTCCGAGCCACTCAAGGCTCCGACAAAGCTGCTAGCTACTGGTCCTTTTTTTTTTTACTTCAATAGACAACCACAATGGGCCTACAATTCCATTGCCTTTGTACTGGTTGACTCGGGTGAGATATCCCCTTTGCAAGCATCTACAACAAGCCGCACAGGTATAAGTCACGTCGGAGAGAGGCCGGACTAGGAGCTCTTCTTTGAGAGTTTTTGAGGGCTGTTATAAAGTCATTACTACCCACGAGATAAACACCAAGTCCGTGTACGACATACCTGTTCACCATTCGAATCAATCAGTGAGGAACGAGCCGATTGGTCGACTTCTATTTGGACTGTCCTTGTCTTCCCGTTTCTCATCCTTACCTTCTTTTGCATCCTTCTTTCTTTTGTTGAGTTTTTGTGCTTCTTCAACTTTCACCGCCGCCAAGCAGAATAAGGAAAAGATTGGGCTCTCTCCTTCGATAGGAACCATGAGCCCAGAAACTTGTACTCGCCCAACGTACCCGTAGATTGTTCTTTTCAGTTCCTATCGTCCTTTTGCCTTTCCTCTCTCGCCCTCTGCTATTGAATTTGCCCTTATCAACACCGCAGTAGCAGGTACCCGACTGGTTAACAGCTAAGACAGGAGTTTCTTGTTCTCTTTCCTCTACTATTTAGACATTTTCTACCACAGACGAGCCTTACATGATAACGAACGATTGGCAGCAGGAAGAGCCCTAGAGCATGCTGTTTGGCTTCAGCATAGCGACTCCGTTCACTCCCTGTGAGGGTATCGCTTTAGAGAGGAAGTTTCGTAGTGGAGAGACGCCCCTGACGCCACTTCTTACGCTGTTCACTTCCAGTGCCCTTGTTTCTTGCTATAAATGTTAACTTCCGAGCCGCTTGTTCCTCAAAGGGCTGTGCTGTCGTGTCGACTATATTAACCGCTGCTCGCATATATTTGAAAGAAGCGAGGCTCTAATGTGAGCCTGGTTCCGGGTGCCATGGGAAGACAGGTGCAAGCTGTGCAGAACACGTCCGTTTTCTTTTCTGTTTCTCCCCTTTTCTCTTAACATAGTACACCTACGATATTCTCCCTATGAGCCTACCAACAAACGTTTCCTATATTCTTTTACAGCATAACTATGAGGCAGAGTCGAAAGTAAGGAGTTGGAGAAGGTAAACAGTGGACCGTGACCGACAAAGCGACCTGGGCAACACTAAGTTGGCATGTTGGGGGCGAACGATAGCTCCTCCGTCTCCCCCAAAAACTGTGTAGTCTCGATTAATTTTAGCTTCTTCTATAAAATCTGAGGCTATGAAGATATACCATGCAGCCCCATCTGCTAAGATACAGCTATCGGAAGCTGGCTGATCGCTTGCTTTTCTACCGAACGTTCTACGTATCTATGTTGATACGATTAGCTGATATAGGTAGGGTCTATTATCGAAGCACGCACCTATTAATAATGATGATAGTGATAACACTAAAGAAGAGTAGGAACGATGAATGAAGCGTACTACGTGTTATTTTAAAATAGATAATACAAATTTGTGCAATCTATGCCATTGTCTACGTAGAGTATTAGCGTGCATTTAAGAGCATATACCCAAAGAGTCGATTGCAAAATCGTGATATTAGTGAGGCATTCAATGCCCATTACATTGATCATTGTCGTGTCTACGTTTCTTAAAATTGCACCGAACATTTGAAGAAGCTTCACAGATTTGGCGTACTAGATGAAGCTCCCGTTCTTAACTTCGAAGACAGAACAGCTTACCAATAGTGGTGCTTTCAGAGGCATGCGGTGCGAGTCGCATATATTTCGATAACGGTAGCATACAGCGCTTATACAGATATGCTGAAGTCAGCATGTTGCCATAAGTTGTTGCACATGTCGATAGGCCGACTGGCGAAAACAAGAGCCTTTTTTGCCTTTACCCTCCATTGAACCCACTCGACACGGCAGCGACCGCATATACCCTCTCATATGGTGAAGCGTCACAGACGCGTGTAAATTTTCCTTTATAAACTCTTCATAGTAGTACAAAAACAGTTGGAATAGGCGTTCAACTCTGTCTAGACATCTATTTTACAAAAACCAAAATACATATCCTAAAGCATTGTATAGCCTTCAGTGACATACACCTTTAAAAGATCAGAAAAGAACACGTACTATGAGTTCATAACCTTTTCTAAATAGGCATCTATGACTATTTGTCATGCATACCGTCGCGCTTGATGTTGAACGAGACGACGTCACAATAAACCCGGTAATTGATGTACCCACGACAAAATACAACCGTACAGCCTGGTTCTGAACTTTGATTAATGCTCAAAGTTTGCCCTTCAATTTGGCTTGCTTTGTCGCGTTTCGTATGTTCGGCATTCTCGGGATTTCCTTCAGGGAAAAGCTTCTCTCACTTTTCTTAACGCACTCTACATAGTCATCTCAAAATAAACACGAATTCCCCCCAATAATGGATGAAGTTGAATATATTTGTTTACGAATATTGAGTTATCGATCAACATCAGCCTAGAAAAACCTAGTAATGGCGCCAGCGGCAGAAGCAGTCGCGATGGCACCGCGAGTCATCGTAGTGCCAGGAACCAGACGTATATTATTACAATGCATCGTATATGCATGCATGGTGACCCACAAGGTATGACGATCAGCTCCGCCTCCATCGACCAGAAATAGACGCCGAGGTGTCTACCTCTGCAGTTACGCCCATTTTCGATTTGTTGTTCCTCGCACTCTTGATCTTTCATCTGCTAAATAGAAAAATATTTAGAAATAAAGAAGTCTGACGTCATGCGGTGCTCGGTCACGGGATACAAGTACATGCCTAAATCATTTAGGAATGTGCCGTCTTTGCTTAATAATATATATGCAGGTTTTCTTAGCAATGGTTCTAACAGGTTTTGAGGGCTAGGCCTAACAAGAAGGTACTGTGATAAAAAAAAATCGGCATTTCTTCACTAAATATTTTTCATTGCAAACAATACAAATAACTTTGGTACGAAACCAAATATGAACTGGGAGAATATAATAACATTTTATAGGACACTAATAGATGATGTTTCATGTTCCGAAAGCAAAACTCCGACTGTTTCTCTAGTTCGAGATTTCCAAGGCCCAAATTGGCTTTCTTTTAGCATTAACAGTACGGGTGAACTTCTGTCCGGTATGTCAGATCGCCCGTCAAAATGCGTGCAAATTTATTCCAAACATGTTCTGTACATTGTAACTATAAAATTGAAGTTCTAAGCAGAATCTGCTACATAATGCATGTGTATACTATTGAATTGTGCGTTAAACTTGTTTCATTTAGCTTCTACATTGTAGTACATAGTATTATACATAATATTTAGCTATTATGAGGCCGTCTCCAGGGTCAACTACCTGTATACCAGGCAATCATTGCAGTGAAATCGGTGGAGTATACGAAACGACTTTCTCTTTAACCGTTGGCGCACTAGCCACCATATTAAACTGAACATCTTTAATAACTAACAGTTGTTCCTGGTTTTGCTCTTTCCGTCACAAATATGTTTCCAAAAATATAAAGCCCCGAATTTGAATGCATCCAGCACAGAACGTGCATAAAATCGTTCATTTTAACACAAGGCGAAAAAATAGGCGACAATCAGAGTGGCTTCTTCTTTATACGTTTTGCCGAACTGCATTGTCGTGAAGTATTAGCGATTCTATGAACTACATAGAAACACTGGTGGTGATCTTGAAGAAAGGTCCGTAGAGCCTATTTAAAAGACGAATGGATCCTTGAATAGGTAAACGTTATATCTGACGTTCAAGGGTGACAAAGATCGAGGACGCAAAAGCAAAAAAGAAAAGGCAGCGCTCAAGGCCATTTCGGGGACCAGATGCCTCGCAATCGTCACCATGACGTTGGCCTTTGGGTTTTGATAATTAAAAGGACGGTATATTCTTCTTCCGTCTTTTTCATATCGTTAATTTTCCTGCAGGACGGTCTTCTTCTCCCTCCAATCTTCAGTCGCTCTTGGCCCTAGGGATCTACCTATACTGTGGCCTGGTGGCACGGCAGCATTACAGTCTTCAAGCTACCAGTATTTAGTTTGTCTCGTGCAAACCGAGCGCAGAAGACGCAGATTTCCCTTAGCAGAGTCTGGTCTCTAGATCCGGATATTTCAGTTTATAGTAGCCTATCTTTCCTTATCAATATTTTCAGTTACCTATCGTAGAACTTCTGGTAGTTGTAGTAGCTATGTCAATATTACGAAGTAGATGGAAGGCAAGGAAGAAATTAATTGACAAAAGAAAACGAAGATGCGAACGTATTTGTCTGAGTTTCGAACTTAAGTAGAAGCCGAAATGATACCAGAGAAGTTAGCGGAAAGCTGACCGCTGTAAAAACACTATACCGACTTCGGTTAGAAAGGAAAAAATTTCTGCAGTGGAAACAAATTGTAGAGCCAGTCTCCGAGGCTAGTGGGAAGTACTCGTCATCTTACCATTCTTAATCTGCTATGTAGCATTATGAGTTGAACAATCGGAAGGAATATACGACCTGCGCTTGGGCAAATACCATTGGGGCTAACGAAGCTCACGAACATCCATATACACATGATGAGGCAAAAATTGCCTGACTATTTCAGAGGCTTCATTATACACATCTGTTTTTACTTTTATGTTTACTACAACAGACTCTTGAACCATCAAGTGGCCTTTTTCCAACTGTTTAGAGATTTGGCCTTTTTCTGCCTATGTATGTACAATATACGAACGGACGCACTTCGGATACGTAGTGAAACATTCAAAAAGCTGCCAGCACTGAGAGCCGGAACTATGTCCGTGAATGCACGGCTCTAGGAGAAAGGTTATCGGACCGCGCGGGTAGTAAGCAAAACAATGAAGACAAGGAATTTGGTGTGAGAATGAACTAAACGAATTAGTGCAAGCCATCATTAGTCCCTTCGGTACTAGTGATCGGCCATTCACCGCGACGCATTACCCAATTGGTTGAAACATCAAAGGTCCGCTACTCTCATTGCGTTCTGGGCATTGGTTCCGAATTTTATATGTGTGATGGGTAGAAAGAGGCTCTGAGGAGGATGTGGAGGCTAAATCGTTATATAAGTTGACTCGTCTCCCCTTCGCTTACGCATAACATAATGTATTACAGTAACTTATATCTCAGATTAAATTATTATATAAAAGCATGCAGCACTGAATAGAACTGTGGTGAGCCAAATGTGATTAATAAAGCCATTCGTTACGAGTGCTAGGTCTCCGCGAACTTATATATCGCAGTTTTTAACTTCCTGTTTTTACAGAGTAGATCACAGTCGAACAAATCCATTTATCTGCTGATCAGTGACAGACTAATATGCGCAAGGATGCCGAAGTTAATACTCCGATAGAAAGTGACTTGAATCAGTCGAAAGAAAAAAGACGCGAGACGAAAAATACTCTTCAAAAATATATCCGCCTGTGACAGACGCGATGTAAGTTGGGTCCAGGATCCTTACGATGCCAGCGGATTTCCTGAACGAGGAATGCCAGAAGTTGAAATTAATCTACAACATGATAGCGATAAGAGAACGAAAATTTATATCCGATATCACATTCTGCGTTTATCGGAGAGAGGAAAAATCTGAAACAGCTCTTGAAAAACACACAACAATTACTCGGTCAAAATGAGCGATGCGTGGCTTCAAGTTGGCAGTCAAAACATCGCTATTACAAAAGCAGACGTATCCTTTACAATCATCTTCTAGGATTGCAGGGTAGAAGGGAGGTTCTTTGAAAAAACTAGGGCGGGAGATAAAAGGGTAGAGACTACAACTTTTAATGTCTGTCCAGACGCAGAACTACTGCGACCGAGCAAACACATCGCAACAAACGATTCAAACTATATTAATGCAATTTTACTCACAGATACACCTGTGTGAGCCCATAAATGAATGGTGTGAACTTGTACACTTTGCCATAAGCCCGTGTGTCTATGTATACAGAGTGAGGCAAAAAGCTTTTGATAGTTTGAAGGAAAGTAACCTGATATATGGACTTTGCATTTGCTAAAATGGTGAAGGGTACGCGAACTGTTGCAATGAAGTTACTCCTTTAATGAAATCCAGCTTAACAATAATGCTTAAGCGTAAATACGATCATAAGAAGGGACTGATGTGTTTGTTATACGACAACAAACCTAACAACGCTGGCAACGGCAACGATTTAGGTTTATTTGTTAATGTATGTACATAAGCCATGCCTACCCAGACCTTCGAAGGCGATGACTGGCGCTTTCGGCATTCTCGCCACACGACGGGACTGCAGCCCAATTGGCTCACTTTTCCCTTTGACGTTTGGACAATCCATCGGCTGGTC
This sequence comes from Varroa destructor, assembly GCF_002443255.2. Taxonomy (NCBI): domain Eukaryota; kingdom Metazoa; phylum Arthropoda; class Arachnida; order Mesostigmata; family Varroidae; genus Varroa; species Varroa destructor. The sequence goes on along the minus strand of NW_019211460.1, from coordinate 30,152,350 downwards.
GCTGCAATGGCCTTTACGTTTCGGTTCTTCTGCGCGCATATACGCTTCAGTAACAGAACGACAGATAGAAACAGGATCTGCTTATTAACAGCTCACCAGGCTGATTCAGCCTGCTTAAGTGCTGCATGCCGACATTGGGCCTAAAAAAATCTTTTACTTATCTCAAAATACAGAAGTCTGAAAAGACATTAATGGACCGCATAGCGGAGCCATGACGCTCGCAGTCGTCGCAAACGAGTGCAGTGCAGCCGGATCAAGGGGTCCTGCCGGCAGACGCTGGCTCCATTGAGAATTGGCCGTAGGCGTCCATCCGGGAACGTATCAGATAACTGTATAAGCTAGAGCGCTGTAGGCGTTTTCCACAGCAATAGTAAATATTTCTATCGCATGTAGTACCATCTGTTGCTGCCTACTTTTGTTATTTTATTCGCACATTGAAATGCAGGAACAGCCGAAGAGGTGAGCCGTATCGAGGGAAGCTGTGCACACAGATCAAGCGAACGAATATTTTTAGGATAACCAAAACCACTAAAAATTGACGTAGATCACATTCAAAGCTCTGGATTCCATAAGAAGTAAACAACTGCCCACATATAGAAGCAACCAAAGAATCGGAAGTTTCACTTCCTTATATATTTATTAAGATTATCGCTCTCGCACATGCTTTGCACAGTATGGCTAATGACGCAAGAAAAATTTCGGTAGAATTTGGGTTCTAGGCCTATAGGAACAGTTCTGAAGTGACCGATAGTCCCTTTGCGAGCACAACAGCTCAAAATCTTGGACTGAAATGAACATCAGAGACAGCAAAGTTCAGTTATTTCCGCCCACCCGATGTGTGATGTTCTGAGGATAGCTGAGCTTCAAAAAAAAAGCGCAATACCCACTCTACTTCTGTTCTGGACGCAAACGTCCTCTAGTTTAGTTGCTTCTCTGACCTGTTTTGCGTTCACAGATCGTCTGTTGGCGCAAACGAATCGCAGAACACCTCCCTCCAAGTCGAATAAGATGAAGACGCTCAAGCGAATTTTAGAAGTAGAAAAAAGCTCGAGGAAAGTGCTCGCACGATGCGGCGACTTCCTGCGGGCAATAGGTTCCTTTACTTTCTTTGTCTACAGTAAACAATGAAAATTAGCCAGAGCGATAAGGATTATGCTGTTGATGCGGGGCTCGAAACAGAAATCAAGCCCACTACTCGTCTTGTCGCTCGCACTGCCGGTCGTAGCCCAGCTCCCGGGCTTCAACTTGAGCCTTTGGAAAATAGTAATTGCCAGACGATGCAATCTTCGATCTGTTTCAGGCTGATAATACCGCTGCACAGCTGCTGGGACCCGCAGATAGTGGGTGTATGTGAATCAGTACTGCCAGTTGGTTATCCACACACTTGTAAACAGAGGAAAATCTATGGGAACAATCTGTACTAGCAAATTATTAGGCGATGCACTACGAGGTGTCTCGGTTAGCGGGGCATGTAGGCAATTAAAAACAAAGTCTTGCTTTATTTGCGAGAAATTCATTCATTAACATTTTTAATTCATATATTTTAAAACACCGTGAAATTATCTACATTTTTCGTGTTGAAAGATGCATAACTTCGCCAATTACCTGTATTTCATCTCACAAGTCGCCATACTATAGCTGGTCAAGTTTAACAGTCGCCACAAACGGTCGTCATTTCTGCACAGTCACTTCATTTAGTTTATTGAAAGCCGGCCCCCTTACTTGCCACGGCAAGTACTTTCCTCCTGCAAGTACGTACGAAATGAATTCGTACACTATCCACATACGTCACCAACTAGTTTTTCTCAATGGCTTTAGTTATGACACGCTCACCAGTATATGAACAATAATAATGGCGTTCCTAACACGACCGTCCCAATTACTTACCTCGCATGTACAGGTTTCGTTGATGTTTCGCCTGGCAACTGTTTCGTACTTCGTTAAAAAGTTAATTATTCGCGCGATCTGCAACAGAAGCGGGCCTAAGCGAAGCCTGAACGGGTTTGTTGCGGCTGGAATAGTTGTGTTTAATCCGCCAGTATCACCATAGGTACGGCTATGCCCGGTGCTACTACTTCAGCTACCTTGTGGTGCTTCAAAGGTAAACGTCTAGAAGAATTTGCGTTTCGGAGCTTGGCACAAGGCACAGTTTGGCCTTCCTGCCTTTTGTTGATTCATGGCCGGCGTGGTATTCAGCAGCGGCAGCCATACGCGAGCAAACGATTTTCATCAGCAACAGTCACAACAATGGCTTAAAAGCAACAAGCCGACCAGAAAACCCACATGATCCTTAGAAAACCCACGCAGAAAGGTATGCGTCGGAAGCGGTAGCGAACCGCTTTCAGATCGCTGACTCTGACATACACATGGCGCTGTCTCTGGCAGAGCAAGGACCGTTCAGTTGCCCTACCGTCCAAGCCAGTGACTGGATGTCAGTCGCGCAGAATTAGTCCTACTCAGCCGGATACAGCTATCCTGGTACCACCAAGAAATATGTGGCGGCAATGACATATGATGTACGGCACATGCGGACGTAAACCATCTCAGCTACTGAGGTCACGCTGCTGTTGTTCCCGCTACAGCTGTGAGCTGATCAGGTAGCACTGCCGCTTGTAACAGCGAATGCCGTTGCCCGCGGTCGTGATAGGTGGAAGGTGAGCATTAGTCAGCGAACTCAGCTCCGCTGGCAAGTAATAGTGAAGCAGCAATAAGTACAGGACGAGTAAGAGTAAAAGCTTTGTAGTCTGTAAGGCTCTCCTTAGTAGTACGAGTATCCTGGAACAGCCAAGACATGCGCGCAAAGTAGAAACGGGGCAGACGTAGATTTGTTTATGCCATTGCCCCTTGGTCGCACTGATCCGACGAGATCCAGGAACGCGTTAGATGATATCCCGCGCTTCCCAGCTGCGTTGGCCAGTGCTCGTTTGGTATTATACATCGCCTGTGCACCGTGCAGCGTCTCGTCGGGGGAGCAGGTTTGGCAATTCGTATTAATCTCGTTACAATTCGAGGCGTGGCTATGTCTCTTGTTGCTACTTTTACGATGATGTTTTTATGATGCTGGCGTAGAGTAACGACTGCAGAAGAATGTATAGTCACCACTGAACTGTAGATAAAAGTTTGCCTGTAGACACGAGGTGAAGCGCCTGAAGTTTCTGCAGCCAAAACGGATGGAGAACTGCTTGGAGACACAGACACCATTATGTGGCCTAGCTTAAACGCTATTTTCAGTCATCACTAATCGCTCTATATATTTACGCCCATTGCTACAAAAAAGCCTGTATCGGTGAACGATTCTTTGTAGAGAATACCTATTAACTTCCAATAATTAAATATTAGAGAGAAATTACTTATTACTATAGTGGGATATAAATTTACGTTTGGTGCGACAATACTCATTGTTATTATTGCTACTGCTTCGTTTCAGTAGTTTCTTGCCAAGCAACTCTTCGCTAACTTGCGTTCACTTACAACGTCAACTTCCGCTTTCCAACTGGTAATTTCCGCAACTTTCTGGCAGCCCAGAGTCAGCGGCGATTAGTATGCAGGTTGCTTATAAATGCGTAAACCTATAAACTTATTTTTTTGTTGATGTAGCCAAACAGATAATCCCTTTCTCCGTGTGTGCGCGTGCGAGAAAAACGAACACGCGTCGTAGTGCCTGACGCATCTTTTCGCTTCGAAAATGTAGCCGGAAGCACTTTTGCATTTACTTGCCACGCCTCGTCTAGGCACCCTGCCAGCGGCCAACTGCCACAAGTGAAGTTGCTATCGCAACGACAAAAACGATGTACGTTTTGCCTCGTCCTTGGTCCTGTGCGGGCCTCGGATGAGCTGCTACAGAAGAAGTTAGCCGAGGCGTAATGCGTGTTGTTTTATCTCCGGCTTTCTGGCAGGGGTGCAAACAAATCTGGTAACATTAGTGCCAATACTCAACACATACAGCTTTAGGGAAAACTGCAACCATAACAGCGTAAGTAGCCCGGGTTGTTCTGACCTGGATTTGTTGTAGAAAAGTTGTCACGAAATCAGATAGGCGTTAACGAAGTATAAGTATTTAGCCTACTGTCTGAGATTACGCAGGCCTTTACCTTCCAGTGCGAGTTCGAGTTGCTCAGGAAAGGAAGTGTAAAAAGGTAGGATTTGCTTTGTCTAGGTTTTGTGGCTGAATGTGGCTACAGGTCCCCTGAGACACATCGGGCGGCAAAGAGTTAACAAGAAAAAAACAAGATAAAGATGCCTTATTCGAGTGTGTTTCGAAACTTTCTGGGGTGTTTGTTAGGCCACTTATTGGCCACATGGGCTAAACTGCGGGGTGATTCTTTAACAGGCACCCCAGCCGAGGGATAAGTATGCAGAATATAGCGGCAACAACGTTCTAGGTACAAACATGATCAAATATTATGTTGGGTATATCTGTAGTATAGTGTTCCAGCTGTCTGGATCCCTGACGCCGAAACGGCGTTGCGGTTGGAATGTAAAAGGTGCAGTAGTCAGAGTAAAAGCAACTGCTTCGAAGGCAATAGTCTGTGCAGCTGACGATAAACAAACCTGTTCGATTTAGTATCATGTAGGCCACGTTGACAGTATACATATAAATATTTTGTGTAGACGCGGATCTTCTACACAACTTTATTATATTGTCGTCAACTCTGGTCTAAGATACTGTAATGAAATTAATGTCATCATTACTATATGGTATAATATCTACCACCAAACGATGGTGGGTCGTGCTAATTTACTACAGTTTAAACCGCGCACCGCCTTTTGGATAATTGCTTCTATTTCAATACTTTACTGGGTTCGCCGCTTTTTTAGCTGAACGAACACAGACACAGGGTGATACGTATTAAAACAATACAAAGCTTTTTCTGTCATGGTACCATCTCACCTTTTATAGAGCTGGTGGGCAGAGCGGTTCAAGTCGTCGTGGTCATGGATGCCCACCCGCTGGCATGAAGCAGTCCAACAAGAGACCAAACATTTGAACTAGGGCATCTCTCGGAATTGCTCGGTTCGGACCGAAGTACCGTTAGCCACTTCACGCGTTATTCGAAATCCTAATGCCTCATCGATTGTATGCACAAACAAATCTGAAATGATCGCTAACAACCTGTGCTCTGACAACAATTCAGAACGGAAGCAAACAAGAAGCGTTTGTGCGCTAGGCCAAGGCTATTATTCAAGCGGGCCTTGATAATAACAGCGCCATATAAATATACTTCCTATTCATCCATATTGAACAAGGCCACCGTTCTCGTCTATCAACGCGGCACCAATATTGTTCTACGAGCATCACAAATAGCTCGATTGCCGCCATTGACCCTTAGCTGTTGGGGATCTTCTCCATGCTGTAAACAGGGTAAAATATTTCATCCAGTTAAGGTTGGAGTTAAGCGAAATAATCTTTAATTATGCGGTAATTGTCTGTTCTTTTTTGCTGTCCTGTACCCACACAATGCTACAGACTTGGCTAACACGAAGCCTTCAATACAATACCAAACAAGCTGAGAACACAAAAAGGCCCGCTTTTCAGAAACAAATTTGTTTTCTGATCACCAAACCGAAGCTTGAAGTGAATATAAATTGGGAAATTTCCAATTAATCTACTATTCTACTAAGTGAGACTAAACAGCTTGTCTGCGGCGCGTCCTCGCTCGTTTGCAAACCTGTTACTACAAAATAGCAACAGGCCCGAGCGTCGTCCTACACAAATACAGTGCAATCAGTTGATTGGAAAAATAACTCGATCACGGCAAGAAGGCCGATGATGAAGACAACTCGGGGAACTACGTTCATGTCCAATGCTCAACGCCCGTACGGCGTCAACAACTATCAAGCATCGTTGAGCGCCATTGCCGACAGTCAATTTCTGTTCTCGTTCACTGAGCGATACGTACGTCCGCTGTTGGTGTTTCTGTTGCAGCTGCTGGTTTAGCTACTGCCAAAATTATACGCCCGAAATAGTCTCCGATCATCGTTGTCACCGATCCCTTTCAAGCAGCACCGGTCGACGGTACGGGGATGATAACGAATAAGGCTTGGAATTGGTGTCTGTGGAAGGATGGACTGTGGACCAGGGTGGAACTGCAATAGTATCGAGACGATCGAAGTCTGCTTTGGCAACGGCAGTATGCCTTTTATTAAAAAATTATTTTTAGTAGCAGCAGGTACCTCTCAATCAATCCATCTATACAATCTATCGTGGTATAACATCAATACGGAGCGCATACAAGGGCCTTGGTAGCCAGCAGGCGTTGGACGGCGGCCAAGGACGAGATGGCTTATTTTGGCCAACGATAAGACCTATGGTAAATGCAGATTCAACAGTATTGGGATGATAACGAATATTCTCGGTTGAATTTACTGATAGTGGTGCATGCATAAACGCATATCCCTATAGTAACAGCTGAGTTAGATAAACAGGTAATAATGTTATTCGCTATGACAATGCGCGTTGCGGCTACAGATATGATGATGCCTTAATATGGAGACGTTGAATGACGAAAATATCTCCTTGAGCTTTTTTAATCGAGTTGAATAGGACAAAAGGTAAGCGTGTTGATAATCTGGGAGCCTAATTAAGATGCAGTTGTGTAATCAACAAAAGGCATACTTTATCTCATAGAGCCCAGGCATTCGATCCAGGGCTCTATGAGATAAGACGCGTTTCTTTGTGTCACATGTATTGTCACACAGGTCTATTTGAACTGTAACAACGAAGATTATTTAATCAACCGAAGACTTCAATGTTCGAGATATTTGTGGATCCTCGTCACGGTAGACTCATAATTTACTGTCTGTTGTGATCTAGATGCTTAGTCTTCAAAGTTCATTTTCAGCTATTAAAAAACTAATATCAAATACATCTGTCCATAGTTGGCACTGCCTTGGAAGCCGGAATCTTTGGAAAAGAACCGTGAAGAAGAAGTTGGAAGTTGGTGGTACCCCATTTATGTTTGCGTAGTTTCATCGGGGCCTATCAATCAATCACAGGCAGATAATAATGGAATGAGCGAAAAACGCCACGGAAAGGTGCATATCGAAAACACCCGCACCAAAAGTATATAACAGTACAGGACAGCATATCACGCCGAGTGCCGCCACGCATTCAGCGGCTGGCTTGGTCCTTTTTCGTGTCGTGTCCCTTATATTTTTCGTTGTTCTGCTAAAAGGCAGAAATGCGGAAAGCTTCTATATTTACACACGATACTATATGTACATGTGTATGCTCGATGTTCTCCAGCCCAGCCTATTTTTACTCGATTGTATTTTCGTTTTTTGATAAAGCCTCGCTTACTGATTTCACCTTCCTTTCCGCCTGACCCCCCCCCCTTTTTCATCGAAATGCGAAGCTTCTTCCTCCGCTGGGGTCTCGTGTCACCGGCGTTTAGCGGCCAGGTTCCTGACGATCGGCTCTTTTTATTCAGTCGCAGCACAGGCCCGTCACAGCAACAACAGCCTCAATATCAGCAGCTGACGATGCCGCATGAGGTAAGAGATCGACTACAATGCGCGTACGAAATAAGTTCTGAATAGACTCTTAATAATTGACGGCCGAAGACGCCACTTTGGCCGCTACGACAGCTGACAAAGAAATATAGAGAGAAAAAAAAGTGAGCGAGTGAAGGAAAAAGCAGACGACAACTAGTCGACTAACGTAACGTTAACGCGGCCGACCTGACGCTGGCACCATCAGTACGCATATTGTCTGTCGCTGGCATCTGGTGTCTTCATGCGATGCGATTTGCGTCGACCAACCTGAAACGAAGGATGGACAGCTGAAAAACAGGCACGTGAATCTTATAGGATTCGGGTCGAAGCGTACCTACGATCCGATAGGATGTGATATATAATGATAGTACAGTCGATGCTGCCGGTGTCGAAGGAAAAGTGACGAAAATTCGAGGCGCCCGTTTTCGTATCGATCCGTAATAGATATGTATTTTAGCCTGCCTGAAACTAGCTCATCGAATTCTTCTCGGAGGGGATGAAGGCAACAACGGCGTTGGCAGCGATTGTCCTTCAGGTTCATCCGCCAATTAGCATAGGAAGTAGCGGCAGTAGTCTGCGAAGAAACAGATTGGTCGAACGACGCAGTAATAACAGATCGCAAGATTCATCGAGGGGACCAGATAAACCGGGTGGAACCCTGCTAACGAACCAGTAATGGATTAAAGCTTCTCAAGTGCATCAAGCAGATGCGACTGCGAGCGATGCGTGACACAAAAAATATGTGAGCGTGTGTATATGAGCCACTATGCTGCAATGCAGGAGACTGCAACACGTAGGTAGAAATGCTTGAAACTGCCTACCACCGAATGAATAGATACGTACCAAGAGATTTTAGTATGTCAAGATACACAAAAGAAAGAAAATAACTCGAATGCCGTGGTGTTGCCTGCCGTCGTTAACGTTGTCGATACCAGCGTACCCTCACAATTGTCTCGTGGTATAGCGTAACATCCACCCCACGACAAACAACGTATGCCTTGTCTGACCTAACCTAGTTAACGCGGTTTACTAATCGCGTTCTTAAGTAGTTTCATTTTTGTACGGATTTCTCGAGCAAACAAATAATGAAGTTTGAGTAACAGCTTTGTCTCGTAAGCACATATGCCAATTTAGAATGGTGCAGACCACTGGTGTTGCTTGCTTTTCTTTCTTGCACTGTAGCAGGAATTCCTACGTTGTTCTTTCGACTGGCAGGCTAATTATTTTTTTTTAAAAAAAACTTATTATTTTCCAGTATAAAACTATTAGGTGAGACAGGCTGTCTGGTTTTTCTGAGTTGGGTCATAATAAAAGAGCAGAAGTTGTTTTGAAATAGCCAGGATGTCGGATATCCTAAATAGCCCCTCGAATGAACTCAATGAACATCATATTTTTCACAGACAGTAGAAAACCTCACATAGTCGTCTTCAGTAGGGTGCGTACAACGTAAAATTATGAAAGCGGCCTGAAGGCCAATCTCGGAATTATTGCCATTCCTTTAAACGGCTCTCTCCTGGACACAAGGTACAATCCTTGCACCAAGGCCATCCAGCAGTTGAAAACAAGACGTCGTGGAAGTCAAAAAGCTTTTTAAAACAGGGTAATGATTTCCTGAAATTCCAACGAGGGCGGGTGACAATAGCATATTCGCAACCCAGGACTAAAAATACCATACACAGTTGCATGCAACTTAATTATTGATGCAATAGCCCCAATGAGTAACTTAATTAAATTAATAGAATGGAAGCTAGCATTAACTTAGAGGATCATTCACACATTAGCTCTGTTGTAAATAGGAAAATTATAGCTTATAACGTACAGACGTATGTATTTACAAATGTGGCCGTAGCACTTCTTTTTAGATGGAATGAAACACCTACTGGTTAGATGTTATTATGTATTCTATATATTCTACTATTTACTTTTAATTGCTTACTATTTATAAAATCTAAATTTAGCTATAAAATGTCCTTTAAAGCGTAGGTGTTCGAAAAGTTTTGAGTTCAGTTGTAATACTTGCCGCTTAGCCTTTGTAATAATATTTACGAGTACGGGGTCGAATAATTTTGTTCTCTAACCCCTTTTTTTATCTTAAACTTCCCAGCAAACCCATGACCTTTTACTCGTGCCCCTACATACATACACATATACATATGCATGCTGTACGAATGTAGCTGCAGACTTTTTGTAGCTTTGTCGACGGTTGTGGGCTTTCGATGTGCCTTAGAATGAAATTGCCGGCGAAATTTCTCATATGCAGTGGCGCGGTGCCGGGAAACTGTTTCCAAATAGTCATGTCTCTCTTTACTTGGTCAGTCGTCAACCCGCAGCTGGCAGAGATGAACAGCTTGAAAATGATAGTAACAATAATGGAAAATCTGGTCATTCCTATGTTTTACATGACTTTTTACCTTCGGGGTGTACCTGGCACGTGTAGAGTGCCGTTGGTGAAAAAGTTCTGCAGTTTGGAAGACAAGTCAGTAATAAAAAAAACTCTTCTAACAGATCCACTATTTTGGCTCGTATCATCATCCCCTTTTTTAAAGTGGCCATTTGGTATGGCATATCCTACCTAAATTTTTAGACTCATTTAGGCGGCGGAAAGGAGCGCAAGCCGCTAGAACCAAAGTCAACGTTGAAGGCTGTGCTCGGGATCAACCTAACTACGGTCGATGTCACCTCGTCACTATTGTAGTAAGGCCTTAGTAAAAACTACATTCAGGCCATCGGGGCCTGTCCACGGCCGGCAAAGGTATAGTGCCCATAGAAGTAAAAGTATTCTTGCAAGACTAAATAAGATGAACTGTAAGAACGAAGTCGTCTAGCAGACGGAGACGAAAGGATGGAATATTCTTTCCCTTAATTTCCGAGATTTTATAATGGCTATGAGGATGCAGTCATCAGGTCAGCCCGGCCTTGTTGCTTCTCTTTCTCGGTCTTTCTGCACAGAATCACTCCTTTCTATGCAGCCAAGTCAAACAATCCATCTCTTAAAATGGCTTTTATCGCCCGCGAAAACGGCTTCAGAAATAGAAATCGGACAATATGGAAAGGACGTAGAGACTATGAGCTGACTAGAAAAATGGCTACGCACAATTCCATAACGATATGACTCTCAGCGTAACCTTGACAAATGACGTCTTCGACGCAGCTGAAGCCGATCGCCTTTGATGGTGCCTTATATCAGAGGCAGAGAAAGGCACGACAATATTGACAAGCCAGTCAATATTGCAGCGTGAAGTGTGTTTCATAAAGTAAAGGATAAAGGCGGTCATCGAGATAAGAAGTCTGGCAAAGGCATTCGAACAAAGTTAAATAATAATATTTTTACTATATCGACTATGAATAGGCTCTTGCTTTAGCCCTCGGTGCTCTTACAAAACACCTTGCCCCTCAATCGTCGTTGTCAATTAATTGACACTATGTGAAATTTACGCATTGTTTATGCGCATGAAACAGCCGCCGGCTTGATAGCTCCAGAGCATTCGTTTTTCTCATATAAGGCCGAAAGCCCTACGCCGAAATCTCACGAACGCCTGCGAAGACGAAAAAATTGACTTGCAACTTCGTCCGCTGGCCCCCAGTAAGCTCTGTTAAGAAAAACAATGCCACGAACACAAGTCTGCCAGCGCAAATTCATGAGCAGGGCAAATATTAGAGCGAGTAAGAGAAAGGCTTCGTGTTTACATACATGTAAGGAAGCTATGATCATTAACATGGTGCAGTGCTTTTATGAAAACCTTACGCCGCCATAACACTAGCAGGACCATAAGTTAATATCAAGGGGAGTTCAATATTATTACCATCGCTATATGTCCTGCATAAGTAATACATTTTATCACGGAACGCAAATTAGCGGGACCCTGCGTACAGAAATGGAAACGTAAAGAAAATCGAAATAGGCCAAATATTTAGATAGTGAAAACTTTATTGTGCTATAGAAAAATTAGGTCTTCTTGTGCCGCCTAATATGTTAGGGTAGCACTGGGAATAGTACGTCCTCCACTACTTTTTCTAGCTTTACTGGGCTAAGTTTTTTGCAATATTCAGTTTCATTGGCCTAACCTAATTTTTGTAACACAAGTGCTCGTAAAAAGTGATTTACGGGTATAAGCTGGCAGGTTACTTGACCAAACGGAAGAATGGGCTAACTAGGTTATTAACACAGTTCTTCAACGTGAATAGCAGACCTTTCATTCTTTAAGAAACAGTGTATGTCTGATAGAACTGACTGTAGCTATTTAATTCTGTACAGAAGAACGTATATATTCATTTCTGTTCATCTCATACACAAGAACTCTATTTGGCCCGACTTTTAGCTTTGAGGTGCGCCTAAAAAGGTTGTGTAATGAACCTAGAATGCCTACTACTAGGCATGCGATCAATACAAATGGAAGCCGTAAAAGAGCGATAATCTTATCGTTCTCATTACGTTGTGGTTTGTTCCATTGTAAATTAGTTCGGGTAACGAACGAAGTCTTTTCCCACTGGCGATCCACCATCACAGCCAACTCGCTTCTCGTTTGCGGTAGTGTACAAAAATGACGGTTGTTACCGTAAGCGTGTTCTATAATAAAAGTTATACTATTGGCGAAAAATGTAATTCTCTAAAACATGACATATATCGATCTTGTCTGCTTTGCCTATTGTTCGGTAATATAACAACGACCTAGATTAACGAGCACGTTAGCACGAGCTAGTTATTAGGGTACGTGCTCTTGCATCTTGTACGATGACCATTCGTGCAGTTTAGGCACGCTTTGTTAACGTCCATTATCTATCTACCGTAAATGTGTACGTGTCCAGATTGGGCGAACGCACGAAGGAAAGCAGACAGGCGACCGTAGTAGTTATTAACGATAGAAATGCCTGTTTCGCAGAGTTTTATTTTCCTGATGAACAATGCTATCGTTCGGACCAGCAAATACTCGAGTACAAGTTCTGACGTTGCGCCGCATTATCTCTGTAACAAGTGTACATTTGATTATAAGTGTATGTAGACTGTGGTTTGATAGAAGTTTATCAACCGCTTAACGAAGTAAATGTAAGATAATTTAATCATTACACATGCTAGCATATGATTGTTGCTCCGCGCCTACATAGTCGACTTCCTATATTAGAGAAACGGATCTCTGATAACGCATCGCGTTGATTTTTTACACCTACAGTTATCTATCTACAGCAAAACAATCAGTACTATACTGATTGTTTTGCTGTAGTCAAAATAGCTCGATATGAGCCTATTGCCCTCCAAAACTGTTACGTATAACGCCAATGTGTCTACTGTCAGTTAGATGATACAGCGGATTAAGCGCTCCGTTGCGTTTTCCTCTTAATTTCATCCCCTGTACCAACTGTCTGACAAGGGCCAGCCAAAGCTGACGGAGTCCTTTCGTGTTTCGTATTGACCCAACATCTTCGTTCGACGAGCTGTGCAGGTTACTCCTTGAAGAACCCTCTTTTCGCCGCTATATATCATCTCTGCACCCGTATATGAGGATGTCGATACTATCACTCTGTTATGCGTAGCAATGTAATGTACATATGCATTAGTATGACGCCTGCAATTGTGTGTTATATTGATACTAGTCAGAGTCATTCATCGTATGGAGATTTGGGAAGAGACCGGGCCGGGAAAATGAAATAACTCTGCAATTAATCAGCCTATGACTTTACAAGACGTATGTCTACATACGTATATAACACCTGCTGCATCACCTATACAGCATTCAATGTTGCTATGTGCAAGGTAGATTGTTTTATAGGTTCTTTTGGACCAGCAAGCGAGGTCAGTTTTCGCCAACGGTGATGTTCTGTTGTACTGGTATCGTTGGTGACGTCTTTTATCTGCCAGTAACAAAAAGAGCGCGGCCAGACTCGTTCACTTTGATGCCGGAAGCCCTTCAGCAAGCCCTAGTCTCTACGACCTGCGTGCGTCGCATGGTCCATTTCCGACCGACAGCCTATCGCTGCCTTATCCACGTACATTTATGATGATGCTTGTTGTCAGACATATGCGCACCCTCAGCAGATATCTAAGAGGCACTGCGCAAAGTTTAGCTATACAATCACTTCGATATATAGCGTCGGTGGCGAAGAAATTCTACAGAATGGAGGAAAAGATGAAGCCCAGACAAGACCATGGCGTGTCGGAAGACAATTACTAATTAAGTCGAAATATTTGATTGCTACAGGAGTGACCTTATCGTATATTGTATCAATTTGCTAAGCTTGTATCTTGCACCTTACTGGGTTATTAATCAATTGAAGTGATATTTGCTTCTGATTTAATTCGTCAACACGTCAGGGTCTAATGGAGCTAGCTGGAATTGTTATCAGATTGAATCCGCCATCAAGTACTTTGCATGTAAAACAGAACAATTGCTGTTGTGTTCACTGACAACGCGGCTACTTTTAATACTTTAATACAGGGTGACATATATCGTGAAGAGAAGCAGCTGTTCAGGAAATGTCCGAATCGTCGGCAGTTGGCTGGACGCCCCTTCAGAGAGACATCTCTAGTCCAACTACTATCCCGGGTTCTTACATATGAAATTACATATGAAAGTTGTATAGTATATATTTTTTTCGATATTAGCAGCAATTATATGCAACAACGGCTTTCCATCGGTTCAGCCCGCAGGCCGAGGCAGCAATAGGTACGAAGGCAAACGGGTAAAGCCTGCAGGATATCTTTGGCCTATATAACGACACACATCGCCGTGAAAGTGGTGCATATAACGCTCCTACTAGATGGATACCAGCGTTGAATAAATTCTGATATGATTATCCAGGTATTGGGTCGCTTAAGCGGACAGATCTTGTCCAGCGTGATGGGGAAATAACTAAAAGGAGAATTTAGTAAAGTTTTCTCCTATTATAAAAACCCAAATTTCTATCAAGTCTTCTAATGGGACGATGAGGCAGCGAGACTTTTAGCCAGAACAAGTTTAGCTGTAAATTTCCTGTACCTATTTTGCATGGTTTATTTACGTAATTGAATTTGTTTCGTATGTATAGTAACAAAATAGAGTATGATTGCTTTGCTTTCTTTACTTTCTACTGTTTAAATCAAAACATTTGAAAGAACTGCTTTATACTTTTCGTTTGGGAGGTGCAAGCGAGGAGGACAAAGCTGCAGTTTGTGGCCTGGTTCTTTCTCGTCCTTTTCCTCCCCCTATAAAAACCTGTTCTGGTTTCGTATTCGCATATGGTCTTCAGGCAATCTCAGCACGCACGAATGCGCTTCTGAGAAACTTCAAAGAACCTCTGTCCTTTCATACCACTGTATATACATAGATAGGCAAAAAGAATTACAGAGTGTACCCGTATTCTTGCAAAGTCCGCCGTCAAATTTAAAAGCTCTCTTCGAGAAGCCGGCACTTTTTTTCTTTATTTTCCGCGAACATTCGCTACTGTTGTAAAATCTGGGAGGATTCAACCGCGGGTGAATGACTTGGTTCTGATCAACTCCATCTGGTAGTCAACGAGCGTAATAGCTATTGTCAAACGCTGCATGCCAGCACTTCCGTTTGTCGTGCGTTTTTCAACTGTATTTTTTGTGTGAATACAAACAATATTGCCATTTCATGAACAAAAATAGTAAATGTTTACTTGTATTCGAATCGTTTTTACCCAATAAACTGATCTAAGAAGTACAGAAATCATACTATTTTAATAAGTTTTTGCTCAACAAGTTCGTGAACTTACTTCACGCTTTAGTATACTACATATACATAACGCTTGTCGAAAGCATGACGGCTGGGGAGTTGACGTTTGAACACGTTTTCATGTTTACATTAATACTTTTGCTATTCGCTATTCAGTTGCCAGAGGTTTATAGAAAATGTCAGCGTCAGAAACCAATAACTTCAACAGGAAGATGCGAAGTTCACTCAAAGAAGAGGGTTGGTTCCTAGTTTATTGGTTGGGAGTTAGATAAGTCGTCCTAACATAAATACAGCCAACGATGAACTGAGTGAGATTTTCGTAACTTAGGTAGCCGAGATACAAACTCGGGGTTCTGGACGACGTCAACAGTAAGGCGCGCTGTGTACTCTTTGCTACTATGATGGTCATATATAAAATGCAAAAATACAGAAAAATATATAAAGGGTTCAAAATTTGAAACATAAATGCAGTTTCAAGCAAGATTAAAGAATTTTTGATCGTCTTAAAAACTGATAAAGAAAGACAAAGCGGACGAACTTTATTTTCATTCTTTGAGTTTTAGTAGCCAGGTAGTGACCCATAGTTTAAACACGATCAATTTATGGAAATGTATCTCTGAAGATATCAAGCCTTACCTTCAATTTCACCGGCGGAAATGAACATACCTGATCAAATACTTATTTGTAGTTATCTCATAAAGTTGCGTAGCTTTTTCTCGACATTTTGGTGGAAATGCCGTTGCACTTATTTGTCGTGCCACGTTCATTTGTTGACCATACAGCGCTTTTCTTTTACGAAAAATATTAATGGTTGAAAACTTATAGTTAATTCTCCCGTAAGTTAGCGAATACTTGAGCTAAAACACGACTTTTTGATTTTGCAGCGACAACAGTTTCATTATAAAAAAAAATTGCATATTCTTGCTTTACAACTTGTAAAAATTGCAACTTAAGGTTGTTAACTAGTTTATTCGGAACTAATCTTGTGTAAAATAAAACGTAAAGTGTTTCCACAATTCAGCCATTTATAAGCACTGCCTACGACTGTCTGTCATGCGCCACTGTTAAGAGACGCAATGTATTGTAGAAACCCATGTTTCCCTACGACCATTCCTTCATTTTGCTAGCTTTCGGTTAAGCTGAATAAAGGTGCTTCTCAGTAGTGGATTTTAGGCCTTCAGTTACTGTTTTCTCGTAGAAAGACGCTCTATGTTTACTCTGTGTACTTAGCTAGAAATCTGCTAAGCGGACTTTTGGTCTGCCGAAATGTCGCTCTGCTTACCGTGTGAAGTAGGCCTTTAGCGCTGTAACTTTTTTAAATCGTGTATTACCCTTCTGATCGAATACGACAGTGAATAAAAAGGGGTGCTAGCACTCCCTGATAGACTGATGCAATAAAATAGATGTATCGAATGTTACCTCCGGTTATGCTGCCTTATTAGACAATTGTTCTAGATCGCTGTTCCCCTATTAGCATGAAACACAGTGTAATTATGTCCGTTTTGAATCTAGACGACGCTCGTGTCCCTAGGCAAATACGTCATCGTCGAACCATCACTGCAACATGGTCGAGTGCAGCTACCTGAGTAATTACGTAAAGAATATGATAGGAATAAAGGCAAACGAAGTTAAATCATGCTGCGTGCGGAAATCGATAAAGGTATGGGATACACTTCTCTGAGAACGAATAAATAAATATTAACAAGTGTTTAAGTACTCAATTAGCGTTAGAATGGCACCAGTTTGAGCAGAAGCTGACGGTGGCTTTGTCGTATTTGTGCGACCCGAATTTCTAATCGGCGGGTCGTTCGTTAACTGCAACAATTTGATGGCAAAGCTCATACCTAATTGCGATAATCCTTCTTATGGGATGCTCAGAAAATGCTTTCTGCCAGCCATCTGGGGTGAAACCCATTTGGTTGTAGGACGGTCCGCTACGTCCTAGGTGAGACCGGTGCGTTTATATGAATACGCGGATGAGAGGGTCGAGACAGGCTGTCTTGAAGCCAGAAGCCGAGTCGTAGTGGAATCGTGACCGGCAGAGGTCATAAAGAAAGGTCGCGAGACCCTTTCATAATTACCCATAACATATAGAGATAAATAGCGTTGATAAACCTTTTGTGGCTGAACATGGGTGCGGATAGGAGTCAGTAACTTTAGCCGTCTAAGTTAGGGGAGCAGTCACGCTGGAAGTTGGTTATTGGAAGCTGTCGTCACTGCAGCCGTGCTGGTACCAAATGCATATACAGGCCAATTTATCATCCGTACATATGCTAGCGATGACAGTGAGAGCATTCATCATAATACTAATTATCGTTATTTACGTTGATTGCTTACTGCGGGTCAGGTCAGGTTTACATACGAGCCTATGCTGCTATGCAACGTACGAGGCGAGCGTTGATTGGCACTACAGAATCGATTGATGTAAATGCCTTTCGAAAATAAGCACCATCATCCATAAGAAAACAATTAAGTCATTGCGCCGTTGAATTTCTGAGCCGTTATTTGAACATAGTGAAATATGCATGTCCATCTGTCTGTCCATTTGTGTACAATGTCCACACGAGCGCATTGCATAATTTATGCGGACACTTCCAGCCATGCAACGATATGTGTCGCCTTGTCATCGGGCTGACATGGGCCATGGTGGCAGGCAAATTCTACCCCGTACAGGCCCGGATATGTCGCGTTTGCCTGACGAACCTAGCATGCTATGGTGGGGTGCCGAAGCAAAAAGGACTTCGTTTATCGATGTCAGATAGAATATCTCGATCAGATAGAACAGATCCAAATATCGGCTCGGCGAGCACCGTTTACTCTGAGCATCTGCAATCAGCGAACCCATGCTGTTGGAGGGGTTCGTTTTTTATTAAAGGACTAGGCACAACGATTTCAACGGCACTAACGCTTAAGATTTTAACCGCCGCAGAGGAAAAAATTGCATCGAGACAATTTCATTGGCGACCATTTCGACTGCTGGAAGCTGGACGTTTGCGCGCATTCTTTCGCGCTCGTTCAAATCGCCGGGAAACGAAATAACAAAATACATACAGGAATACCCAGTATTTACAGACAAACGAACGGGGATCGGTTGGATTGTTCAATAGCTAAGTCACTTAAATGGAATAAGAGAATAGGACGCGTTCCTGATTTAGGTGACTTGAATTGTGTTTCTGCAATATACTCAAACCCTTACATGTTTTCTGCCTGACTTTAGACGCGTCATTAGCTGCGATACTGATATGATAATTTGCTTCTTAGTTGATAATAGAAGAGAAAATAAATTATCCCGTATACTGTATCCAAACAGCGTTGCAATCTTATGGCTGCTCCTGAAATACCTAGGACAACAGCGTTTGCAGGAATTTAATTGAAGGTCGGCGAGCCATAGGTAGCCATTGAGATGAGAATCTTATTTCGTCAACGACTAACCTCTATCGTTTTTAAACAGATAAATCAACTTTTTATAAATTGCTTACAAAAAGATGAAAGAATCCGACATCCGGAAATGCGATGTGTCCTTCGCGGGGGTTTGACAAAAATAGTTGAAGGAAGCGTCCCGACTTGTCAATAGAAAGATACTTTAGCCTGAAAAGGCATTTACAATGACTAGACGACCACTACTTCGCTGGATCTTCTCTTCTGAAAAAGGACCAAGTTTGAATTGATTTTTGAACTTATAAAATGAGTAATATATACTTGATATGAATTCACCATCATGATAGAAATCACAATAGATTTTTTGCTTTTATTTCTTTGTACGTACTATAAGTGATTATGGCTGCACCAGAAATAGGGGAAAGCAGTGCAGATCTAACGTTCTGGTATTGGTGGGTACACGACATGAAGCTAACATATCTGTGTGATATACAAAGATGCTACATTGCGCGGACGCTGGCCCAAACGGCACAAAGCGTATTGGACTACACTGTCACAGCTATTGTGACTACAGCTGATGTTGATGCCATACGTCAACCCAGTGAATCTTATCTCTGTCCTTCCCTTCAGAACTTCCAATGCAACACGTCGTCCTTCTCCATCTTTGAGTAACTACCGCTGCAATATGAAAACTTTCCGTACACGCTTGGCATGCTATGTATTCTTATGTTTACCGAGCTTTTGCAACTTTTTCTATCTCACCATTCATCTTTATGAGCAGCAGCGGCGGCACGGGCAGCAGCCGCGATTCCATGCAGCGTTTGGGGCATGCACTTTTCTCCTACTTCTGCATAAATTGATGAGCGTAAAAGTACGGCCAAAGACGAAACGGAACTTCGCAGAAGCACCAGCGACGCTTTTTCCAACCAGTCTGACCAAAGCCCTGGCTTTACAAAAGCCCCTACAGTAGTAGTAGTGTCCTGTCACACCCATCCAGCATGCGCAGCTACTTTGCGCGTTATCAAAACGTAAGCTGGTTTGCTTTCTGACAGAATAAAAAAGGTAGACCAGTAAGTTCTGGTCGTGCTGACAAACTACGAGACTTACAAGAAGGCTAAACCCGTTCTCAGGCGCAAGCGGGTTCTCCTTGCGAGTGCGACTTGAATGAGGGAAGCAACTTAACTGAACGGCGGCAAAGGACAAAGAGAACCGTTTTCCCGGAGCGAGTGTTTAAGGGGCGCGAAGAATGAGGGCGTGAAGGCGTAAGTTACAGCTCACGCACGCTCACATGCTGTAAACGCAAGCCAACCATGGCCAGTGGTTCCCGCATGGACCCGCGTGGACCTTTTTGGATGATGGCTTCACATAACGTCATTGACCTTTCGCTCCTACCTCGAGCATTTCTTGAACCGTAGAAATCAATCCTTTGCTAAACCGTTTGCTAAAGATGCAGGAGAAATAATTAAACAACTGTCCACTAAGTGCGGCAGGTGAACGGACCCCCTTGCAGTGCGTTTTTGCGTGGCATTGGAAAAGAGTAATAGCAGTTCTGTCTTTGCCGCAGGGGCAAACAACTACTGAAGGGCTGCTTGCTGCTAGCCGACAGGAGAGGGGGGTTAACTCGATTTTTTTTGCGTACGTAGGCGTGCAAAAAAAACCATCGAAAGATATGTTGGGGGCTCGTAAGAGCTATGAGGCAATAGAGAGTTAAATGAGGAACCTGTTCGTATTTGAAGTAACCTGGAGAATCAGATAGATATAGATGCAGATACATATATATCCAGGGTTATGTATTTGCATATTTTAGCTAGCTGTGTAAGGTTTACAAAGAGGTTATATTTGCATGCGGCTAGCTGATGTCTTGGCTATTTATTTCAAAGGTTATGAAAAGACAGCATCCGCGGTTGACTTGGAACAGGAGTGCCAAAATATGCTAGAATGTGGTCTGCAGGATGCACACGTTTGAATAACGTTGTCCTTTAACAGTACTCTTTTCATGATTTTGCGAGATAATTTCCTCGAATAGCGAGTTTTTTTTACCATGCCGGGCGGTCAAGGCATCAAGAATAAAAATTAAATCAACTTTGGTAATATTTTGAAATGTCGTCAAGGGGCTGTTTGATTTCTCAAGTCCGATCTTTTCTGAGAGCTTGCTAGCCGGATAGAAGGCACGTGTCGAAACCTATTTCGAAATCATTTATTTGTACGCACGTCATACAGTTCTTTTAGCTAGTTCTCTAGTGCGGAACATGTCGTCTACGCTATTGCAGATATAAATTGCCTTTTCTTGCCATGCAGCGGAGAGGATCCAGCCGATCGTTCGCTGCTGATTCACTGCTGTCTCTGAAGAACCGAAGTGCGCATTTATGCCTGAATATGAAGATTAACGGCGTATAGTATCATACCAACCTATGTCGCCGTTTACGGCGCTACACATCTAGCCAGCAACAGAGCAACCTGCTGGGAAGGATGTTGGTTCCTTTCGGAATCGTTTGTATGATCACTGCAGGACAGCACTGAAGTGCTTTGCCACTTCAGTGCTGTCCTGTAGTGATCTGCCTCGCCTAGGAGCGTGGAGTTGAATAGACGAAAACCTGAAAGAAGTAGAGTCTCATGAAGATGTTTCACTGCCCGTATAAACGCCTTTCTGGGATCAAGACAGAGTGGGGACTGTGAAACGCAGGATGCAATGTCATAGTCTTGCACACCAACGTGAAGGCCCGTTTCGGCAGCGTATACAGTAAAAAGTGCAACAATGTCGTTTTCTATTAAATTCTTCTTTTGTGATGCCTTGAGCGCATATTTCTCGCATGGCAGAAGTCGACGACGAAATAAGAGCTTAACGACTGTTCTTCAATACGGTATTGAAGTTCTACAAGTAGTAATTTCTAACATACGGGATGAGGACGGATTCTCCTCGTAAAATACATTATCCACATTTGTCATCAATTCCGCTTGTGTATTATATGGCGGGAAACACTGCCGCAGCCAGCGTAGCACTATAGTTTCAGTTCGAATCAGTCGGTCCGTTAGGTGTAAGATACGCACGCCGTATCCAAGCGTAGTTTGTGATCGTTTACGAGACTGTTTTGCTTTCCTTGTTATACGTAAGTATGAGTCAACAATAGCGATGATATACTTCATGGCTGCACCCTAACACAGCCGATACTTTGCCAGGTAAACAGTGTCCCCGATGAGAATTTCCGAACCTTATTTAGAAGTACATGTGATTAACGTACTTTACTAAAGATTTAGCACCTTATTGTAGGCAATACGGTATCAGGCGTAACATATACATTTGGCAAGGTTGTTACCCATTTTTTTTCTTGATATTGTTATTTTCAGCATTGAATTAGAAACCGATTCAATGCGTTAATAGGTAGCTTTTTAGCTGATTGATTCCTATTATGTTCAAATGAGTCCAACGAGGTCCAATCGTAACTAAATCGCAATACCTCGAAATTTCTCAAATCCTGGTTCATAGAATTCGCTAATCTCAGAGTTACTGCCGATGTCAATGCATGAAAAAAATACAGTATATTCAATGCGTTAAAAATCAGTACGTTTTTAAACAAACGTAGGAAATCTTCGTGACATGTCCACGTCTACTATACTCTGTGGCCGGTCAATATAATCTCGGGGATGTTGTAGGTTTTTTCATGTAGCACGAACGAAGTAGACGCATCCCCGCGTCTACTCTACATCAGTCATGCGCGGTCGTTATACTGAAGAGCACTTCAACGGTTTACCTATCCGATATTTTCAAGCGATTCCCATGCTCGCCTGCCTCGCATATCTCGTGCGTTTATCGGTGTCCTTTTGTACAGAGGTATCGTCTAATTATTCCTCGGCCGTATAGAACGTTGTTCTTATCATTCGTACCGCCGGCTGTACTGTACCATAATAAAATCATTAAGACGTCGTGGCCCTGCTACAGTAACACGACTGATGAAAAACCGCTGCTAATTTCGTATTAGGCCACACGGACGGGCAATAATCTGAGTTCCAATACAAATACAGCGAACGTAACCGTGCACTTGCCCAGTTAGCTTTATATAGAACTGGTCCCATTTTGGTAGCACTGATAGACAACCGGTAGATATTGGGAAGGCTTAAGGCCTGCAGGTTTGACGGTGGCAACCTATTCTCTCCATCAGGCCGCTATAAAAGTCAAGCGTATGCATACGACGCAACAAAAAACGAATAATTTACTCGAAATTAGAAGAATGACATGAGATCATGGTATAACTGCGACCACAAACATTACTGCTGAGACCCCTCCCGCTCGCAACAGGGTGTCAACTGGCATCGACAGGAGACGCGCTGTCCAGTTGATCGTTGCTCGATACTCTGCAATACATTGTGATAAGGTAAGCGCGGCTCCTCTAACGACTAAATAAACAATGAACATTTTATTTTGCTAGGCCATTATCAACCTCTATCTATGAGTGGATACGAGTCGAGTTAGGGCGAGACGGCAAAACAAAGGCTGGCAAAAGCACTGTGGCTCGATTAACGTCACCAAGGCAAGGAGGGGTGGCCGCTACCGCTATTCGCCTACATAGACAGAGTGTCTGAGTCTTCCACCCAACGAAGCATCAGCCTGGTCAACAGGTACGCGACCGAACTAGCCCACAATCGTTTGTTGAGATCCGAACGGTTTTCGGGAAGGCTTTTAAAATGTCGATCATCCTCTCATAAGCGGCTATAGAGAGCAGTGACTGCTCGAAGGGCCGCTGCACACATGGTAAAAATAATCGAGCCGCTGTTTCCGCTGGGTGTTGATCAACTAAACAAAGGTACATTGTCCTGCACGTGACACGATACAAATATTAGTAGTAGTGGACTAGGACGGTTAGGGCCGCGTCAGAATGAGGAAGTGTCGACAGCGGAAATACTGACAGTTTCCTGCTTAGGGCCATAGCTAAACCGAGGACACGTGTGATTGCAGAATTCATGCATGCATATACGCGTATTATGCAAATTCTTTATAGTAT
This sequence comes from Varroa destructor, assembly GCF_002443255.2. NCBI lineage: Eukaryota > Metazoa > Arthropoda > Arachnida > Mesostigmata > Varroidae > Varroa > Varroa destructor. The sequence goes on along the minus strand of NW_019211460.1, from coordinate 30,128,811 downwards.
CATTCTAATGGTTACTGACGCCTGGCCTTCCAGTTTGGTCAAAACGCACTTTGTGCTTAGCTTAGCAATATTAAGCAATAAATATTCCACGGATAAGTACGCGTATTATATGTACGATAATATATTTATTAGAGATGACATATGATTATGCAACTTGCTCGAATTGTCCTATTGTGTAATCGGCGTGGTACTGTTATTACGATGAGGGTAAAATTCCCTTATTTTGTTTAATCCACGTGACGCACTCCGTTTTAGTCTGAAGAGAGCAACGTTAGTTCAATTTAAACTACTCCATATGTACTATTCAAGTAACAAATATCCCACATTTCTACTAGAATCATTGGTATCTTATTCAAACATCTATTTTATATAGGGCTAGGGAACTATGTATTAGTCGCCGAACTCATACCGTCGAAACCTCTGCTGTTTCTCGCTAACCGGGTTCCTACGCTAAATGAGCAAATCCATCGAAAGTTGTATTCGTTCCTTCCTGAAATCTCAAGGTGGCCACACACGTCTAATGCAAATCAAACAAGACCAGAATGTTTTTGGCGAGGACGAAAGGGAATGCAAAAGCGAGAAGGAAAGGGCCACTAGAAAAACAGTCACCCCACTGATCCTCCATCGTGCCATTGCTGTTTCTCCACAGCGGCCGAGGCCGATAGACGTCCTCCAGAAGCCGAAATCGCGGCGGCTACAGGTGTTATCTGTCTTTAGAGCTGGCACATGTAGCAGCAAGGATCCGTAGCGACGGAAGCCTAAAAGAATAGACTAGCATTACAGAAACTCGACGGGTGATCTGGTGGAAGGTGGCAGACTATCAAAGACCAAAGCAGAGCCCCTGCGAGTGTCCTTGCGAAGTTTGCAGAGTTGAACGAAAGGACATCCTTCCGCTAATCTAAAGCTAATGTTTTTCGGGTGATTTTACTTTTCGGATGAGACCCCATTCTGATTGCGATGAAAAACAGGAAGATCAGACCAAACGCTAGCATCAGCAGCTCTGGCGTTGTTCGCCCGCTGTTGAGGGTTGTGCTCATAAAAAGAGACAAACGAGACCGACGTCGGAGTTCGCGGCTATATCTAGTTTCGTAGTTATTCTGTTCTTGCAGCCAGTCCGATCCTCTCAGAGGACGCTGAGGCTTCCTGATCCAGTTAAGAGCTGCTGTGCGGCCCCACACCGCTATTGTCTCCCGCAGTCCGTAAAAGGCAACTCGGTCACAATTGTTACCAATAACGACCTTCAATCCGGGCTGGTTGTAGTTAGGAACCTTGCTCTATGAACAAGTCTATGTAAAATAGATGGCGTTATAGCCATCTTAGTTATAACGTAAACCATTTCCTTTGGGAGCTTCCCGCATAAGCCACACCGGCATATTACAAATTACGCGCCAATATTCAATATAATCTAGGAACGGCCAGAGCTTGAGTTTTTCTTCCGATAAAAAGAAAAAAACAAATCGCTGAGCGAATGATATCTATGACATGCCGGCTATGTGGTTCGTTTATGTCAGTTCAATCCAAAAAATCAACAAATGTTTCGTAAAAATACGGACCAATGTATGGTAGGACTTGAGACCCACTTGTCAGCCACGATGAGCATACGTTCGGGGAAACTTAAAAATACATACCGGTAATTAATACGAGAACGCCTAAATAAGATCGCATGGGGCAAAATGTTTATTCTAATACAGACAGTGAATCGTTTTTCTCCCCATAAAACACGACCTTATCAGCACTCCAGCAGACACAGCTATATTAATTAAGATCTTTATAATTAAAACACAGTTTCTGATTTATGGGTTAGCGTATTATTTGCAGCACTATTTATATGTACTCCATGTTTATGTGCAATTATTCTGATCAGAAGAATTTATAAAGCAATCTTTGTTGTCGTAAAAACCCTCGCTGTTGCGCAAAGAGAAGATTTACTATCTATCGTGGCAACCTATATTGACAATGAAATTGTCATAACATATAGCGTTACCTGTAGATAAGTTATAGCGTCAAATGAAGCAAATCAACAGGGTAGCAGCTAAATAAGTCGTAGGTCTGTCGAACCGTAACCAAGCCACGTATATCGATAGAGGATAGCGTCACGAAGATGAGAGGCGATCGCTGCGCCAAACTTATGAGGTGTGTTTGGACACGTCACACAGGAACCATAAATGCGTGCAAATATTGATCGAGTGGTAGGTAAGCGTTTTATATTCAAATGGGAAGAAAACCAGGTAGCAGATAGAATGGAGAACTAAACATGGCCATAGCAGCTTCCGTCGGTTGACACATTAGCAATACAGACGAATTTCGTGCAACACTACAGTGAAAACTACCGAAACTAATTTTATTATACGTTATTCAAGGATTTAGCTAGCTATGAATGTTGGACGCTGCACCCCTTAAATGTCCCAGGCTTACGCCGTTAATTAACACACTCTGCATCTCTGTTGGTTTTGTGCGCGCAGAGTGACCGATCAGTGAAGTAATAATAACACAATCTGGCGTACGCACAATCCACATGTACAAATATGGTCCTACAGTAAACACAGAACGTATCAACCGCTCATGGTGTTACACTAGTGCCCAGCCTCTGGTTTATTTAGAAAACGCTTTTCCTTATGCTTACACAGGCCAGACAGATAGAAGCCTCGATACGGTTGTGAAAAGTCTCCAAGTCTGCCTTGCCGTTAGTTCCCTGTGCTAGACTTCTGTTTTTCTTTCTTTAGTACTACAGTGCTCAAAAAATGTTTCCCTTCGCTTCATTTTTCAGTAACGGCTGTCTCGTTCAGAGTCCGCGCCGCGTTCGCAAGCGCTGCAACGGCTATTGCTAGCATTGCTTTTCGTAATACTTCCGTCAATTCGTATTGCTCATCCATGTAAGAATCTCTTGTGGCTCACATACTGGCCTGCGCGATGAACCTAGAGGCCCGGAGGTGTGGCGCGTTCGCTTAGCCGACCTGCTGGCATTCCAAACGCCAGCGGCGGTTTGGTCTCGTGTGGCATGCCCTAAGCCTGGCTTAGGTCAGGTCTGACGCTTCGACTTGCGGAGGAAGCTTATGCCTCTTTAAGATGTCCCCTGAGGTCAGCAGGATGGCGGCCGGATACTGATTGGCCAGAAAGCCTGTGAACCGAAGGCAAGAACTGGGGTGTCGTTTGTCTTAGAGCTCACATAGGGGCACAGTAGCCCGCGTTGCTTGGCTAAGTTCTGTTACCCATGCCGACCCCGACGACGAAAGCGCGAAAAGGAACGGTTGACGGCACGGAAAGAGGGAGGGAAAGGAAGCTAAAAGAGCCAGCACTTTATATTTAAGAAAGCTTCTAGGTTGGCAACAGGACCCGCTAGCACCCTTAGTGCTCCTCATGTAGCCGAATCAATCCTCTCTTAATCGGCTGACTGGGAGCCGGCCTTTGCCGCTGATTGAGTGAGCCTTTCTTCTCACTGTGAGCGAAACCATATAAAGAGGCAAGCTTATGGAACGAATTCCCGAGGGCAGCTTGAAACAGCGACGTCACAGAATTAAGTATTATTGTTACCATCAGGAGTGAACTTGCCGCTCGACACGTAGCTCCCGGTCGTTGACGCAAGCGGCCAATGACGTCTACGATGGACGACGGCGAAAACAACTGGGGCAGCAGCGCTTGCCGCTACTACTTTGTAACAACGACAATGGAAACGCGTTTAGCAAGACTATAACGTAACGAGAAGCCGACGAACCGACGCGATCGTCTATAAGGCCTTGAGTAGCCACCCGCAGCCGGCGTTCAGCACCGGCCTGAGACCCACTTGTACGACGCGTCAGCTTGTTTCAACCAATTTTGCCGTCGCAGCCGCAGCTTGTCATCCACGGTCTTTCGAACGAATGCTTTAGCTGCACCAGAGGGTCGAGTTTCGTGAGGCAAAGTACCAATTAGCCAGGAACAAGTAATCTGAGACATGAAATGGAAAGATGGTAAGGAAATATGGCAGCGGGCAGTAACCGTGTGTGTCCTATGGGGAAGAACACGACTAAAAGCGGTTCATTCTAGCTAGTCCAGACTGATCTAGTAACAGCTTGGACGATGGTCATGTCTTTAGAATTAGGAGAATTACCCCACGTGAAACGAGCAACAGCACAAGATGAAGAAGACGAGCCGGTGACGAAAGAGTTAGGTAACTCGTTCGTTACCGGCTTTCCATTCACTTACGTTGGTTTCGCCGGTGATAGTCAACTTGCCATGTCAAAATAGAACCAAATTAATGTTGACGCAGATAGAAATACGCTAGGTGGTGTAAGGAAATGCCGAACCTGTCGCCGATAACTCGGTGGAGCGGGTAAAAATGAGAAGATGATTAATACGCAACTCGTTGCTTTTGTGATCCGTTGCATTATGCCAGAGGTGCAACAGTTCGAGAAGATAATAAAGCTACATTGGAAATGCCGTTTACTCGGGGGTAGGTAATAAAAAGCTGCAGGTAGACGAGCTCAGTGATTCATAGGTGTTTGTATACTACAGCAGAGAACATTCTTCCAGAAAAGCAAAACAACATAACTTTGCAAGTGTATCTTTCGCGAGTTGTTTGGCCAACGGTTAGACGACCTTGACCCAAATGTTTGTGACAGTATCAAAATGACTGTTCTTGATTAAAATCGTAAGAAATAAATCACAGTATTATACCTGTCGCGTGCATTTACCACGTCTGTGGCACAATCATGTTATCGCAGCACAAATGTAGATGGATACTTAAGGTTTTATGTCCGGTACAGCCGTCAAACCTTGCTTCAAACAGCTGGCTCTAAGCATGAAACGTGTCAATGTTCTATAGGAAACCAAACGCCAGTATAGTTGTCGTTGGGTTTAGTAGGCGAACACGTAACTATTGCACCATCACGGACCTAGCCTGCGTTTAGGCAATAAATTATATGTACACGCATAAAATTCGTGCGATGATATCAGAACTATGCTGTGTGCATTCATATATGACGAGAAAGCTCCAGAAAATACAAACTGTGACAACTGAAAGAACTGAAGAAGGTTCGTATGGTAATTTTGCTCGATATAAATTTATATTTTTTAACGCAGTTAGTGTGATTGCACACACGCTGTGTATGCCATACCGTAACTTGACGTCCCTATTTACAAATACTGCAACGCGCCGAATACCGCCTCGTTCTTCAAATACACAGTTCAGAAATGTAACAAGTGTGTATGCTATACGTGTGGGTACTAAATGATTGGAACCTTCCGTCCAGCACCGCCATTACGCGTTTTAGAAGGCGGCTGGCTCCTATCACAGCACAAATTGTATCTACGTCTCAATTCGAACCTACACTACCACGTGTCTCCGAGGTTAGCAGGCAAATATACTACCTGCTAAGCTATCATGGCGGTGTCTTTTGTCATTTGTATATAAACGTGCTTCGTCTTCCCTTCTACAGCTGCCGGCGGACACGACTCAATGAAGACATCCAGGTTTTTGATAATTCAATGCTATAGGTTTGTGTATTGTTCCAATGACGAAGTTCACTTCCTACTTCAAACGGAAGGAACAGCGTTGTTGCACAGCCCAACATTGCGAAGTATAGAGGTTGCGGATATATATATATATATATATATATATATATAGCAGATTCCCAGCAACAACGACACACAATAACAATAACGAGAACAGCACGAACAATGAAAATGGCTAGCAGGACAAACGGCCACCTAAGTACGTGATGGTCGACCGGCTTGTCCATGCACGGTCCCCGTACGAACGGTACGCGTGTATATATAGAGCTAGATCCGGATAATGGCCAACAAGGACGCGGCTACTAGCCTGCTTGGTGGGACCGAGAAGAGGTCCAAACAACCCATAAGGCACCCGTCATTGTGACAACTAACCTTCTACAGCAACTGTTGGCGCTGCTGTCAGCAGCTACTGAAATGAACCTAGGAAAACAAAAAAGAGATACCAACGTAGAGAATATCTATACATGAGCAACTTGCGTACGAACAGTCACTGTGTTTCAGAGACGGCTTAGCGCGGCTGTAAACGGTAACCAACTTATGAATATACGATAACATTAATTGTAGCCGTTAAAGGTCGCTTGACGTGTCGGATTATACTCGCGTGTTGTATGTATTGTTTGTCCACTGTGCATGATATCGGCGATTAGATTTAATGTTAGGACCGATTGATCGTGGCTTCGTTAAGGTTCCTCGGACAGTATCACCACTTTGTAGAGAGCAAGAAATCTCCCACAAGTTCGAGAAACGCGTTATCTTGTCAACTGAGCAGTTTCCTGGCGCGAACTTGATTTCTATATAAACAACAGCTGATACAAGGAGTTAAGAAACATCCGATGTAGGATACCTAGTAGAGCTTTATCTAGCCAATACCTTCTAGCACGTTACCATATCCAATTCGTTTCCCGGTTAGCTTCATAAAAGGAAGGGGCCTATGTAGACAAGTTGGTTGATCGTACATCTATTGAGTGTATGTGGCGAAACAATATGTGTGGTTTTTGCTGGGATAGTTAGTTATGTGTTGCTTGCCGGTGATCGACGAATATTTTCAGAGAAAACCATAGCGCTTGTTTAATAAAGATCCTACTGAATCATTCTATCCGTCTTTAATAAATGGCTATAATGATATTCACTGAAGATTATGACTGTGTGTATGCAAAGGGCAATCTTTAGATAGCTTCATTAAAGACAACTGGTTGACTGATCAGCGATACGGGCGAACGGTTCATAAGTAAGCGGAGTACCAAAAGTATCATTATCGCATTAGTTCTCGTGGTCCACCAGCTACGTCTGATATTCAATAGAATTCAGGCTGGATAAACACGACCGCAATACGCGAAACGCGTTTGTACCGTACCTATCACGGTACAGTGACTCTTTTCCCTTAGTCAAGCAGCGATAAGCATCTGGATAAAAGGCGTAACGCTGATATTCCAAAAAACATGGTATGTACATTGTCCATGTACATCGCTGTGGAAAGGAACCGACGAGGAAGGAAACGGAAGAAGTCAAGGAATCGATTTGACTGCGCTGATCATTCAATGGGACAAGCATAACACAAAGAACAATATTTATGAGATATTGTAAGCTCTCAACATACGCTTGTACACGCGTCAGGGAGTCAGTTGTGTCCAAGCGCAGTACATAAGCTCGTGTATATCAACTAGCCCTCACATAAACATGTAAGCCGAAAAATTAGTGAAACTCATAGCTCATTGTGGTATAGACGCCCGACAAGAAGGACTTCCCCTATGAAGCGATTTAGGACATTACGATCGTCCCAGCCTCAATAAGATGTCGCAGCTTAGATGTTCTACTTTCTGCCGTAAACACATCTGTCCGGTATGAACTCATATATCATACATATAATCATTTGCCATTTTGAGTTCCAATTTCCTTTATAATTCTCCAACCATGTTCAAGCCAATTTTCGTGCAACCATTGTATGGTTGAATGCCTGTTCAGTCAAACTCTCTCGCAAGACAAGGGGGAACTTGTCTGTGTTATGGGCCGTCCAATTTTTGCAATATTCTAGCCTGTGTCGCGTTACCTTCTTTCAATCGAAAATGGCGTTAGCATCCTTTGTCGTACTATTTCATAGCGCAACTTATATAATTCTATCGTTAGCCAGTGCGCTAAGAAGTACATTTCAGACCACGCTGAACATTTTTACACTCGACATCGTAATATTTCGTCGTTTTCGAAACGTTCTTGATTTTAATTCATCTTCCACTTGTTTTCCATCTCATCACACCTTAGATGTTGCTCAGTCGAGGGGAGATGGAGATCCAAGAATATGGTTTGCTGGCCACATGTCCCAGTACACCCCCATGAGAAACGGTGCTTATCGGTTATTTTATGCCTGACAGCTTAAAAACTAGCGCAATGAGCGAAGGGCGTACTCTAATTGGCTTCTGCGTGTCCAGAAGCCGGTTAGCGGTAAACACCTCGGCTCAGTTTGTCCGCAGAGCCTTTACTGCCACCGAAAAAATGGCCGCTACATTAAATCGTAGCTTTAAAATGTGTGAAATTGAACCATTCATTTTCTGCTCAACAGAATATTGAAAGAAGCTTAACAATCTTCTAATGTTGCACTCAAGTAGAAATCGTAATAGAGGAAAAAACTCACAATCTTCACAAGTTGTGTTATATAAAATAGTATATCTAAATCGTTCGATTATCGGGTCGTTCATTGTTGGCGGCATTCATTCAGCTAACCTTCTCCATGCGCCTGTAGCAGATATCTAGCTAACACGTAGGTAGATATCGATCAGTTAGTTGAAGCTTAGTCGGGCCGCTCTATTTGTCCGATTTTTTTCGATTGTCGCTTACTGTCATTAGCTACCGCAATATCCCAGATGCACTTCATCGTTCCGATAAGCTACCTCGACGAATATGAGCAAGTAAGTATCAACCTGCCGAAAGTATGATACAACATTGCGTAGTTAACTACTGTTTGCTTGCTTGCTTCCTGAAGGCCGAGCATGGTATTATGTACGGGTGGCTGATCCCGACATTTCTGTTAATTCTATTGCAGTATAGATATAGCTGTAGTAGTTTCCGGGTGCGAGTATAAATTCTGAGGTACCTGTTCTGTTCTGTTGGGCGAAAGACGGGATTTCGCGCCGCCTTGCCTCGCTCTACATTTCTATGAAGCTGACTCGTTCGGTAGAACGGTGGAATTGTTGGGAAAAGACCGAATAGATTTTCGCTATCGGAAGGAATTGTCGTCCTATTTGTGTATGCTCACCAAAACTACCTAGGAACCCCGCCATATACTTGGACGAATTTAATTTAAATGCTAATCGTAATGCTCAGAGCACCGCTTATACATTAACATTGAAACCACTGCACATGTGATCAGTGTTCGGCATGCAGACATTCGCGCGGTATAATTCCATATATATATATATATATATATATAAATTTTTCTTTCTCTGATAGTATTAGATAGAGCGTATCATCTTAGAAAAGCATAGGCAGAAGCCGTAGGCTGTTTAAAAGAAAGTCGAAATAGACACCTCAAGATACACTTCGGTGGCTCAAAGAGTATTTTTGTCGACATTTTGACCTTGACTTGAGTGGGCTTCATATACAAGTATTCTTATACGAAAAAATAAAAACTCATACGAGTTTTAAATCCCTCACAGGTTTAGTGACCTCACAGGTTTAGTTTTCAAATCACCTTTATAGCATTTCGTAAGTAACTTAGCGCACATGGAACATAGACAACCAGCTGTCGAAGTAAGACAGATCACGAGCCCAAACGAAGTCAGCATTTCTTTTGTCCCAAATGGTTTGACCCGGTTTCGATGATTAATGGTCGATCAGAAAGAAATTTTTTGAAACGCCGATTTGTTTGCATATATTTTACAATTATGACAATGTTTTGTGATCCTATTATTTGCCGTGCGCACATAGTGCGTCTTCTCAGGCAGCTTAGGTTAGCTAAAAGAGCACAGGAATCGAGCCAAAAAAAAGAAAGAGCCTCTGCTTGACACATATACGTTCATTTGCCTAGTTCCTGTGAAATCAGTTCGTTGGAAGTTAATATACTGGTCGAAAATGATGAAAAGAAGCTGTCTAGAACAATAAAGAAGCTATTTATATCCACGGAAGGTGGGGCCTTCCTCAACCTGGCCGGACATAAAGCTAGAAGAAAATCTGACAAAAATGGTAGAGCCTCTAGGCGGCAGGGTCCTGGCAGAAGAATAGACCGATTGGGGAGGGCAACAAGGTCAAAGGTTTCAAAATCAAAATACCACTCAATCACGATAACGGATCGTGAGGAGAACAGCGAAGACAGGGTCTTATGTTATTGGTTGATGTAAACGCCAGTAAGTCGAAATCGCCGTAAGTAATCAGAAGATTTTTACTCAAAACAACTGACTGTTAGCTTGTACCATTTTCGAGGCTAACTACGAGTACGAGTAAATATACTGTTCTAAATAATAGTAAAATGAACAAGTCACCGCCTCAGTAGCATCAGTAATGGCCATCAAGGTCATCATCAAGAGAGACAAAAGTTTCCTATCGCATCATTTCTCCTTCTTGTGTTTATGGGGAGCGTCTGTGCGTTTAATCTTCATCGGTGAAAAATCTGATGCGTCTACACACGCATTTAGCGTTCCTGCTGTGGCCTGCTGTGAAATCACAAAATCTGCCAGCACAAATCTGTTTAATCCGAAGCAACGTCTATACTCACGAACGGATGTCGACAGATACATCAGAATCCTATATATATCTATATATATATATATATATATCTATATATATATATATGTCTATATATATGTCTTTTATGCGCTGCTGTGCATAGTATTGTTCATGTTAATTTGATCCAGCAAAATGTAGCATACATCTGGTAATTATACACAAAATTACATTCGACATTTTTTGTAAGGCCTGTCTCGTTGTCAGAAGACAGTGACACATCGAATACACTTTCTCGCTTTCTTTTTATAGACGAAGTCAAGTAAAATGGTGTTACATTATACATTTCGGCGTAAGAGATTCATTAGCATGCACCGTTTTCATGAAGCGGACGTTTTCCGAGATCATCGTTGCCGTCGTCATAGGTAGCACATGACAACTGATCATCCTATTAACCCATTAACCATCTTTAATTACACTAAAAACCAGCATCGTACGGAAATGAGACTGGTTTTCTGTACATTATTATATCCCTATCCCACGTTTTTCCGTTTACTTGAAGTAAAGGCAACCATAGACATGACCCCACTACCCATGCATTAGTTGAATGGTACCAAACTGCCGAGTGCAGCATCTCCTTAGCGCCAATAGCACGGGCTTTTGTTACCTTCGATCCTCCAGCTTGCTCTTTGTGGCTACATTCACTATGTCAATATTTGACGTCGGAGGCAAGGGACGCTGAAGGGTTTTGCTCGTATGACTCCGTTATGATTCAATTGCTTGTAAGTGCCTTCAACTGTCATATTTGCTCCTTCTGCCTTTGCTTTGCAATGATGGCCATTCTTCGTCCCATGTCAACTTCGGTCTTCTTATTATTGTCTCAGTGCCTTAATGACAGCCGCTGTGCCAAAGTAACATCTCGACGCCGAGCTGACGTCGAGGCAACCCTGACGAAGCCCCTTTCCCCCCTTGGAAGGCACAGCTCATTCCACAACTTCCTTCGCTTCCACTATTTTCATTTGTCGTCCTATTTCTCTACACTTGTCTTTAAGAGTTTGGGAAGCGGAACCGTCTGTAGTAGACGAGCGCGGTCAGTTAGTTCTGTGACGGTTCCTTACGCCTCCGTAAACGACAGACGCTAAAAAACGCCTGTGAACGGAAGTGCTTGTGTTCGTTCGTACCAACGTGTTGTTGTACGTACGCTATGCTGTACTCGCTGTACCACTGCGTATTGAGTAAGGTCACTGAATCGATGACCAATATTATCGTTGTATCAACTCAGCCAGCCAACATCTAGACACGCAGAACCGGGGAAGGCGGAGCCAGGAGACATTGGGTTCTGTCTGTTGCCTTTGTATAGTTCCTGTTTCAGTGGCAGCACCAGCTGCTCTTGTTAAAGCGGTGTGCTACGTTGTTTTACCATAGGTGGCAGCACTTTTAGGAGCTATAGCAGTACGAGCTGTAAATTCTATATCAGTCGTTGGCAGCACTGCACCCCATGTAGGTGTCGTGACAGGAGATGCCAGCCTAGCCATCCATGAGCGCCGCTCCTGAGGGGCACATTTAATTGCCACCCGCTTCGGGTGGTGGCAACCAGCAAGTGCTTTATATACAGTGGAACACTATTCTAATGAGATGAATCGATAGCCAGCTAAAGCTAGCAAAGTAAACACTACCAATAAGTGGAAACAATTCTAACTACAGGGTGTTATTGGATCGCTTGTACAACTAATCGATATAAGCGTACTAACACACACTCGTCAACGGACGCTTACAATATTCTGTAATAAATTGACTTCTTCTTGTGCCGCTTACGGAGATGACAAACAGAAGCATCGACATTTCGTAGAACAGAATTTGTAGTTTACTGTAGAAAATCGTTGCCTGTGTTCCATTTAAACTTAAAAGACTCTATGAATAGGTCGTTACTAGCAATATTACTAGTAATACTACTACTACTACAGTTAGTAGTATTGGTATAAGTAGGTTTGGATAAATTATTTCAGGAAATACAGACTCATTGGTATCTCTCTAATAGGAAATCTGGCATATGCGTAATTGTGAAGTCCTATTTTTTTCTATTATGGCACTGATTACAAACAAAAAAGAGGCGACCTGCTGTAGAATGTACAGCAAATTGCAAACAGAAGATCTACATTAACAAATTTCCCTTGTAGTGAACCTGCCTTGCTGGGCAGTAATCGACACCGCCGGCATACGAACTCGTAACGTGGGACTTTACCTGTATATCGAAGCACTCCTCGAGCGTTGAAATGGTGGCAGAGTATGGCTGACTATGAACCTTTATTCAACAGATGGGGATGTTCAAAATTGAAGCGAAAGCGAACTCGCATAGCCGAGCCAAAACGGTCCGTTACAGGACTGAAGGCCATACTTAAAAAACTGCGAAAGGAATACTCGGGTAGACGAACAAGGTGAACCAAAGGAGGGAATCAACTCGTCTGCTTCGAATCCCCATTGCCCTCCAATTACCGCGTACACGGGATCATCGTTTACAGAACGAATCAAAGAAGAAGAAACTAGAAACCCTGAAATATGGCAGATGTTGCAAGCTGCCTTGTGCCTGCTTGAGTCAACTTCGAAGACAATTTGAGAGACTAAGACCAGCACAGTTATCGCCAGTATCATTGGAAGAACAGAAAGCGAGCTCTAATAATATGGGGTGGAATAGAACGGTACAGAACGCAGGCTGGCGTAGAGCTTCGTGGCTCGTCTCGCATATATCTGAAAAACGGAAACGATAGCACAAGGTTAGAACGACGTTGCGAGAGCTCTTCAGTTGCTGTATCAATTTAAGCCCATTCCAATAGAGTCACCGAGGCCGTGCAAAGTGTTTTATCACAAAAATGGATTGAAAAGATAGCTTTAACTGGTTTTCGATGCTTTACTTGTTCAAAAACCAATTCACAAAGAAAAAAACTTCCGCGATCTTCAATGGAATAATGATCAGGTCTGCAAAAACCTTTGACTTCACTGTGGACCGCCTTTGGTGGTAGGTGGCTGTATACTGGTAATGTTATGATCGCCATTTGCCGGCGCGTTGGAACATGTCATTTTAATGTAAAACTAAATCCGTATAAGATAGCGTAACGGTGTCGTCTTGGGCAGGGGTATTCCATGTTCATTCTAATAATCGCTTACAACGATGGTCTTTAACTGCGATGCCAGCCCTGCTCGCTTTCTTTTAACACAATAACATTTTAACTGCAAGCTAATTTTCACATGATTCATACATCGCTAGTCTACCTATAAATTTGCGGTAGTTGTATATTTGGCTGCAGCTGGTTATGTTGCTGTGAGCGCTGCCAATCGTTCGGTCGTTCAGAGCGTGGCCAACGGCGACCAAACAGCAACGACCTCAACGAAATGTGGTGAACGTGCTGCTTCGTCCTGATTGTCGCCTCCTACACGTCATCGTATGAGAGGGTCGTTTAATAACAACGACATCGACAATAATTATGATGTTGATGGTTCTGACAATGATGGCGGCCATATCGGTCGGTTGGCTGGGTGGCCCCTTTTGGCCAGTCGCATAGCCTTGGCCTATGGCGGTAATTCAATATGAATCCTTCACGGCTCCGCGCATTGCTGTAGAGTCTCGTCTTCGGCTCTCGATGTCCTCATCCCATCTACGCATGATGCCGCGCCGTTATCAGTTGGTGAACTTTACTCTTTGGTCCTGTTTGCTGCTGCGGTCGCTTTTTACTACTATCACTAAGACCATGGCCAATAAAGAAAGGACGAAGTAAAAGGCTTCAAAAAAAAAGTTGGACTACGATATTTCTAAGTCGGTCAATATCACCTTTTTTGTGAGGTTCATTACTACCACCTGCGGCTTCAGTTTCGCCTTACGACATTTCCATTCTGAACGGAGTTGGCGGTGAAATTGATCGTGAAGACTTCGTTCTGCGTCCGATTGGTAAAAGTCATAAAATGATCGAGGAACGAACAACCACTAGGAGAGGCTGGTTTTCAGCACTCCACTGCGACGTTACAGTAGATCTACTGCTGCTGCAGCCCCCTCTGCCGTCGACTTGTGGCTGTTGCAGTCCCTGATCAATTTTTACCTCTTACGGTTTGTCGATGGCAGCGAGGACAACGCCCGCTGAGCTAACAGGGGGAAATGAACCGTTGAATACCTGCGATTGGAGCCCTGTAAAACTAAAAAGCCGAGAAAGTGGACTTTAGCTACAGGAAGTCCTTAAAAACGCCTGGGGCATAAGCTTTAGCTAGGCATTCACTTGGCTTGCCTTCGTTTATCGTCGTACGAGAAGTCCTGCCTGACGAAAACGAAGAAGAAGCCTTCGCATGCCACAACACTGTCGCCTGTCTCCTCATCGGGGTTCCTAGCCGGCCTCACGTCACAATCATCGGGACTATGCGACAAAAAGGATAGAGCCTCTTCCAGCCGCTGTTGCTAAGAGTAGAGACGAACATGGCGGGCGAAATACCGTAGCAGGATGGAAGAGCGCGGCCGGTTGTTTGCCAGGCTTTAAGTCTCCCTTTCTACTTCTCGTTCCGTCCACAATTCAACGTTTAACATTCGTAGTAATTCTGAACGAATGTAAGCTTGCTTTTATAGTGCCCAGACTGTCAGAACGGAGCAGAAACAGAGAGTGGCTTGGTCCTTATACTTTGTAGTGCATCCATCCTCACGTAGCCAGTAGGGTTTGGCCGGGCTTGGTCGGTCAGGGATCCACAAGGCCTAGGACGCCCGGGAGTTTGAAGTTCGAGCACTCGACGTGAACCTTTCTCTTTTTATCGCTTGCTCTGTGCTACTTCCCTTGCCCATATTCCTGTTTCCCGTTTTATTCCCTCTCTGTTGTGTGTTCTTAGCTCTTTGAACTCGTCCCTGCCTTCCCGTTTCCATTGACTGACGACGGTCAACGTGGCTTTTCGGGGCGGCCAAAGCCGTTCCTCTTATATTTGTTGACTCTCAAGGTCAGAGCAGATCTTCGCAGATATTTCGTCGTCCACTGCTGCTGCAGTTTCAGGGGTAGCAACTGCGGCTTTAACAGCCCCCGCCAACACTAACCCTTCGAATTACCTGTTGTTCCAATCCTGGTAGCTGTTGTCGCTGCCTCCATCCAAGCCGTAGTCGTACGGATCTTCATTTATATGTGAGTTAGGTAAGCAGACAGGTTGACGCTGACGGTCAGTCCAGTTATTGGAAAATCGCGTGCAAACCCAACTGGTGCGGGAGGATGCGAGACTCGCATCGAAACCAAAGAGGTGTACTATGGAAAGTTACCACAGAGCTAGCGTTCTGTTAACTTCCTGCGACTGCCTGCTTCCTTATCAATTTATCGTATTATTGCTATGGCTATTATTATTATTCCGTAGGTTCGTGCGAGTACAGTGAGGTAACGATGGATCTAGTACAATTTGATTCGCGTGGAATCTGAGTAAAATACGGATCAGATACAAGCGCGGGGTTTCCTCCTATAACAGTCCTAAAAAAATTCCTAATATGTTTATACGTGCAGTCATGTGCTTGATAACAATACAAATAAACCCTTCTTACTGACCTATAATTGTGTAGCTATATGAACGTTTGTGTAAGAATAACCAGCGAAGCTACCATCTATCTATCTATCTATCTACATGTGCATGCGTAACGGTTAATGCTTGCGTTTTATTTGGGCTGTATATGCACAGAACATATCGAATGAGCATTGGCTTGATGTACGTACTAGATATAGTATAGATAGATATATTTACTATGCTACTACGAGTAAAAAAAATAGTTGTATTCTACTGTTTTACTGCCCATCGAGCACAAAGAGTCGCATCAACTGCAATACACCTAACAGATACGTATTAACGATTCTTTCGTCACTTGTTTGTCTTAGATACTGGCCTTTCTTTCCAGCTCTTTTCGGTATTTACGAATAATACTAGCCTACCCATATTTTCACCTGCGCCTAACCTAATTATGAGGTGGGCTGGCACCCCGGTCTCATCCGCGCAGAGACTATTCGTCCACCTCTCATTCGACATTTGAAGTCTTCCTCAAAACTGTTTGACCAGTCAACGGCAGCGACGACAAACGATTTCTGCAGGTAGCAGTCGCTGCAGTCACAATTAAGTGGCTAACAATGAAGAAGAGATGAGCGCCTCTTTAAATCGTTCTTGGCTGCTGAACATTACTCTACACGCCAAAATTTAGCTTTCACCCTCTCTCTGGTCCCCCTCGGTGTCACTCCCCGTTCGCCTGCAAAAAGTTGCATCACATAACGTACGGTCTAGTCGGTGTCTTGCTCTCGTCGCACAACCTCTTCTCAAGGCATCCTGTAAGATCTTCCAGCCCTGCGGTCTGCAGCGTGTCCCGCAGTGGGTGTACGGCGTGTGCAGTCTGCGGCTGCATTGCTGGTCCGCGCCAGGCCGGGTCAAGGCTCTGGTGAAGGGCCGCTCAGCCACAGTGGTGTAGCTGCGGCAGAAGTTCCTGCGGCACTTTGCGAGAAGGAGGGGTGTCACTACTATCGTCTTCGCTATACGCTGCCGCAGTTACCTCTATGGTTGGCGTTTGGCGCGTTGTTGTACTGTGCCAGCCGCTGCTACTGCTGCTAACCCACATATCATCTCCCCGCACCTTTTTTTCCACCCCACCATCAACTTTTTGCCCGCCGTTTGCTGCGCCTGCGGAAGACGCGACACCCGCAGTCGACAACAGTGACGACGAACGGGCGACGCTGCAAGGATGCCATGGTTCTGCTACCGCTGCTAGTCTACCTCGGTTTTGTCGAGTCAAACAATAAACGAAGGAACAAATCGACAAGCCGAACGCCCACCAACGAATGCCTCTTGTCACGGTCGCCAGTGCTCCTTTCCTGGACACCGTCAACCAGTAATGTTAGGTTTCCAACAGCGCTAGAGGGCGCTGTCGGCGCTGCGCATCGACCTGCTGCCGCTAGTCGGCCGCCTGGTTGCGGCCGCCGGCGGCGCTGCGCTGCGGGAGAGGGCAGAGAGTATTAGTTGCAGAAGATCATGCTGGATGTGCTGCTACTGCTGGTTTCCTTGTCGTTTTTGCCGTTGTTGTTAATGTCGCCATCGTATTTGTCCACGAACGGCCTTGCCGGTCGATTATGCTGCTCTGCAGGGCCGGCTGTTGCTTCGCCTGTGAGTGCGGCACCGATAGGCCTTTTGCGGTGCCTTCGTTGTCCGTCCTCCTGCGAATGCCACTGTCATTGCGGTCCATTTGGTTCGCTCAATTTAACAGCGGGTTCTTTGACTGACGTTAGAAAAGCGGGCCATCCTGCCAGACCAACTATTCCACCAGGCGGCCATCTGCATGTTGCGGTGATAGCGCACACAATTGTGGCGGCGGTGACGCCGCTGCTGCTGGTAGCGGCTGCAGCGCCGGTGGCGCAAGGGGCAGTCGCGTCGGCCGTACACTTCCCGCTTGCTGGAGCGTGCTCCGGCACGAGCCATCCTGAGACTTGTGCTGCCTTCGGTGTCTCACTCTCCGCTAGTTCTCTGTTAGCTGCTTGCGAATAAGCGAACGCCCCCGGCCAAAGCGCCTGACTCGAAATGTGCTGCGTGCAGCCGCTACAACGGCCGCTTCTGCATTGCCTTTTCTTGCACGGCTTCTCCGACGACGCGATCTGCGTACTACATTCGCCGAAGAATGCATCCCTTCCCTTCTCAGTTTCGCTTTCTCAGTTTTCCTGCTTTTGTGTGTGCCGGTGCGGAGGACCGTCCACTGCCCTTCCCTCCGAGGTCCGCTGTCCAACCGTCCGCATTCGCCTTGGTTGCACTAGCTTCGGCAGAAGTGGCGCCAATGATAGTGGTAGTTGTAAAGCACACTAGTAACCTCTCTTCTTCCCGGCAAAGTTTGCAACCCGACTTCATTCTCTGCTTGGCTCTCCTTTTCTCACTGTTTTGGCCGTCACATTGTGCGCGTTTCGCCGCGCGAACACCCGCCACAGAGTTGCACAATCTGCCACTCCCGGTCTCAGCCGCGTCACTTCTATTCTGCTAGTCTGGCCCATTGGCTAGACGCCAAAATGCGCACCATCATCATACCACCGGCCCCAGCGTGCCGTACGAGCTCGAGTCGTTCAGCAGCGTGCGCGACACCGACTGTGTCAAGTTGACAGGGGCGCCCTCTACGACCGGTTCGACAGTGGCTCCCCCGCACCGTGCCAGTGGATCCTCTCTGCGGCAACCAACAACTGGCGGACAGCAGTAGCAGCACCCCCGAGGCCGCAACGCCGCTGCCGTTGACGACGACGACAACGAGCAGCAGGCGATTGGGCGAAGACGTTGGACGAAGCTGCTACGAAATGAGCCAGTACCAACCAGCTAGTCATAAGCTAGTTAATAAGGCAGCAAAAGAACAACGAACCAGTCTAGCAGCTATAGAATAGACGAAAATACGACTGACTAGATGGGACGCACAGCAGCCCAAAGCGCTAACAACGCTAGAGAAGACGTCGTCGCTGCCAAGCAAGCAATCAAACAAACAACGGCGCTACGTGCAGTACGCTATATAGAATCTAGGCGGCGGTATATAGCTTAACAGTGTCTTGTTCCATTGGCGTATCTGTGTGTTTGCATCAGTGGAGTATGTGCGGACAACGTGTCGATATTGGCGCGTTGATACGTGTAGCGTACAGCGAGCTGACGTCAGAACAATTAAATGCAACTTATAACAATAAACAGAACGAATCTATCTTAACAAAGTACTGACAAGCAGCGTAAACTAAAGGAACAGTGACAGACCGAGTCGAGTAGAGCGGTCAAAGCATACACAAAAAAAAACAACGTCCCACCCCCCCCCCCCCCCCCCCCTCTGCCCGGTGAACGCCATTAGAATAGTAATTACTCTTAACTCGCTTGTTGGATTATTGTTAAATGATTATGACTACTAATGCTACTCTATGTGATATGTTAGTTGTTTGCGGTTGAGGGAGGATCATAGTAAGCGTCAACTACCACACCGAATTCTGGGATCTATTGGATGACAAGTGAACACGTATTGACGGCACTGTTCATACTTACACCGTTGACCACCTAGCCACTAATGCCGTAATGTCTACAACATTATGAATATTGCTCGAGCTTCGCTATTATATGAGTCATCATCATTGTCTACAGTCAGAAGACGTGTGACGTGACGTGCGGGTACTTCGTGTTTTTCATTCTCGTCGTCTTTCTTGTGCGTATACGCTCATACTCGTAAGATTCTTAGATTAAAAAAAAAAAAAAAAAAGAAGGCATGTGTGCATCATCCCATGTATGGAGGGAATAGCTACGAACAAGCACGATACAGCACCACCTGCTCGACAGTCCGATCAGAACGGAACAGTAGAAACAGCAAAGCAGTGCATGCGATAACAGAGTGGCTAACTCGCATCGGGAAAGCATCCGCCAGCGACAGCGGCTTGTAGTTAATAGTTACTGCTGCATAAGTAAGACTGGAGCAGTGGGGATAAGAGATAAGGTTGAGATATTGGCATCAGGATGAGGAGACTGCAGCCGTTCCAGCCCTCGTTCCATCACACTCCACATCTTGCGATCACAGTGACAGCGGTAGCTGTAGCATCTGAGAAAACAAAACCGAAATCAGTAATAATAATAATAATAACAACAACAAGCACAATAACACGAAAGACGGCAGCAGAAGCAACAGTCTCCTTCACAGTAGGCCACGCCGCCAAGCAGCTAATAAAAACATTCGTAGCTCCCTGGTCGCCAGTAGGAATACGACAGCAGCGACCGCAACGAAAGCCTCTACAACGGCCGGTAACAAACGTTTACGCGACAGCCGAACAGAAATTTCGTTTTCCAGCCACTACTATTAGTAGCAGGTGCCCCTCAGTGGCAAGCTTTGTACCCTCACCTTATGCATCGGGCTTTCAGTCTCTTCTAACACTGCTCGACCGACGAGTAGAACAACTCGATAACCACCGCCGCTTCCTGAGACCCCTCAGTGTCTCCTCGAATCTCCTCGATGTCTGACGATCTGCCGACGCAATCAATCTACGGCCACCACGGAGGCCTACGCGGCGACACGGCACCGCTTTCACGTCGGACGGGAAAAAGCAGAAGTGTAGTTGAAGCCAACGTCACGCACAGAATCGCAATTGCTATAACAATTAGGCCAGTCGAAGCTGACGCCCTCGGGGCTAGTAAGAAAAACGGACCAGCGGCGGATAGCGGCGACAGCGTCACTTTCGGGGGATATACGGCGATTGTGGCAACTACGGGAAAAAAACGGTGGTCTCGTGTACCACCGTTTGTAGGCGGTCTGTTGCATGAGTTAATGTGCAGCACTTGCCGGTCGATTTTAGCGCTTGCCCTTAGCGTGGTCGAGTTACGACTGTTTACCGCAGAAGCCAGTACGAATTTCGCCTAACCACCATATCGCAGGGACGCTGTTTGCTGTGCAAAAACAAGTAAGAAGGAAATCGGATATACGTGCATCTATCTATACGTACAAAAACGTCAACCGAAAAACGTTGACCAAAATTATGTTCAGCTGACATGCGGGCTGGAGCGCATGCATATCATTAGACCATCGTTACAATCGATATGAATATAGCAGGAACTACTTGTAGTACTGTGAGAACCAATATTGTTGCAACTAATAACAAATAACATAACTACCCATCCCTCTTGACTTGCATTCCTCCACCTTTGGCAACATCAGAAGAGATCGTACGTGAATGAAGGCATCAATATCAACTGAGCGTCAAAACACAAAACGATATCTCTTTGTTGCCAACTAGCTAGTACGAAGGGTCGGAGGGGGGGGGGGGGGGCGGCGGCCTGTACGCTCACATGTTCCCCGTACCTTGTCCGCCATCAAGCGACCATTGCTACACACTACGGAGATTAATAATTAATACAGTTATAACAATGGCATTATTGGGTTTTTTATTATACAGCAAAGCTTTTATGCAGAAGCTAAAATTCGAACACAGACTTCATATGGCAGAAAGCAAATTGAATCGACTTCAATTGAACAAAATCCGAATTAATACGGACCGGTTAACGCTTATTGAGTTCATCAATTGATCTTCAATCGCCAGTGGGAGTTGGTTCATACCAATCGGACATCGCTCAAGTGCCACTTCATTCATGAGGACCTCTGGCACGTGGGTGTCAAATTTTGACGTCGACCTTCTGGGTCCACTACGTTGAACACGTGGGACGTTATCGGTCTAGCAGTTCGTTTGCTTGGCTATCTAACTGACTTGTTTCCTGCAAACTGTTCTCTTCAGACGCGTAAATGACGGCGGAATAACACTCGTATGTCGCGTACCCCCACGCTGACTGGTGGAAGCCCGTATGTGGTAGCCTCGAGCACGCTCCACTTTATAGAGAAGATGAAACAAGTTCGGGTATCTTGACATCCTGAAAAAACAAGATACCTGTGCAATGGCGGTGTTAAAGCGTGTACTAGTTTTTTGCAAGAGATAGAGAGTGCACGTACGCATCCACCGTAATCCGGCATATCCTGTCTAACAGAATCATTATGACTGTTATAATGACGAAGTGCAACGATTTCCATTGGTGATTACTGCATGGAGAGTTATGGCACGATTAATCGAACAGCAAAAACTACAACGACAGTATATTGCTTTGTTTTCCCAACTGGTGGCTGATTAGCCACGTGCTTCAGAGTGCAATAGCATCATTAGATTATTATATATAAAACGTGTGTGTGATACGATTTCAACAACGGCAGCGTCGGTCTGCATGTGCGTCGTCAAATACATCAAAAAGAATAAAAACAAAAGTTACAACAAATAGTTGTCATACGTACATCTATCATTAAGCACAGGTAGAACACTAATCAGCTTAGGATACTGCGTGTTGTTATTTGTTCGTCCTACCTGTTATCGTCAAACGGGCCAGATGCAACAGACGGTTAAGCTAGGACCCGGCCTGTTCATTGGCGCCTGTTGCGGTGATATGTGTGCACAGTGATTGTTTGTCGTCCTGTATCGTTTAGCCGTCGTCGTCGTCGTCATCGTCATCGTCATCAACATCGTATCATCAGTAGATTTCTCTCTATCGGATACAAATCCCTCTTCCTCTAAGTCAGCCCGATCGTGGGCCGTTTGTTCGTTACGTGTACATATATGAGTATTTGTGGAAGTATGATGTTGTTTTCAGTCGCCGTTGAATCTCTGTCGGCGATTCGCTGTTGGAAGCAAGAGTATTCTAACATTTAATGTCGTCGCAGTAGATGAGCAGAAGAATAGGCAAATATTTGGCGAGAAGAACCCAGAAGCTAGAGAGTTGAGATTCAACGGAAAGCAAATGCTGTACAAGGCTATATTCATACAATACAAATGTACGGCTAATATTAGTTAGGGGAATATAAAATCTTCCGGAAAAGGGAAAACAGGAGAAATTATTAATAAAAATAAAACTAATAAAGTGTGTCATTAATCAACAGAATAGAAACCTGCTAACGAAGTTTAGTAAGATGCCTCTGGTAGCGCCGCATGCGCTTGGGAGGTGCTCGAAACAACGAAATGTCATTGTTGCTGTTATTCGGAAGAAAAGAGCTATTGATGAAATCATAGTTGATTATGATCATTACAATTTCAAATCTGACTTGTCTGTGATGGACAAGCTGTTTAACGACTCCAGCTGACTCAAGTCTCTCAAGCGTTTTAGGAAGAACAGAACAGCCAAAGCGAGAAGAGAGCGAAGATAAGACGACATGAAGCTGCGTCTCAAATGATCGATTGTTCTACGACAACTATTACTACCACTATTCATTCAGAGACATGATCAGGTTGCTATTGTTGGCAAGGCACCGCGATGATCGCTTTGTCGCTACGCGTTAAAGTTGCATTCGGCGACCAGCACCACCGCAAAAACGTGTTGTTACCAAATCGTATCAGCTTGTCGGCTAACGTCATTGACCAATAACGATAAAAAAAAAAAAAACACACGCTGTTTTATTCAACGAGGACCACACTTGTTGATTGCCCCTTGCACGCTGCTACGTCTGTCGAAAACGGGAGCAGAACTAACCAGAGTACGAACAGGACCGACCGCGTCGCTTTCGCCAACAGCGATCCACTATCGCCACTTTGTGGCCGCCACTGCTTGCTGAAGTTAAGGGGTGGCACGTAGAAAACGTGTCGCCCACGTGGACGCCCAAGCGAGCGACACCCACGAGGCGCCGCGTAGGTTGAAGTTGTGCGAGTTGTATGGATGGCCTTGCGAGCGTGGCCAGTCGAAAGCTTCCCGGAGGTGGCGGGGGCGCGGCATCGCCGACGCCGACGCCTACCCCATCAGCGGATGGCGCCGCGTGTCTTTCGACAGCTGATTATTACCATGTGCTGTCGGCACACATCGAACAGGCCGTTGATGCCTTCATGGAAAGGCTCGGCGGCCGACTTCAGGATTTGGAGATGGAGCTGAGGTACGCCTGGCGCGCGGTCGACCTCCTCTCCACCGAGTACGCGAAAATGTGGGATAAACTCGAGCGCCTCGAAATGCTGCTGTTCGAGCAACAGGAGGTCATTATGCAGTTGCTCATTGAGTCGGCAGCTGGCGGAGAGATGGCAGTCTTTGAGGCAGCTTGCGCTGCCGAAGCCATGGATCTAAGTGGGAACAATATCCAGGATGCGCCCGCC
Organism: Varroa destructor; assembly: GCF_002443255.2. Taxonomy (NCBI): domain Eukaryota; kingdom Metazoa; phylum Arthropoda; class Arachnida; order Mesostigmata; family Varroidae; genus Varroa; species Varroa destructor. The sequence goes on along the minus strand of NW_019211460.1, from coordinate 30,105,043 downwards.
CACTGGAAGAGAATCAATCATGTCAACAAAACGTTTCAACAACAGCAGCAACCACAGGCTGGTGTCACCACAGAAGAAGCAGGTGAAGGTACCAATGTCCCAGCAACAGACAGCTCGCCACCGCGATCGTCAGGTCAAATAGAAAGGAAGCGTTCGGGTTCAAGCGATGCTGAGTCTGAGGCCATAGGCGGCGCTCGCCGCAAACGGCCTGGCGGAGACCTGCTGGTGGTGCGGGAAAACCACGTTAGCTCGTCATCGGAGCCCTCACCCGAGCACACTGCCGATTCGTCGCCGCCGTCCAGGCGGCATTCAAAAAAAGACAAAGATTGTCAGACACGACGACGAAGTAAGCGACGCTCATTTCAGCGGCAGACTTCGATGAGTGTTGGGGCCGTATACGATTCAGAGGGCGCAACCGGGACTGGCATTGAGCCACGTGCAAATACATCACCCGCCAGCGTCGCGACGGCAACAGACGACCAGCGTGAGCTCGAAGTAACTGTGATAACGTGTTGTGTGACGGCTACGACAACAATGACCTCCAGCGGCCACCAACAACACAGCAACAATAGACAGACCACAACCAATAGTAGTAACAATAGTCATAACCTTGAACATGGCCATTTGGAAGCGCTTGTTGCAGCCAAGCTCCACGATGCACGTGGTAACGGTACCGTAGCCATGACGACAGCAAGTGTACAGGCAACCACCGTTCTCGTCTCCTCAAAGGCGGGTCCGGCAGCTTCCCAACAACAGCTAAACGGGCAAGCCGCTCCACTCAGAGACTTTCATCATCATAATCAGAGCCAGCATCCGAATGGAGCCGCTTATTTAGTTCATGAATTAGGTCATTTGGATAATAATAATAGTACATCAGCGACAGGAGCAGCAACTGTACAGAAAAGTGTCCAATCGTTTCCCTCATCGCCATTGACTGCCATAAGAGTGTCATCCGCTGTACACCCCCAGCATCAACAGCACCAGCAGCAGCAGCAGCAGCAGCAGCAACAACAACAACAACAACAACAACAACAACAACAACAACAACAACAACAACAACAACAACAAGTTCTACTGTCACAACTGCAGCGTGAACACGCACCCTCTAGCGAGCAGCAGCAACAGTATTCCAGCAAACAACTTCAGACTATACAAAGGCCATTCGAAGATGAGACAGTAATCAATAGTGGGGTACAAGTGAAATCGTCGCCGAGGGCAGCTGCAGCTGTAGTGACAGCAGAAACATCATCATCAGAGTCAGTCGCGATACCTCAACCCACAACGGTACCCGGTCCACAGCCGACGACAGTAGCTGAGCCAGTTTTGCCCACCAAAGATATTCTGGCGTCGTTTAGTGAGCTTAGCTTTGAACGGTCCCAGGATGAGGAGTCGTTCGTTGACGATCGAGTATATCCTGAGGAGGAGCCGGATGAACCGCCGATTGAATTTCCCGAATTCACGCCGACCCCCTTCCGAAATCTCATCTCGGGCAATCAAGCGGAATCACAACAGCAATTTGACCAAAAACAGCTTGTGGGCCCCCAGAAATTAACTGCTGTGTTTCAAGAGACGCCAAGATCCCAACCATCCAGCAGAAAAGGGTCAAATCAAGAAGAAATCATATTAAAAACTGTGGCAGGCGTTTCCGCAGAGGGAGAGATACCATCCGCACAGGTTATGGGGATCGCCAGTCAACAGCTACAAAGAGAGAGTGAGCCAATTGAGGAATCAGTGCAACAGGGGCAACACGTTGTGAAAATGGAACCGATTCAACAACCGCCACAACAGCAGCAGCAGCAAGGCCAAATCCAACGGCAGCAACAAATCGCAGCAAGCGCGAACCAGCAGCAGACCGGGGCACAGTACGTTCCTCCGAAAGCAGCCCCGATACAGCATCCGCTGGAACCCGCCTCTCATAATCGGCAGGCTGGACAGCAACAGACAGAACAACATCGGCAACAACCGGCTGCATCGGCGGCCGAGCAGCAACAGAGTTTTTCCTCATTTTCACTTGCAAAGAAGTTAGGTGGCAAGATCGTCAACATGGGCATGGGAATGGGCTATTCAAAAGTGGTCGATCAGGCCACCAGTATGCTTTCCAAGGCACCGCGCTCGTTCAACTCGTCCATGAGCCAAGAAGAGGAAATCCAAGGTGGGCCAAGTATCGTCAGTGATACGACCCGACTTGGCATGTCTAGCTACTCCGCTTCACATCAGGAGGCGTTTCAAGCGCCGAGTAGCCAGCCAATACAGAGCGTCACTCAGCTGATGGGCATGGCCAGCGGCGAGAGCGGCTCACCGTTGCTGGAAGTCGCCCGGGAACCGCGCGAACCTCAAGTTGTCGCAATCGACCACCCGCCTACGCCGCCGACGGCTACCGGAAACCAGACCTTCTTCCTGCCTCCACAGAATTCGAACGAGAAATACCACGAAGTGGAAGTAGCGTCACGACGAGGCAGTACCGACCACAACAGACGCAGCAGTCGAAGTGACATCATCGAAGTGATGAGTAGGCGGGGCAGCGCCTCCGACGGGGCGCGCAGCCGTCGCTCATCCCAACAGAGTTTGCGCCGACCCAGCAGTGGCTATGACGGTAGCGTTGAGGTGGCGAACTTCACGCCGCAAGAAGGAGAGGATCACGTGCGAGAATGTGCTCAAGTTGAGTGGCGAAATCTTGGCGTTGACGATATCCCACCCGAACAGCAAGGTATACTAACACCCGCTGATTTTGGTCTCAGCGAAAGCGTTAGGCGTAGCTCGGTCGACTTCGGGAACGGGCCAAGATTAGAGAACGACGTCGTTTGCGGTAAACCGACCTCACTGGTTGGAGGCAGCATAGAGCAAGGACTAGAACAGCAGGCTGGAGGCCTAGGGAGCCTCGTCAGCATAGGAAGTGGCTTAAGTGCCGTAGCAACAGCATCAGCCAATGATAGCAACAGCAGCATTGATCATAATAGTTTGGACCTTGTACAGTCTTTGGTAAAAGGGGAACAACTTCTGACGGGGGAAGTAATCCCCGGGGAAGAAACGCCAGTAGCGGTAGATAACACGATGGCAGGTTCCATCCGCCTGGTGAGGCGCGGCATGCGCCACGTCATGGAGCGGATGGCCTCCATCAGCGCCCAGCCGGGTAGTGATGATACGGCAGTGATGTCCGCAGCGGTGAACATGGGCGCGGGGACTGCGGCCTGTAGTAGTGCAGGACAGACAGCATCTAGAAAGCCTGCTAGCGAGCTTCGTAAAGCTAGCTTGGGCTCACAGGGAGGCGAAACACAGGACTCGGGCTCTACGCCGCTAGGCACGCCTCGAAGCGCAAGTATCAAATGCGTCTCATTTGCAGAAGCAATCGCCAAGGCGAAAGCTGATGCTGAACAACATGCGGCTGCATTGGCAGCTCAAGCGCAGGCATTCGAGGCTGCGCAACAAGCCGCCAACGAGCAAGCCCAGGGTGAGGCGGTCAACGAAGAGGATCTTCTGATTCAGGAAGAAGGCACGACCACCGTCGATGGCACACCTATTGATTGCAAGGCTACTGGTCGGAACCTCAAGCAAATGGTATCTCAAGGTAGTCAAGATGGTAAAGCCAAATGGCTTGCTTTAGTGCAGGTGAGCGAAAAGTATAATTGGATGATAGTTAGTTTCTCCTTTCGTCATGCTTAGTTTATTTGGTAGGCAAAGATGCGTACAAAAATCGTATAGATAAGAGCGAGATAATCTTTATATAAATTTGCAGATGACAAAAATAGCTTGCCACTACTTGGGCCACTACTCTAATCAAAACTACTAAAGGGCCATGTTTACTTTATTATATTTGACAATACAGCAACGGTCATAATTAATAATGATGTTCATAGAGGCTAGAATTATATATATATAAGGATCTAAAAATAAGCATACACATAAAACATAAGTGGTATGATTATCGCCCGCTTTGACATGTTCTGAGCATGATATATAATAGCTTAGATAAACAAACAATAATACTACAAAGTGTGTATGTGACTGGTTTACGATTTTCGAATTACATCCACGTCGGTTGCGCATTGGTCGAACATTTCATCACTGCTATACGCCTACGTGAATGGTATCGTTTGCCATTGTGACCCGTGTAGCCACCACACCATGGCCTTCCCACCTATCCAAACTAAGCTCTGAAATTGCATTTCACGGGTTGGCTTGCCACGACCCAAATTGACCTCCATAGGCAAGCAATGTTGCGTAAAACATACAACGTACGGTCATGTGGCGCAACTGATTCCATCTAACAACGTCGTTCGAGTTCACGCTTTGTTAGAGCGATTACGCGGCGCAGCTTTGAACGATTGACGACTGCCTAGGTGACTCGGTCCATGTTGAATAGGTACCAAATAGTGTCTGACGTCGTTCCTAGGGTGCAACACAAACACGTACTGCAATTGCCGTCCAAAGACAAACAGCCTCGTATATGCAGACGTTGGGAAAAGATGCCAGCACTGATGAGAAGACTTACTTTTTCATCTATTAATAATTATTATTATATATTATAGAAAGGGATGTTTTGCTGTTTCTTTGTTTAGACCAGATAAACCAGCTACAGATAACCCAGCTGGCAGTACTGAAGTAGCTGAACTTGTGTACGGACAAGCTCTCTTCTCATCCGTCTCGGTCTAGCTAGACGAGGTATCGTCGTTACACAGAGCAGGCCAAGAAATATGAACCATTGAGGACATTAGGCTTATATGCAGTGTAACCGATGCCACTGATATGTTTTTTGTCTTCGAAGAGCGCCGGCTGTTGTTTGGAACCCCCGCAGTCACAAACCAATCATCAGCTCCCGCCACATGTGAGAGCATCGAGTTTATACCGCCTACGGCTCAACATTGTCTCAGCATTTAAACTGACGGGCAGCAAAGGCCGGCAGACGCTGGCGTCACGGTGACTGACTGACAGTGCGAAGCAGCCCGGGGCAAGCACGAGTGAGCAAAAGGAAAATAACTGCGCGGACGAGAGGCCTATCATGCATGTGTAGTATAAAAAAAATCCTCTTACAGCGAGTACCAGATCCCAGAGTCGAAGGTATAGAGCAGAAACATGGCAAAGTGTGAAATTCTGCCACTCCGGTAGAACAGAAAACGCAGTTTAATACAGATGGTTGTGGTGACACGATTCCATGTTGATGGAAACATTAACGTAGAAACAATTGACAACCGTGCACGCAGGGCGCCTGTCTCCTGCCTGAAGCTCATGGAGAAGCGTGAAAGGTCTATGGAGTATAGGCTGTTGGCAGGTTGGAGTTTATCCTTGAGCACCCGAGCAAAAGTGAAGAATATTAAGGCGTGGGGCAATTTTGAAGCTCTATTATCGAAACAGATTAGTAGAAGTTGAATCGAGCATGAAAATAATAAAGAAAGTATAGAAAGAATTTGAGTGAATTAACTCGTAAACGTTACTTTGCCCGTGAACGGTTATTGCGTATTCAAACAGTCTACGGCACGGAAGATAATACCATGATACATTAGTGACAGTGATTGTGCCCCTCAAATCGGTTGTTGCTGACAGGACTTTAGAGGTGAAGACCAACCGTACTGTGTTATGTAAAATGCACATAAAACTAACGTATAATAAGTAAATGATTATAAAACATAACTTATATGATGTTGTTTTATGCGCAATAGATTACTCATTGCCTATATGCTAATCAAAATCAAATGGTTTCACCATCGTCGTGCGAACCATGGTGATCTATTTTCTTTAAGGTGACTATTATTTGTAGCACCTGACTGTACCTAACAGTCGTATGTGTATGATGCTAATGCGCGTAGAGGTGCCGAATCGAACGGTGCGTTGAAACCTTTGATGTTCGACAATGGTCGGGCAGCCGTTCGTCCCGAAGTTCCAATTAGTTTGTCCAGGGACCTGCAAGCATCAGGAACTGGTTAGAGGTCCCTCCATAGCTAGGCAGTAACCAGGCGCACGTGAGCAATGGCAGACTGCGGACAGAAGACAGGCAAATGTCGTGCAAACTAGCGGCGGTCGTTTTAGGAGTGGAATGAGTCAACACCAGCGCGGTTGGCACCGCTTGAAGTCATTGTTTAATCTATGCAATCAAGGTTTCACCCTTTTTGTTGAACTGGGCTAGTCTCTCTCGACCCGGTGGTTCGTTTCTAGCTGGAAGACGTGGGTCGGGCCGATTAACGTCTATAGTCGATTCCAAAGTGAGCGAGTTCTACATACAGGTTGGCTGGCACATACAACGGTTGCTGTGACGATATCTACAAACCATTAAATGTGATCGGCTTCGGAAGTCCGCGGGTTAATTGCAGTGGCAGTTGAGCGAAGGCTGTTGGTTGGAAAGCTCTATCGAATCAAAAGGCATATCTACGAGAAATTTTCCAGCTTGACTGTCCCACCCAAGCGATCGTAGCGGTGGTGCTTATAACGTCTAAGCGGAACGGGCTCTCCTAATGCAGAGACATGAAATTTAGGAGACGACGGACAAGTAGCAGAAACAGATAAAGCCAAAAGACACGGGCAGTGGTATTCCCCACGATGAGAGCAATGATGATGACGATGATGATAGTCGCCAGGGACACTGAATAGCTTAGAGGTAATGGGAGATCGATAAGACTTCCGCATTCAACGACCTGCTGAAATCGCCGCAAAACCGCGGGGCAAAATCGGCCCCGGTGAAAATCCAAGAAGGATCTTTCTGGCGCCGCCGGTGATCGGCGTACTTCGATACAATCGAGAATTCTTGACATAGAGATCGAAAAGATGCAAAGAACTACCGCGCTAGACAGAAAAGTGGGGCGGACGAGCGGGGGGATGTCTTTCCGAAAATCGCAAATTTCGTTTGAACTTGGCTGCTGAAGAAAAAGGAAATTAGTACGGGATAAGGAAAATGATATAATGTAGTGGTAAGAACAGAAAACGAAAGCCAAATATGGGCGGACAAGGAGTAGGTTTACACAGGTCCAGAAAATGGACATCGTTAAAGAAACCTTATTAAGCAAGGGGTCTTCAATCGTCGGCTTGGCCGGCAAGCACGTCCCGCTCACAGCGTCAACCTGGGCTTGCATCCTTTACGGTGACGGTGAAGGTGAATGTATGTGCTTGCGTTATTTAAATAAGCTTAGACAGGCGAAACTCAACACAATTGAAGAAACCCCGTGACTAGATCAGGCAGTCGTCCACTGTGTTAGACTACATTTAAGCGCGTGTAATCCTTTTGGAAATGTTCACTGGTCACCTTGGTCGAGTTTAGCGCCGGATAAGTATGAGTGACGCCGCATGGCACTTTGCAGACTTCGGTCAGCACTATCGTCTTCAGACACCACTCAGACGATACCGGTGCTCTAAAAAACGCTACGTATTTTTCTACGAATCCACTTGTAACAGCCAATGGATTCTCTCCTTTTTCTTAATGCATTGCAATTCTATGGCCGTCCCAATTCAAATGTATTGTAATGTTATCACACTCGTAATAGGTGCAGTCGTAAATATGTTACTATCATCATCGTGTCCTAAGTTAGGCAAAAGAAAGAAAAGGCTTCAACTAACAGCTGTGTTCTTCTCGTTAGCGTAATGCAAATAGAAAGAAAGGAAAATATCGATACGTCCAGTTAGTGCTGTCTGGACTGTAAGGATATATATTAGTAAATCGCTGCTTCTACGCAACAACGATAATAACAACATGAACACAAAATTTTTGCCGAGTAGCAAAACCGACGTATTTGAAAAGGGAAAATCCAAAGTGGGTCGTAAGGCCTGGAGTGTTACCGTTTTCGAGGGATTTGTACGAAATGCACAAACGTCCGATGCGAACCGCGAAAAGGCTCGAGTCTGCGACACATGGCTATGTGCTCTTATGCTTCGACATTACAACAGAAATTTGAAAGGACAAATAAACCGCGTGAAGACTAGATTTTTTTTAACGGAAGAAGCTATCACCGAAACGAAGATCGGCAGCGCAAAGAAGACGGGTACTAAGCATATGTTTTAACATAAGTAAATTAAAGTAAATACATGTTTTAATGTAAAGGATGCACCTTGTCACGTAGCATAGAGGTACACATTTTTTTTACAAGAGATTAAATGGTATCGTCAAAACATGCTGCTACCCTTATAGATCATAAAAGTAACATACTTTACATGCGTCTAAGATCGACGCTCACTCAGCGGGGTCAAATTTTATCCAGTTTTGGCTCGCCCTTTACCTACACGGATGCTCAGATTAGAAGCGTTTTCCACTTTCTCTGGAAAAAAAACCAGTAATTCTAATAGAAATCTAAAAGCAACGCCTCGCAAATACCCGTCATAATTCACTATTATCTGAACTTGCACGAGCCTGTGCTCTGAGCATCAATTTCTCTTTATCGGTATACTCAACGACAACTATAATATTCCATTTTGTATCTTTTTAGTCGCAATTTGTCCTTCATATAGATTAACATTCGCTCACATGCACACCTCATCGAAGCTGCTCAGGACGGATGCGACTGACAAAACCCTCAACGTTTTCTGATACGTGGACGGCGAGGAGTGCTTCTCGTAGCACTGTTGTCATTCTTGATGACATCGACGGTGTTTGTTGCCTTGTCGCTGTACGAACCGAAGAAGAGTGTCACTCTATACTAATCTAACTTTCTTCTATCCCGACTCTGGAACATATTGATGCAAAAGTATATGCAAATAAGCATCTACCAACAGCTATTCGAGGTTTTAATAACCCGTTTGCTTGTCGACGAAAGCTCACAGTGATATGGGGCTAACCCAACGTGTCTAGTATGATGGACATCGATGGGGGGCGCTACAGTAGAAATGGGAACTGCCAACCGGAGTCACTGCCCATGCGGAAGAAAATGCATCCATTGGGAATAAAGAACCCAGATAACAACCGATCCACCAGGGAGCATTTCGTGTTTACCCGACGTCGCCACCCATGAGTGGCTAGACGAAACTAGAGAGAAAGATGACGTCGGCAACTACAGTGTTTTTAGGGGTATAAAGGAAACCCCCTGTCTCGGTTAAACCGAACCTATTTTCAAGACAGTGTCTCTAAAAATAGTAATTATTTTGCAATAACAGTGTAATGCTATAAACAAAGACAGTACCAAAGAAACTACTGGCAATAGATTACCGATCAATAAAAGCATGGCCTATTTGCCAGATGCTATCTGCTGATTCATTTGGCGAGTTTCCTCCCCTCGTACCTCGTGGGTCAAACCCAGATATTTGTACAAAGTCAATAGTGACTGCAACCGTATATGTGTTGTGCTGATCGATGCACTCGCTATCAGACTGGGGTAGGGCTGATACTCAGATATATTACTTTGAAAATTGGCTGTTTTACGCATCGTAGAAATTGTTCATAATGGACAACATTGTACTGTTTGTGTTGGGGGGAACGACAAAGCCGCATCTGTCGTACTTCGTAAACTGTTGCGTGTTGTTAAAACACTTATTGTGGTTGTAATAAAGTACTTATAAAACGTAGGTGAAGAAAACCTGTTGTAATCCTCTATGCTTACTCTCGGTTTGCATCACAAATGTTTTTTTCTTAGAGAGCAAATGCCCCGAACTATGAATTGTTAATGTACTTGATTGATATCGCTTGTCGCATATTTGTTTGTCATGAAAGACTTGAATCCAGTCCGGCTTAAAAAAATAATGAGACCATTGTTTCTTGTGCGCGTTTTTCTCAAAGATGAAAAATTCGTCCACCACTTACTATTCTTCAAATTTCAAAAACCTATAATGCCTACATTATACATAAGTAAAAATGATGGGCACGAGTGCGTTTCTTAGGTGTGAGTTTGTGTTCAGCCTTTTCCTTAAACAACTTGCACCTGCCGCATATATTCCATATGGCCCGCAGTGGCTTCTGCGAGTCAAATCTGAGTAAGCATTTGCTGCTACGGGTATTCTAGATCTAGGTGGTGTGTACAGTAAGAAATCCTGGGCTTTTTTTGCCGGTTGGCCAATCACTGCTTAACAAGTGCACCCATGCGGAAAGGCTGGGCTTATGGACTATCGCGGAGCAAAGAATCCGACTACAAAGAAAATTTGGAGTACACAGAAGATAAAGACCGATCTAAAAAAGATCTGCCAGACGTTCACATACAAGCAGGTACACTTGCATTAAGGAACACCTACGTACACACGCATGTGTATACATATATATATATATATATATATATATATATATAGAGAATAGTTAATAGTCCAAAAGACGTTTCCTCCGAAAATATTAAATGGCCATCTGTTAGAGCTAGGCTAAATCCCTTCTTCGGTTCTATGCGCTTTGCGGCCGCCTTTGTCGACTTGGTCCTGTGAACTAGAGGGAGAAGAGTAGGCTCGCCTTATAAGTCATCTAGAAATCCGATCGTGCAATGCACCGAGCGTGAAGTCAATAGGAAGAACGGTGGAACAAGGCGCGCATAACGGCCGACGTGCTGTTCATATTTCTATAGGCATGCGTAGACAGAGCCGAGGGTGTATCGTCGGTTGGTCAGGCAACACTGCTGGTTCGAGGGTGGACAACAAGAAGGTGAAGGAGAGGACCATAGCTTTTATGGGTGCCTAGAGTGCTAGCTTACGTAGTGTATAATTGCCCGACGCACCCTTTTTCTGTGACATTTAAGACTATAGACCACAATGGGAAACCGATTAATGAATGCAACAACAATACAGTGGCTCTAGTAGTTCGGATGGATAGTAAAATCGAGTGACTTTGGTGTCGTGCACAAACTACTAGCATTTTTAAGTACGTCCGTACGTGTTTCTTCCCTACAAAAATGACATGTTGCGTTGTACACGTCGGTGAGGTACGCTTTTGTTGACCGTTACGCGCCCAGTTGATGACACTGCTACGGAAAATGTAAACATACTGGGCAATATTTTCCATTGTGAAGTAGTACGGTCTCTTCTGCGAAAGCATGTCTATCCTGCAGATATATGTATATTTGTTATTTCTTGTATTCCTCTATTTTATACCCACCCAGTGAAAATGGTCGTTCTACTTGCTATTCAGTCCGATTGTGAAACTTAAGTACTTGTCGTAGATAATTGTATATTAATTGCGCGGTAATTATCAATATCGCCGAAAGTAACGAGCTTTTTTCGAAACATCATTTGATGAAAATGTCATATCTGTAATGTTTCAACTCATAGCAGAAGACTGCTATTTAAAGATAGCGTATAAAAAAAAAACAGCAGTGTATAATCCTTCTACCTTGGTAAAGGGTCCAGGGTAAGGCAGATGTCGTCTTTAACCTTTTGGCTGCTACACACAGGTATCTCTAGTAGTACTAGCAGTACACATAAGCAGGTAAGCCTGTAATGGGTGCTGTGTGTGTCAGACGACAAACCGAACGCGGCTTAAGCTCATTTTTTGCCTTTTGTTCTCAACGCTCAGTGTTTTCTACGTGAAGTAGTCGGCCATATCTGCTCGGTTCTGTGGAAGGGAGGCCGACTTAGTGCTCGTCATAAATACTTTTTCTGACTTTTGCTTGTTCTCGGCTCCTGCTTGCTTATGGCTAACGTCGATCTTTGCTAGGGCTGTCGTCTCGGCTGGCTTTGTGTACGTCGAAAGTTATATTAGGGACTGATTTAACAACCTGAACAGTGGACTTAGCAATAATGCCCTCTTTCGGACTGAGGATGCTAACTCGACTGTTACAAACGAAGCGTAGCGGTAGAGCAGTTAACGTTATGCTAAAGATTTGCACAAGCGGGCTCTCTCGTTCTCCTGCAAGCTCCCGGTCATTCTGAAGATATCTGTCGACATTGTTGGTTAGAGCGGAATGACAGAAGAGTGGCTGAGGTTAGCTTACACTCCCCGGGCCCTTTTTTGCCACTTACGGGCAAAGATGGGTAGTGGAGGCGCATCATTAACAGACAATGCAGGCCAGTAACAATTTGGCTGGTGCACTATACAGGACAAATAGACGTATTTCCTTATAGCATTTTGCCAAAGGCAGTACTGATACCGTTGAACCGGGGCTAAGCGATGAAGAATCACTAAAAGCTCCAAACCGTTGCTTCACAACAGAAGTGTTTGTCATTAAACTCTATACATAGATATAGGATCGTACAAGCGCCCACTTAATGTTTTCACTAAACCAATCCATTAGAACATTGAAAGGAAGCTTGATATTTAGCTGCTAATTGTGGCACCCTGTGCTTCACTCTACAACAGTTGGAGCCCTATTCCATGGAATAAATAAAACCCTAGGTTTAGCAGCTCGCTATCAGGAGCTAGCAATATTTGGTGTACATATGATAGAATCAATCAAGAGGTCTCGTGATAAAATATTATGGAACTTATAGTATCGGTGCAAAAGATATTGAAATAACAGTATAAACAAAGTAACATTTTTCTGAAATTGAAAAAATGGTGAAAAAACAGGATTGAACAAACAACCACAAAAAGGAGTTTCCAATCTAGAAGACGCATAAAAACAAAAGCAGTGCTATTAAAAGATGTGTGTAAATAATAGTGACAAAATAACGACAACTAAATAACGGTGCATACATCAATGATGTTTGCATCTTAAAACACAAGGAGTTTCATAGGGTAGGTGATTAACAAAATATACGTATATATATACATCGATGATTAGCTTGCGAAGTGAGCTGTTAGGTAGTGTGTCATCGCAAATGGGTAGCTGACTTAGTTAAGAGAAGACAAAAACGGTAGGACAGTTTATTTGATGATTAATCACCTCTCCAGATGGCCATTTGAGCAACCGTTTGCGCTATTAATTTACGCCGCACTGATCTGAATCAGCTCCCATGTAAGAAAACTAGTGCCTTTAACGTATTTTCCAGCGTCGCCTTGTCTATACCGAGTGGTTTTTCTTCGCCTCGAGCAGGAAGGCGACACAGGCAGCAAACAATGTCTTTAAACCTTGCACTGGTGTCTGTTTGACATCTGTCCTGAGTCTTTTTTCTCTTCTCCTTAAACAGCGGGCACTCAGTGAAGAATACAGAGAAACTAGGTAGAGTTGAGTAAATCATGGCGTTCGTTGCGATACATTCATAAACGAACTTGGTTTCGGACGGAAGTACACGGTCGAGGACATCGGGTCGTTTGAGATCTTTGCGAGCTCAGGCAGATTTGCATCTAATCCGACTGTCCTACTTAAGAGAAAGTTAAGAAGAATCCGAACGGCTCGCGAACGTAATTTCGCTTGCTTGCACTGCCATGTAGGCAAATTAATGATTCGCTCCTTCTCGGAGCCGCGATCTGTCTTTGAATTCTATCATAGCGTTCCTAAATATGTTGTGGTGGATTTAGATGCTCACTTGTTAATTCATAACAATGTATCCTTCTAGTAAGCGGTGGCTCCTAGGCTAAGTTTGAATGCCTCTCAGTGGAAGGGAACTTGCCGGTGGCCTAAGACCCGCCGATAGCCAAGCTTGCGTCGATCGGTACAGAGGCTGAGGCATGAGCGGAGTCCGCCACCCGCATTCGTGAGAATAGAAGCGCTGGGGCCATTTTAACCTGTTTCGACCGACGCCCCTCCAAAGGCCAAGACGACGTAACCGTTCATAAACTGCAGTGGCCTGCCTTTTTAGTCACTCAACCCACTTGCTTGCGTTTTAGCGGACGCTCAAATCGCCGCTTGTACGATGCAGTGCTGCTATGGGCGACTTTAGCGATCTCGTCGATTCATTAGCCAGGACAAGACAATAAAGCCGTGATTCCTCGTGCCTATATCAAATCGTGGTCGTGCTATAACGACACCTCAGGTCTTCTTCAACCTTCCGCTCCGTTCCATAAGAATTCCCACACCGCTCCTTGCCCCGCTTTCACTCGAACACTTTATCCACCACCACTTTTTGATCGAATTATTTGGCTTCCCGTGAATCTGTTATAAGCTAACTGGCTTTCGTTGGTTGTTGGCCTTGCTAACAATCAGGAGCCGATCCCAAGCTGGCAGTAAAACCAACGACCATAATTATACAAATCCTACAGTACTGCTGCAGCACTTCATACAACTCGTTCTTGCCACTGCTCATTTCAGTTTACTCGAGACTTTTAGCCCGTTGATAATCTTTGCTTATAGTAGCTACTCTGGACTGGTTGCCTGACCAGTACCTTTCAAGTGTTAGGCCAGTTATTTCGACCTTTCGCCGAAACTTCATCGTTTATATCGCATCTAGAAGCCATTCTGCAACTACAACGCATAAAAAAGTTTAAGGTAGTCATCGTTACTAACAACATCCAATTACAGATTAGTCCGTCCGTCCTGGTCTCTGTTTGGCTCTTAAGCGCCATTCATGCAAACATAAGCGCTAACATTTCTTTTTTTCATTTACATAACTTACGCCTTTCGGCACAGCGTTAGCATGCGTTTTTCCCCTCTGCGCCAAAACATCTGCGCCAAATATATGACTAGTACAAAAAAAGTGTATTTATTTGTTACCATTGCGTACACATTATGCATAGACACCGATTTGTGATGCGGGTGTAAGCATAATCAATTTCGATTTGATGTACCTCACGAGTCCCGCCTCAGCACGTCCGAAGGTCTGCACACTTATTTGTTTTATACCCGAAAGAGCAGTACACATCCCACCGCGCTGATTTGTCAATACAGTTTATAGGCGTAGATGTCTCGGATAATCAGGTGACAGCTTGAAGTCCTGTACAACGTAGACAGATCTTTTTATAAAAGAAGTATTGCAACTAAGTTGAGTGCTGCATACGAGTGTATTCGGGGGCGGTTCAATGTGACACTTTACTGTGAGCAGCCGCTTCGTGTCAAACGAGAACCACTGCCTCATTACGTAGACCTGAACCAGATCGCGTCTTCGATCCAGCATCGAGTCGTTCATCATCACTTCGCCTGCAAAAGGACAATGATAACCCCCCTGAGTAGCCCACACCGTAACGCTAATAGGCTCTGGTGCAACAGTTTTAGCTAAACTAGAAAATTAGACCACTTCTTTTTACCCCAAAAATTAAAGAAATCCGTAAAGCTGACAAAAGGGTACGCTTTGAAAGATGGAGCTGAAGCGGCTAGATCAACTGTACGCACCTTTCAATGTGCAGCCTGTCTAAAAGATTAGTAAAGATTACTTCAAAAACTTTTTGGCGGAACTGAATGATGAGTGACCTTTGAAAAAGGACTACGCCATTGGCCAGACAGTGATGATTATGCCGCACCCCAGTGGAGCATATATATGTTCTAATTTTATCAGCCTGTGCTTTAAACAGACCAAGTTTAACATACAACAAACCACACTTATGCATTTCCGAGCTTAGAAGGGCCTCTGAGCGTCTTTAGAAGA
This sequence comes from Varroa destructor, assembly GCF_002443255.2. Classification (NCBI taxonomy): domain Eukaryota; kingdom Metazoa; phylum Arthropoda; class Arachnida; order Mesostigmata; family Varroidae; genus Varroa; species Varroa destructor. Next base: position 30,089,764 of record NW_019211460.1, on the reverse strand, counting down.
TCCTAAAAACGAGCAGAGTCATCTCCTGTGAACCGTCAAATCGACAGTGATAAAAGTTCCGAGTCAAGTATAGGGTGGACTTGCCTCACTTACTCAAAATATGCTGAATGATGTTACTAATCACGTACTTATTACCTGTATTGTCATCATTGTGTATTGCCAACACGAATTATATCCTGTATACGACGATATTCAAGTACCCCTCGACACATACTGTGAGTTACTTATTGGTACTGGCATGAAAAATCAAGTTCTATGCCAAAAAACAAACATTGCTTAGGTAAGACCAAGTTAGCTTCGATCATAGGACTGCCGTTTAGAGTAGGCAGGCATGGTACCATTTTAATCTGCGTTTAACGTATTTTGGCTAATAGTAGAGGTTCTACAATATAACTACATGATAGTAGAAATGAAGATTGTTACAAGCCTGTTTCTATTAAGGGACCAATCGGGCCTAATCTAACGTGTCCACGACCGTTCCTATCGTAGGTCTTCGAACTGCTAAAGTCGTACCCAATATATATCGAGGAGGTCGGCGGTTTACGTCAGGGTAAAATCAATTCTTTTAGAGCAAACAAAAGACCAAAGGAACCGAGATGAGCAGCTGTAATTCTATTGAACTCATCAGTACGACATATTATCAACAACAGCTATTGTAGTCTCCACGTTCTAGACACTCTACTTTTGTTGACGTCGCAAAACCAACAAACGACGTACGAAACAAAGCTCGTAGACTTCGCGAAGAACATAACAACACGTATTAAGGAAATAGTTACAACATATTCATTTTGATAAAAAATACCTACCTATATTTAGAGCGAATGAAGACAAACGAGTCCACCATTTTTTAAAATGGCTACATTTCTTGTATTGTGAGTTCATCAGCTCTGGTGACAGCAACCCTGTATGTATATTTACAAGTAGAATAAAGATAATATGTAAAGTATTCTTTCGCCAGGCCGTTTTATAAGGAATACAAAGATCGTTCTGTGCAGTCCCTCGGTGGCCCGCAACGGTACACATGTTAACGTTACACATTTTTACTCTTCTTCAACCTTCTCGCCTGATGTTCTCCCTGTGTCTTCCTCTACGTCACTACTGTGTCATCAGTTCATTTGACGCAAGTCCCGGGCAGCCAGTCAACCAGTCGCCAGCTGCCTATTTGTAAAAACCCGCATCAGACGAGGTATCGCGCGTGTATGCCTTACCACTGATCCTACTACTACTATTGGCCTGGGCATCTGCATAACCCTTCTAGCAGCGGCAGTCGGTGAGAACGGTCGGTGATAAATAATCGAGCGATATTCCCATCGTTTGGGACCGCTTCCTTTTCTTGCAACTATAGTACATAATTGTAATGATTTAATTTACACATGCGCATGCAGCGTAGGATGCCACTCGTACCGCACAAAATATGGATTTCTTGTCTTGTGCCTGCAATGAACGTCCGTAATAAGCTAACGACCGACTAAAACTGGAGTTTGTCGGCATGAAACGCGGAGTAAGGCCTCGGTGGGGGTGTTTTGAGCGCATAAGTCGCCATTCTGGCCTTGGATAGCCATCATCGGGACGAATCTATGTAAATATATCCGTTCACTGCCTTCCCATCCAAATTAGAATAGTATGCTCTTACTCGGGTTTGTAATTTGCTATGTTCAATCTAAACGAAGGAAGTGAAGTTTAAGTTAGACATAGTTTTAATGAGCTGAAAATTTAATATATGAGTGGAACTTCGCACATGCTTGGTACGTTTGTGCGTTTCGTGTACTAGGTACCGCCGTCAATGTGCAAGCAGTTCAACAGAAGCATACAATTGCTTATCCTCTTCCAGACAAATTTGATGCTGTTACTTTAAAAAATGCATTTACTCGTTAGACCGCCGCATGATCCTTTGATATAAGGTATATGACCCATATGGTTACAACAGATTCTATTCGATTGTTCTACCCACAGTGTCTCTACAATGCTGTAGATTCCTGCTGCGCAGATACCTAAGGCACATTTTTGTACTGCCCGGAAAGAGGCACATCTTCTGCAGAAATGTAGATATATGAGGCGGGTTAGTGTCCTATGTCTATTTGAACGTTAATAGCAATGAACCTTCCATCGCAAGGTCATTCATCACAATGGAAGTCCAATGGGAATGGACAGGAGGTTTGCATTAATGAGAATCCTCTGTTTTCTGCTTTCAGCAATATGTAGTGTTCGCTTGTCTAGAAGCTGTCAGATCAGCCGACGCACGAGAGTATGACTGAGTGACCCCAAATATCGTTGCCAGTGCTGGTAACGCTAATGGTTAGCAACTCTGAGGAATTCAGAGGTTTGCTGCTACGACAATGCGGTACATAATTCTAACCGGTCTTCTCTTCAAGTCCCATTTTTGCGGGAATGGACTGCTGTGTGCGTGTGTGTTTGTGTGAGTCATCGCTTTAGTTAGGTACGTCAGAAGGCCATCGAAACGGCCTTCTCGTCTCGCCATCCGAGTCTGCTGCGTTAACGTGTGCTTCCCGCTTGGAACTCTGCTCTACCACGAGCCCGACGAAGTCTCCCGGTTTCACATATCCCATTTCCCATGTTCTGCATAATCCTTCTCCTCCTCCCAAACCTCACCGTCATGTTCGCTCAAGGCCAAAGCATTCACGTTCATTTTTCCTCGTTTACTTTGACACTAGGTTCGGCTATGCCATGCAGTCAGTTCAGTTTAGGACTGAATGGCCATAGTGCTGTGTCTCGTACAAGCTGTACCAGGAAACCCTCGCAGCCAACTGCATACTGCGCCAACAGCTGCTAGAGACCGTTCTGCACAACAATAGGCCTTTGTCCTTGTTACTTCCAGCATCGTTACCTATGCTGTTGCCACCCTGACGACAGCCGGCCCCAGCAATAAATCCTTGTACTGCATGCCCCATAATATCAGTAGCCGTGACGCTGGTAGGAGTAATTGTCGTAGCGAGAGGAGAAACGTAAAGGAGAGCAGTAGTGACCGTCGTGAACGACGAAAGCTGCGGTGCATTATTCTTCGCCGTTTTTGTAAAGCTGCTACAATCTTCTGTTACTTTCTGATAATATTTTTGCACTCGTACGACCACCACGGCTTGGAACAACAGTTAACAAGGAAACCTCCACTTATTGCATCGCTAGCATTAAGCTGCTTGGAGTTAGTTACCTCCTGACAGTGCAGTCACCAGTGGAATAACATGTTGCAGATGGCTAATACACATCGCTTTGAGTTCGTTACCATGGAAACCATGACCATCAGGCGGTCACTGGTTGAAATTTCTGCGTTAACAGGGGGGATTATGGCATATGGTTACCATGCTATTACAGAAGTCGTTTGGAGGAGAACTCTATTAAGTTTAGCAAGACTAACAAACATGATAACCAACGGTCGATAAAAAGATACATGACATATACTGCTTCACAACAACGCTGATACTAATGTAAGCCTACGCTTCGTGGGCTTGGCCGGGCACTGAAGGGGATCCAGCTATGCCATAGATTACTTTCGTAGTAATACCTCACGGTTTAAATTCACACTGATTCATCATTCAAAACACAGAAATTAAAAATCGCGGGTTAAAAAAATAAGTGGAATTGTCCGTTGGCAGAGGTGCACGCAAGAGACGGACGACCAATATTACCAATAACGTTAAAACAGTATGTTTCACGTGTTAGGCTCATAATTTTTTGTAAACATTGAGTTATATGTTGCATCTCCCTATACGAGGAGCGCCTATTCCCAGCGGCGTCTAACATACACCTCACATATACTTTGCCTAAGGTTCATGGACGTACGCGTGATAATGGAATCCTGACATGGAAATTCCTTTTTAGTATGAATATCGCTGTGAAGATCACCATCGTAGTTAGATTTTCCGTCCATCTCTACCAAGAAAAAAGGGAGATTTTCCAGCAGCAGATTACTGCCGACAAAATTGCGCGTTATGCGACGCATCAAAACAGGTGAAGCCTTTTCTTGCGCTTTTCAGCACTTGGTCCTTTATTCCGTCTTCTTTATTTCAGGACAACTTCAGGACCCCCTTTGCCATCGCGTAACCTAACAATATCGTTACCTAATTTTTAATCGATTTACAAGATTGTTATCACAGCTACCCCACAATGTTTTCTTTCGGCTTCCCAAATCCTTCGGGCGTTGCTGGTTGTCGCCATTTTGCGAACGAACGCATAACCTATTCATTACCGTTAAGTGCTGCGCGTTAACAATGCACGCTTCACAATTGAATAAAATTACTTGCCCTTGTGGCTGCTTCTGCTGCTGCTCGGAAGGCTCAGAGTAATACTAGCAAGTGAGGTTAGTTCACTAAAGCCAAAACCAGGCAAGGCTGCAGAGGTGAGGGAGCTCTCTGAAGAGAAACGAAAAAGGGGAACGAGGGACTCTAAACATAATAAATGGTATCTGATAGTAAGGAAGCGGTTGTGCGAAGCATTGGCAGTTACATTACCTCGTGGTCGAGGTAACTTGCTTACTTGCAAGCTCTGGTTTTTCACGCGCGGGACCTTTGATATAAGTATAGGATGGTAGGATCAAAGCGCAGGTCGAATCCCCCATGGACCGTATATCTTGTCGTCGAATACTCGTCATCCATGGAGTCAGTGGTAGTGGTAGCAATAGTTGGATACGCTATAGCAGTAACTGCCCGCTGCTGCTTCGTACTTGTTTTTGCTATCTTTACCTGGATGGGCACCCGTCCACGACCCACTATGACGTGACAGCATTTGACATAAAGAAGAAGGAGCACATCGAATGAGCCGCTAACTAATGTTTTTATACATATATTTTTTGTCTTTTCTATATGCTTTTATAAACAATTTTTTTTTGCTATGTAACTATCGCTATAGTGCTTTGGATGGATTGCTGACCATTGGAAGATAAGGTTGTTCTGCACGTGTAGTGAATGAGCAGTATAAGATGAAAACGACTCATTTTGACACGGGCAGTTCTCGTCTGCTCAGCAGACGATGACAAATAATTCGTCCGTATCAAACAATATTATTAGGAATTGGTCAAATGCTTACGCGATAATGGATAAAACAACGTTCGAGAATATGTATATCGCATTGGTGCAAAAGATGCATTCAATTTTTTTTAGATTACCTTGAAATAACGAAATACTCCTAAGCATGATATAATAGACTATTTGTTCAGTGTAAAAGGATCCACTGGTTGCTCACAAACGTACCTGAGCTGCAACATCGATTGAGGATGCGGCAGAGTCAACATAGGCAGCATCGGTAATATATCGTCGTCTTAGCAACTGAAATTATTAATTTTCCACTGTTGACTGTACTGTTTCAAACCGATAAACACAAATGGTGAAAATAATAGTTAATTCCTAATTAAAGCCTAATTGTTTATGTTTCCATAGGCACCAGTATCAACGGTAAGATTCCCTAGAGTGCCAGAGACGATCACAGACAACGGTACTGCGAACAGCAACTTCTAGCAAAGTGGTTCTAAGCAGGGGCGATTTCGATTCCCAAAGACGCTTTGGGCTTGTTAACCTGCTCGTAGCAGCGTTATCCTATATTAGGGAAGGCCGTTGCAGGCTGTTACCATGTGCCTTAGGGATAGAAAAGCATCTTAGAGCATACTGGCATGGATGGCCATAGCTAGACCGAGTAGATCTAGGAATGTAGGAGCTATAGAGCCGTTAATAGCTGCAAAACTTCCCTTTTTCAGCAGTGTTTATCGGCATGGCTACTTGTCTTGCAATGGGCAGATGGCCTTATATCGATCTACTTGCGTCTGTTAGATAAGAATAGCCTTTATCGTCGTCTGCTCGGTTGCCTGGCGCCTACTTTCTCGGCCTTTACAGTCCACATCCTGACCGCCCGGAACAGGATCTAGGTAGGAGCTGGTAACGCTGACATCTGAAGCTGCCAACCTTATTTCCTTTGCATATCTGCATCCAACTGAAGTCCAGCTAAGGTACTGGCTGCCTATATGAGTTTTGTCTTTAGCATCTACATAAACCATATAGACCTAGGAAGTAGTTTAGGTTTTAAAACCAGACAGCTAAGGAAGATTCGAAAGAGATCAGCCAGCTCATGCTGAAATAACGGAATTAGCAAAATCAAATTGGCTTAGAGTTGAAGAACTGGGATAACAGTTTCACAATTGAGACATAAAAACATAGGGATTCGCCCTAGCGGTCTCTAGTAGCGTGTCAATCCAGCAACTCTTCCAACACTAAATTTTCAGTGCCATCCAGTGACACGCGGCCTGTCATTCGTTCACATTTCTAATATTTTTTCTGTCACTATCAATAGACTTCCATAAATCGCTCACTACGGGATTAAATCTTTCTAAAAACGTAGCCTGATGTTATAGGTATAGGTCTCTATTCCATAGCCCTTAACGCTTTATTCATGTACTTCCTGTGTCATCAATGTGAGTGGTCCAAGAGCAAATTGTGTGCAAATAGCATTTTGCCCCTAACATATATAAGAGACTTACAGGTTTGAGACTCTATAAAGGGTAATAGTAGGGTCACCATTTGCGCGCGAGCATTTTGTGAGCCCTTAATCAACTAAAATTCAGCTTAGCTCGGTCGCTGTCAATCGTTTTGGGTACACATATTACAATCATTGTCGCTTTCTTTTTCTCACTAGCGTACCTTCTCCAATAATTATTTAGTCAACCACCAAATCCTTGTGTAAGTAATGATACATTATATTACTATTTAACTTTGGCTAAATAATCTATTTGGCGCGTGAACTCCTTCAATGAGTCGGCTCTGTGCGATGGCTGATGTCAACAATGTCGAACATTGTCTCTTGCCCCATTTAGCGGAACGTACTGCACGCAAAATGTATCGAGTTACGCTCGTACTTAGCATACCATAGTACCGATAACATCTCAAGCGTAACGGTTTGTGGGGCCTTTCTGCAATTTTTAACGTAAGCCTAATGTAGAACTCCAATGCAGGTTCTCTGTGGATAAGAGTAGGAACGTGTATTGTGTCTTCGCAATTCCAAAACCCTCTACTACCCCAAGCTTCTTCAATAGCACAGTTGCGCGGTGGGCTTTGAGGCAGAGTCAGTCAGTGTTTCGGTCCATTTCTCCAGTTCTCCACGATATTACTAATTTTGTCTCGCCTCTGCTCGTCTAGCTCGTTCATTTCTATCGACGCTAATTCGGAATCACATATACATTCACCCAGATGCGTAGTTGTCGGTGATAAAGTCATCAGAAACAGCCCGACCGCGGTCGATGTAGGATGTAATGCATGGCCTTTTTCTCCTCATTTTATGTCTGTCCTGTTGTTGTCATCGCCGCCGTTGGGGACCGAGCTGTCTGCTGGTTTAGGGGCCTCTGTCGAAACAATTTCTGAGAGACGAAAGATTATTTCCGTTTCCTCTCGTTTTCCCTTCTTGCCACGACCCCTTTTATCATAAAAGGCTTTGTTTCTGGTGGATAGAGGACATCAGAAAGCGTAATCTCAGATTCGCTACACAATGACAATCTAAAATAAGATATATAATAGGGTTGGTTGGTCAGGCAGTTCTTTCGTCAAGCCTTGGAAACAATAGGCTAAGGGGAAATGGGGATCACAATTTGGTGATATCTTACCAGGTTATCATAGCTTGTCCCCGTGATAGCTTAGTAGGTACCCTATTTTTCTACTAACCTTAGGGATACGTTGTGGTGTAGGTTCGAACCCGGGTATAGACAGACGTGGTTTCGTGCTGACGGCCAGCCTAACAACGATACCATAACACTCGTTACATAGAGGTTGTTATAGCAGAATTGGCCACATCTATTTTTCTCAATAAGGAGATTCTTTAAAGGGCATTAGATTAGTCTCTATAAGGTTATTTTGCCTAAAGGCGTTTTTGTAAACGAAAGTAAAACTGCCTGCTACTTATCGACGAGTGTGTTCTCAGCTGTTTGCCGACCCGGTCAAAGAGCCCATTAGAAGCGTCAGGCTATGGAAGCTGCCGGTACTATGGAGAAATGTCCTACTGTGATCTGACCTAATGGCGGTCGTGTACCTAGTATAGATAAGCGCGTTGATGGCAGAATACTTCTCTCTCTAAGCCAGCAGCAATCAACCGCGCTAGCAGTCAACCGATCAGAGTTCGCCTGTTAAAGATAGCGCAGCTAACTTCGAGTCCATCAGACCGGCACGCATACAAAAGGCTAAGTAGTTCTGTAGAAAATTAGAAGAAGGGAAGGGACTTAAGATAAACCTTCGGAGCTTCAGCCGAGCCAACTAAAGTATATTCCTAAAGGCCAATCGCAGTCCCGCTGCGTTTTCGCGTAGTGCACGTTCAATTAGATCCTCATAGACAGCGCCATTTGCGGGTGCATGTCGTGTAAAGGGTTTCTAGCCAGTTTTCTATAAAAGTAATGGTATCATCACAGTTTATTATATACGGCATTTGCTGTTAGATGTTGCTGTTGTCGTTCTCGATCTCGTGCAGCCAGAATGGAATACATTTATCTTCTGCCACAAGAGCTCAGAGAACCCCTTTTAACTTGTGGTTGATTGTTTTATGACAACTTGGAAAAATCCATCATAATGGAGCTATCTGTAGCAGCCAGCGGAACTGCTTTTCTGCCCATTGCACCATGGCGATGGACTCCTATTACCCATAGCTTCCATGATCCCTTCCCCGTGTCCTACTTTTTCTATCCACTAAAAATAGCGGATTTATTATTATTATTATTACAAAAAAGTATGTAACATACTTTTTTAACGTTTTGATGTAGATTAACCATCCGTAGTGTACATATATATTTTTAACGTATATATGTACACTACCGACGGTTAATTTGCAAATAAGTAAACAAGTATATCAAAAAAACCGTAAAATTGGACATGCGCACTTTTGTTTTGTCAAAACTTCATAACAGTTGTTTCACACTTGTCCGACGGGACTCGCGAGAGTCAACTACGGGTCACTTAGATAGTGTGGCAGTCGGACCATTTGGGCTTACCGTTTTCAATCGCTGCATGACTGTCGTCCTTTTAGTTTCCTGTCCGACGCCTTGCCAGTGCACCATTCTCGTGTACTTTGCGCCGACCGGTGTTAGCAGGAAGCTTCGCCGCATTCCCTACTAACACCAATGGAAATACTAACCGACCCCCCAGCTGAACTATTGCGACTTGACTACATCAACCATTCACTCATGAGATAGATAATAGCAGCGGCGTGTGCAGTATAATAAGCTGTGTCTGTTCGTTGTCATCATCAGCATCAGCAACTTTTCCTTCTGAATAAACGTTTCCACCAGTTTTGGCGCTTCAAAACCGCCGTTATTCCTCCAGGAGCTGCTCTTCTGGCCGATGTTAGGGCAGGACACTTCAATCATTCCGCCTCTAGAGCCAGCGTAGCGCCACGAAAAATCGTTGAAGGTTTTAGTTTGACTAGGAAGACGTTGAACTGATTTACTGGTCTTATGCGCGTTAATTATCATTACTGTTTCAATATTGCGTCATAATTGTTAGATAGTGTATGTGTACCCAGCCTATCCACATCACCCGTTAACAGCTGTTGCGAAGGACGTGAGTGACATGTGCTTGACATGTCCTGCAGTAGGCTTTTTTTTTTGCAACGTAATAAGTACGTCGCTCTCATAAGATAAGGGTTTCCTAGCAATTAATAATCTTTAACAGTTCACTATCAAAAGAACTACTCTGTATTTGATGCTATTGCGCCTTCACAATAACAACCAAGCTTTGATGATTCGATTCATCACTGTTCTATAACTTCGTTAACCCATTTTACGTTGTTGCTAGCTTTACTTTCATTAACAGGTACCGATATCCGCAGTTTGACCGATACCAGTTTGGATAACAATGCCATACCCCTTGGTCTATTTATTCTTGTATGCAAAGAGGTAACGATTCAACCCTGCAGCAAATGACGTCTAATGCAGTATTCCCACTATTCTCTTAAGCTTCCTATTTGATGAACTATTATATCTTCCACATATTTACAAGTGCAAGGGTCCGTGCAACGAATAGTACGAGTGATACGGACTCTAACACTTTCGACACCGGTCATTAGGTAGATGACTCGAGGCTTCCAGTTCAACAGATATTTCTGGCAGTTTGTCATATCTATTCGGATTATTATTCTCTATCGCTAGACACCTTTGCCCTCCTGAACTTGCTGTCACAGGGTCTCATGCTGCAAACCACAGGCCAAACGCTTCAGTTATAAAGGGCGCGAGGGCTAAATCCAAGTACCCAAACCAGCGGCGGTCAGAGCGGTGGACCGGGCTGAGGTTGGATGTTGCGCGTCGACCTTCACTCACACGCAGACGACGTGACTCCGTGTATGTAGGAGTGAAGGTTTACCTCGTCCAACGATATAGCTCCCCACGCTCCATCGTTGTTACCAACAATAGGTAGCGGCCCGCTGTTTGTAACAGCGATGCCATTTCGACAGTTAACTGAAGTGGACACAATAGCGGACAGACTTCTGTTGATGTATCTATTTGTATGGACAGTGTTTGTTGGGCTAAACGAAATGAGACGGTTGTCCTCAGATAGGACCGAGACAGAGCTTTTACTGCTATTAGCATCATTGTTGGCCTAACGAATGAGGACAGGTTGAGAAGGTAGGCCACAAGTGCAAATTCTAACATCGCAGTGGCTGCATTTAGTTTTGATTTTCGTTTCATTGTCATCTTGATAGTGCCTACAAACCCAATTTTGCGAAGGAGAGGGCAAACGTGGGGTCGGAAAAGGATTTGCCGTATGCAAACACCTGTCTAGTGTTCGAGGAGCGGTGAGACGTGTGATTTCTATTATTGTTTGTCAAGTACAGAGCAATAGGGGAAATTGGAGCAGCTGCTACTAACTGAACTATGGATCCCTATTGCCAAGTTACTCGTATAACTTTGACGACATTCATGAAGCTAAGCAATAATAGTAGTAGTAATGACGCAAGTTTCACAATTATGATTCGAGTTTTTTATTGAGTAACTGGCCAGCTACAGATCCGTATATACGGGAAGCCAAGAGAAGCATTTCCGCATTCTCTATACGCTAAGCCTACATAAATCTAGATCAGACTAGCTCGAATGATTGTCAACACAACAGAATAACTGAAGTGACTAAACAGCCCTATTTATAAACCCAAACTTGTAATGACTATGCATTCTACGATTAACTTAAATGAAGACACATTTATCAGATAATAAATGAATAATTTACATAAGGTTGATCGTTCAGCTTGCGCTGTGAGAATGTTAACCTTTACTTCGTATAGTGAAGATTAAGCTCGAAATGTGGCGGACTAGATAATATGTTTCTGTGTAGCGTTCTACTCCGTGAAACCTAGGCTTGTTGCGTATATCTATTTATGCCTATATTAGATCAAAGGTATGGTTTTATTACTAGCCAACTGTTATCGAAAATAAGCAACGCGAGTGTATACTTTTCCGTGCCGTTCCTATTCAGTCGGCCTCTCCCCCTTATCACCCCGAACGCCTTATCAAACGCCCACTATATGCCCTCCATTTGGGCACTACACGCGGGCTATTGTGCAGCCTTTCACATAAATAGATTTTAACCAATTCGAATTGTCCGCCGACCGCAAAGCGACATACAATGCTTTCTCATGCTTTGGTATCATGCTCACACAGCGACTGACCGCTATGTGATGTTCGCGTTATAGCGGTTGAAACTGACATTAATCTCAAACATGGAGGATACGACCGCGTGCAATGTAATACACACATGCAGATAAACGTACAGGCGGAATATATAGAATGCAAGCACACCGTAAAGGTACGGAATACAGTTCTACGAATATAAGTCGTATTTGTGGTAGCTGTTTATGTAGCAGTTGTAAAGGGTGTGAAGCTCAATGAGACTGGATTAAGCTGGGCCAACATCGTAGACCGGTTGAATCGCCATTAGGTACTCGTCAATAGCTTGATACATTGGCGTGCAGACGCAAGCATGTGGAATACGCTGGGCTAGGGGTTGAATCGTTGTTGCTTTTGTTACACCACAGCGACATAAAACGGTGTGTATGCGCTGGGGGATATTACGGTTGCTACGTTTCCTTTTCTGCCAAGCCCAACTTGGCAGTAAGGTCTGCCAACCAAAGCATATGACTTTTGAAACATTTCGTCTATGGCCTGATTTGGTGAGATCCAGTGACTATAGTGAAGCGTCTATAATCAGACCGGCACGTGTATCGTTACAAGTCCCATCTAGTGGCGATGCATATACTCGTCGTTCGATGCTTAGCCACATCATACCTAGAGAGCACTTATGGGTGTTTTTGGGATGCGGGTCCGTCGCATCCTTGAGACGTTTCGCTGATTTCTGCATTAACAGGGGTGACAGATATGACCGTGTCCCTGAGGCGGGGTATACAGCATGGAAGGGTGCTGCCTTTTGTGCAGCTATTCAGCTTGCTCACGGTAGCAAATTACCGCATAGAATTCACTGCTGCGAGAATGATATGGCGTTTTACTGCATTTTTATTTCCATGTCTGTGGCAGCGGCAGTCGTTTTGGTTGGTGTGTTCTTCTGCTCAGCGATTCGCGTAACAAATGCGACGAGCAAAGATATGCGCGCCTGAACAAAGTCGTCTTCATGCAGACAAAAAACTTTATCTCTGCAATATCTGCACCAGGGACAAAGACTTGGAATGAAAGACAACCGTGAGAAGAAGGAGAGAGATGAAAAAATATCAGCCAAACGACCAGCCAACCAATGACCAACTATTGTAGTTTCTCTTTTGTTCTCAAAGGTCGTTATCTGAGCTAGCTACAAATACAGCAAATGTTACCCGTCGCATGCTTGTTGATGGTCTAACGGGCATATAGCACCAAAGTCGGTGAATACCGCACCAAAGTCAGTGAGATGCCCGGCTCGGACATCGGTTGATAGGCTCAGCAAGCCGAAACAAATCGCGCGATGACAGCCATTACGGTATCCACGCTGGCCCTTTTGGCTACTGATAATTGTTCTTATCCGCTTCTAGCGTACGTTTTGCATACTGGCGTACCACACGTGTTGTTCATCGGCCCATTGAAGAACCGCCTTGCGAGACGACACTGACCACATGTTTGTATTTATGGGGCACGCACGTGGAGTTTTTTTTTAGCGATTGCTTCTTGGCAATGATCGTTGCGTGCGTCTGATGATGCTTCCTTGGCTAAGTGCATTTCTACTTCAGCAACTGCTGGCCCAAATGCGTACCGTGACACGAGCAAAAGAAGCCAGGCCTATCGGCGATAAGATAAAAAGGAACGGGCATTGTCATACATGTAAGAATAGCAACAGACACGTATGCGTCGAGGAAGAATAGAGATGATGTGTTAGTGACCTTGCATTGGCTTGGTCGTTTGCAAAACACGAAGAGGTCCTGGCGTTTGACAAAATCCTGGCACCCAACCTAGCTGATAAAGTAAATAGCGATATCTACTCATCACTGGCAGGCGTGATAGGTATCGATCTCAGATACATGTTAGCTGCATAACAGTCGTAGTAGTTGTGATACTGCTTGCGCTGCTATGTGGGAAAAGACGTCGCTGATAATCACCTATGCCATTGTACGTATACTGTAAATAATATTCTATGTATAATGAGTGACGACAGAATGCTGATTATATACTTGCAGCATATATATTGTGTAATAGCTCTACGGTAAGGCAGCTACGCCCTCTTATGTTGCTAGTGGACAGAACGTAGCTGGTAAATGTGATGCTATACTCTAACATCTGTGATTGAAAAGCATTAAGATGACGCGTCTTTTTTTGAGAAGGTAAACACAGAATACACGTTGTCGACAGGAGGAGATGGGCGCTATGTATTATTGCCTAGAAAAAAATGTCAATCAAAGGCATATATCCATAGACTTGAATCATTGAACCACAGCTGTTATTGCAGCTAGTAAGCTCATTTTCTTGTTAGCTCAGTATCAGGCTAATGGCGTATCACACAACATACGCGTACCAATCCTACATCGCTGTTCTTTTGTGGCCTTTCAGTTTCTAGGCTTGAAAAAAACAAAGGCGAACCTGGTGATAATACGCTTCGAAGTCTTTGTTCGCTATTGGCCGCCCGATTGGACATCGTCAGTACCCAACAGTGGAACTGTACCAGAAAAAGTGTTCTGCTCATTATACGAGATTGCTAGAATGCTGCAAAAAAAAAATGTGCCCCGAACCGGGCCGGTTCGGATGACATCTAGGTAGACGACTAGCTTACTTAATAGGTTCCCTTAGCCCTTAATACGTTCTACCCATCACGACGCTCTTTTTCTCTCTCTCTTTCTCTCATATATATACATATATATATACATATATACAGACGCAGGCCGTTTCACTCTTCTTTGCTCGAAGGGCCGTTAGGGGCAGCACACTCATGAGGTTCATAGTAAAATATTAGTTCGGTTTCTCTCGGGTGGAGGCGAACCCTCTTTACCTGTTCCGTTAGCGGTTTTTCATCGAATGGTTGACGCTGACAAATACCGAACATCTATCGCAGGAAAGGCACGATTGTTAAAGGTTGGAGTGATTGCATGGCAATAAGCTGGTTGCGTTAAAAAAAAAATTGACTAAAACGGATTAATCCTTATTGTTCATGTAAACAAGTGCTCCGGTGGGAGCAATGCGAGTAAGAGCAGCAGCAGCCGGAAAAACTAGCCAACGTATACATTTATGTGTGTATACGAAAAATAAACATACGACCTGACACGATTACGGGTCTTCCTCGAACACTTTGCTACCGCCGAAGGCATAAAGCCTTAATGGAGCGGTGACAGGGCTCCCACTTAAGTTCTAGCAAGCGTTTATGGCCTGCATCTAGTGGCGGCAAACAGAGTACGAACGCCTTCCAGCTAGAAGCCGGTCCTACTATGTTCTGAACCGAGATATTCGCGGTATAACATCATGTAGTCATAGAGGATATCGCCATGCAGCATGAACAACGCAAGGAGATCCCCCAGGATGCATTAGCAAGCGATGGAGAAGTAGCTAGGTAGTGGAGCTTACTATATTACGAATGATGCCGTGTTGCCAAGCGGACCTCACCAGGGCAATGATGACGCCAAGTCAGAAGCAGAAAAAGCTCGTTTGCTAGCGGACAAAGCGTCTCCAAACTGGTCCTTCGATTAGTTTTATTCACAATTGCTTGCGCAACTCGGCATACACCCACAAAAACATATTTGTTATTAATTATTTGCTAGTGATCTGACCTCAGTTTTGCTTGTGCTTTCATCATGAAGTAATCTAGCTCTTAGACTTCAAGCGGGAACTAGCAAATACCGCTGGGGGTTTAAGTGAAACCAACTAGCCGTATTTGTAATTTATTTGGAGTTTTCCCTTTACAGCTCGTTTCCAATATTTAGCAGGTGTTCTTGCCGCGACTGCTTCCGAACGCTAATTTAATCAATTGATATTGGTGCTGATTTACAATCCCTCCAGGCGATGACGAAGCATCATGGCTCACCTAGTATGCATATATCTGAGCGTTCAAAAGGAACGCCAGAGAAATCACTATGTTGAACGAGTGGGACAAGGCATTCTTGCCTTCCCTAGCTCAAAGCTTTCAAAAGAACTCCTTCAGCCGGTTAGAGATGTACATGAGTAAAGCTGATGTTCCATCGCCTTTCCCCTGCCTTTTTGACGCATAGTGTTGACGATGAAGTAAGATTAAGCACAGCCAGCCGGCAGCGTTGAACGTCGGAAGCCGTCGTATACGCAGCTGGTAAGGCAATCCAGCGAGTAAATATTGCAAGGAACAGAGTAACTGGCCAAGTACGGCTTGTTTTGCTACTGACCTATGCTAGTCGATGACATCGCCAGATTTTAGCACGCGCACAAATGCTAACTAATCTGTTCCGAAATAAGTCAATTGAATTTACTTATATACCAACATGATTTTGAGCGGTCCTTTCTAATCAACGTCAGTGGGAAAATTATGCTAGGTATAAGACAAATAAAATTCCTCTAGGTTAGAACAGACTGACGAAATAGCTGTCACACATTAATAGGTTAGATGGGCAGAGTAACTGCGACGGGATAACTCTTGGTTTATACTATAAGCAAAACTTGCTAAAACATCAATTATATACATATACACTTTGGTCACCTACTAAAAGGAGACGAAACAGATCGCGGTTACACATTTCATCTGGCTTGAACAGAAGTTGCTAAGGGGTAACAGGAACAGCCAGAGTTAGCTGCGATGGCATTGGCCTCGCGGAGTCTGTTCTAGTACTTGTCCCACGTACTTCTTCGTTACGGTGATACTCTTTGCTAGAATAGATTATGGTAGCAGAATCTTAAAAGAAAAAGACCTCAGCCATTCAAATGCATATGATTTACCAGGAGAGAATCCTACGAACTGTTCGTCGCAAACGCTTGCGCTCATTCGTAATAGGCCTGCGCAAGGTCCACTACCGTCTTTAGGGAATCAGCGATTTTTGGGTTTGCTTTGGATTGGCCGAGACTCCCAATAGTAGGAGCCACTTGGCCGTTTCTCCATCTAACGACTCCGTTAGACATTTTTTTGATCGTACTTCTCGTTGTTTTCCATCCTCCAGTGTTTTCCTTGTCAGCGTCGGGCTGACACGTGACAGCGATGCTCCTGTGACCGTAGACTGGCAGGCCGCTACAGGCGTTCTTTGTACTAGCAAGGATAATGATGGTACGATTTATTCGCTAATTAAAAACAAACAGAAGAGAACAACACGGCAGGTTCTATATAAATGTGGCAAAATGGAGAAGGTATTGGAAAAGACACAGGCAGTCAGTCCTCTTTCTGAGGCTGCACAATGTCATCGCCGTCTACGCATATGTTCGATTTATCGTCGACACCGCTGCCGTCGTGCATGATCTCGGGCAAACAGTAATGCGGGGGGGGGGGGGTAAGAGAAGTATCAATCGGCCGAGGTAACTTGCTGCGGACGGACAAACCTTGCATGCACATCCCCTATTTTCTTTCTTTCTATTTTCTATATCGATTTATCTTGCGCATGCAGAGCAGTCGCCAAAAAAGGTAGTCACTACTAGTGGAAATAGCTCTGGTAATCGCAGTTGCGATATCGAGATATAGCCAGAGGCCAGTTACGCTGTTAGTTTCAGTACTACAGGCTCGTCTGGGACTGACTCGTCCTGAACGCCAGCCTCTTACGAGAAAGTAGTTAGAGCGTCGATGGTAACAGGCGCAAAACAGAGCTAGCAATATTCTATTATTTGCTGATAAGGCACTCAGTGATCGACCGGCCACTCGTTGTTTGCCGAGTGCCAGAAGCAAAATAAAGGAGAGAAGCTATCGTGGATTGTCTCCAGGGATTTAGTCAGCCGTCAGCATCGCTGCGGCTAGTACCGCCAGCGCGATGATTGTCAAACGTCAATAATCCTTCTAAAGGTGTCTGATTCTTTATTTTCATAATTTGGATAATAACATCTTTCTGAGTTCTGGTGCAATGCCAGGCGAGCCCGTGAAAAAAACGCAGCCCTCATTAAATGGGGCCAGCACAACTACGAGAAGTAGTAAAAACAATGAATCCGTTTGGTTGTGGAGAACGAAGATTGTTCTTGAAAGTGCTGACTTGAGGGAATCTAGAAATCAGTGAGAAAATCCATGTAGAATAGAAAAAAGAATAGCGCAGGTAAAAAAAGGTCAACTTGAAAAAAATTAACGCAAATGACGTTCAACGTAATATTTAGTTACAGTGGGTCATCGAAATGCGGTGCTATATATAACATATAATACATAGATGGTGTACATATAAAAAATTGTTTAGGATTGAGTTTGCCCAGTAATTAGCCATTATTTAAAAAAGTAGAGCCTTCCAAGATAGCAATAATTGTTTTTGTTTGGGTTATATATAGCCACGAAGTGTTGACATTAAAACTGATAGTTACTTTAAGGTAAATTTTACAATCTATCAATATTTTATCAAACTTTTTCGGAAAAAATTCTTTAAACCTTAAAGTTAGATACTGTATAATAGAAAAAATAGAATGCTTTCTAAGTACCAAAAACAATTCAGTCAATGAAAAGGTCAACATGAACTTTATCTAGCCATTGTCTACCACACATATAATAGTATATTCACATTTGTAGTTAACAAGAATATAAACGCTCGCTTAATAGAAAAGCGCTATTGTGAAGGTTCCTCCTTCGACCCCCCGAACTTTCCCAGTCCAAAACTTCCCTGTGCTTTAGAATACTCCCGATTGACGGTGAATTTCTCTGCGTGTGCCACAATAAAATACCGCCTTCGTCCACCGCAATACCGCCTTTCGTTGGCCGCATTGTCGACTGCGGCGATGCTTGGTCGTTAGGTTGACACAAGCAACTTAAATAATGATGCCCTGACTGCTATAGAGGCAAAACGGACCCGACCCTAAAACTGATAGTGCAGGCCCTCCCGTCAGGTTGAAGGAACTAAGAGCCTGCTTGATGTAATAGGCCAGGATATTGACCAGAAACCGCTTATCCTATCGGAAACGGTGATTATTGATTATGCTGCCTAACTTTTTTAGCCGTAGAGCCGTACCGACAGTGTGCTGTGTATATATATGTGTATATATATATATATATATATATATGCACAGTTGCTGCCATGCGCCTTGAGTTTCCGCAGTAGTAAGCTTCGGGCAGGGTCCTCCTTCATGGTCCCCTACAGAAAAGGTACCTACTGCAAAGCGAACGACTGAGAAGAGACGGGCAGGATAAATAAGGTAAGCAGTAATAATTCTAGGTTTGAAACCGAAAGCCTAGCGTGCTTCGTTTTAAAGCTCGGTTTGGGTTGGCCATTGATTCGACGAGTCACTAAGTACCTGTTGCTCCCAGCCAAAGTCTGAGTCCATTCTGTTCTTCCTTCACATTCCCGTTGGGTTTTCGGTGGCTTTGAGCGTCAGAATGCGCCTTCACGCGAGTTGTTCTTTTTCCTGGGCTCTAAGTTCTCCTCATCCATATTGGCTAAAGAAACTCAGTTGTATTCGAGTTACATGCGATCCTCCGCACTCGGACCCAAATAGAGCTCATCTTGGTGCCTATATGTCCCATAAAAAATGGATTATGACGGACTCCTCGTCTCTAAATAGGAAATGACCGAGTGAATGCAAGAGAACCTGCATTGATCTCCTTCTAGCCAACATTCAAATTCTTCACTAATGCAATGACAGCTGAAGAGGAGTTAATTCGGTCCACTGGACCGCGAGCACATATCGGCATGCCTTTATAACCAATGAATTTACGTAGTAGTTAGATCTGGGCGCCTATCTGGCTTAGACGATGCCACCAACAAGACCTGTTCGACTGTGCTGGCCTAACACAAATATGGCTACCAGTGTGCATGATATACATATAAATGGGCGATTCGTCGGAATTTGGGCAATACGTCGCTTAAGGTAAACAAACCCGTGGCCAGCTAATGTACGGACAAAACCTTGGTCGAGCTAAAATGCAACAGACTAGCAGCAGCAAAGACACGTACAAAAGTCAGTGGTTCGACGAGGCTATAGCTAATTTACCATAAACTCTAATGGAGTATATTATTAACTTGGGCTAAAAACCACAAGCCTTGGGTCGTACGCCATGGATGTAAGGTCGAGAGAGCGCGATGTTCTAAGCACTGTGCTATGCGAACATACTTTCTCCAATTGTAATTATCGCGTTGAGGGTCTTTCATTATATGGCTGCCCTGTAAGGTGTGATAGACAATTGACTCTAGCAGATTACATATAATTACATGTACACGTAATGGGGTATACGGCCTGCTGGGGTAATACTCCGTAACCTTCTGCTACGCCAATATTCCTTCCAAGCATTTACAGCTATACGTGATGGTCATCATTAATGCGTTAAAACCATGTTAACAATGTAACAAAGGTTCTTTGTATATCATGCCAAGTCTGTGGCAAATCTGAACAAGTATGCCGCAAGACGTGAAAATTGAATGATTTTAGTACGACAATATAATGGCCCGGTCCAATTCGGTGAAGGCTACAGGTCTGATATTCCATTTTTACAGTAGCCACTTACGATTATAAAGTTTCCGCAATACACCCTAATTTCTTTTGTTTTTTGTATCGTAGATATCATTTGGTAATAGACATCTTATGGTAAGTCGCTTGCGTAGATTTCGACTAATATAATAAAAATAATAATAATAATTCGGTCTGCTCAAGTCCGTTCCAGGTCGTCCATTTGTGTTTCGTTTTCGACCACACATGAGCGGCCTGGACGTGCAGTTTCCCTTCTGCCCTCCTCTCTTACAATTGGATTATGTGGTAACAGCCCAGTTTTTGCCCTGGATCTAGAAGCTGGCGGCAGGTGCTTCATGTTGAGCATTACTTACTATACATTCCGTATTAGTAACGGGTACACGATTTTCAACACAGCTTGCATTTGGCTGCGTTCTATTATTATGGCTTGCATCGTTGTTTCCTTCAACTAGGCCAAGCCTGTTGGCCACTTTGATTTAGGTTAATACCACTGTCATGTATGGTATAGTTCGTTGGAGTTAGCCCAATCATCAATCAACTTTCAACCGCCGAGCATGAATCGAGCAACAAAAAAGTTGCTTTCTATTAATAGCGTATTAGGCTGATTTTGAGGGATGTTAGATCTTTAAAACTGTGCTATTCAATGTCTGTTAGCTCACCCGATCTAGGCACAATTACAATTTAAAATACAGGAAACTCTAGACTGTCGTTACCGGTGTACGCAGCGATTTGGGACGAGCGCACTAGAGAAAAAACGCCTAGGCAAGAGACATAAAGCGAGAGGTGTAGTAAAGGTTTGTTAAGCAGCAAAAATCAGTTAAGCGTTTGGTCGCTTTTTTCCTTTTCGACCGCTAGAGAGGCACAACGACGACAGACGTTCCTTCAGTGGCGTGTGGTGCTATGCGGCCAAAGGCTGCGATGTGCACTTGAATGCAGAAATGAAAAACCAACCTCTATGGAGCCCCGTAGGAATAATGAGAAGGTGCGGCTGGTTGGGATCAGGCCGACAATGTAAAATAGATTAGAACGGTTGTAACACTTTGCTTAAGCACGCCGAAAGGCGAGGCAAGACAAGGAGAAATGCTAAAACGATTGAAGAAAATTGTTCTCTCTTCTTTTAACCAGCTTTAACTTAATTGTACATTCCTGTCATTTAAATTCGTCGTACCACGTATAGCCTACGGCAGTCTTGCTACCTGGCTTTCGAGTAACTGCCTGCATTGTCCTACACCGACTACGGGCGGGGATCAAATACGGAGAGCGTCTAATGCTGTTGCACTATTAGTGTTAACAGTGCGCCTATTCTTGCAGACATAATTATGCAGCTATGATTTCAACCAAAAAGGTGTCCTTTCGATATATTCAGGCTTTGATTGGTCTTTAGGTGTAGCCCATAATAAGTAACCGAGGCTATCTTTTCACGAGTGCCGTAAATTTGAAGATATGTGATGCCTATAGATGATCCAGTATGCAAAAACTCTTATGGAGGTAACCTAATCAATTTCGCATTGTTGTGGGTCGGGAAGGGTTTATTTCGATGGGTGCGCTTTCACTCTGAAATTTGATTGAACACTACATTTCATATAGTGAGGCTAGCTTTTTCGATGTACAAATCGCTTGTGATCCATGTAGTGCTTACTTAGCTGGAACTAAACCAATATTTAGTAAGGTATATTTGTTTAATACGCCGCCAACAATACAGGCCATACGATGCCCCTGCTGTAGATGTTTCAGCCCGTCTATGTGGATATTCATTGCATACACGCGTGCTTTGCTGATCTGGGCAGCTATCGATGAGAACAAGATAGTAGTATACAGTTTTGCATGAACCTGCACCAAAATGGTTGACATTAATCATATAGTTGAGACTTTTTTTCTTATAGTTCTACACTAAAGCTACGTTAGCTTTATAAAATAGGTAACGAATACACTTTCACCCTATTACGCTGTTCCTACAAGTCAGAAACAACGCTGGAGTACAAGGTGGTATATAGCTGTGGATTATAGTTGCCCATTTGTCCGGATCCCTATATCCAGCCGTCTACGTCGGTCACAGGCTCACACTTCGCGCACTATTCAGCTTACTGACGAGAAAGACGCTGAAACCAAAAGTGAACTCATAATCTCCCTCTCTATGGTTATGGAAAATTTGAACGGTACCAGCAGGCAACTCTTTCTAGTTAGACACGACCGCCCCAGCAGCCACCAACCGTAAGTGTAATTTTCACGACTAGAATAATAACGAAGCTAGTCATTAATTAAATATGTCTATTTTAATGTGTGCAATACCGAGCGCCTATATGCCGACTAAAGACAGGTATAAAATATCGGCACGGAGGTTACCAAGGGTTTAATTATGTTTTACTGTTCCCTTGACGAGTAGATAAGACAGTCGCCCGCTGTGATCTCAGCTCGCTCGACCGTAGCAGGCTGGGTCTCCCCAGCAGGGGGCAAATCCTCAGAAAAAACTAAGCGTAAACTATGTCTTATTTGTGTATACGATGCAAACGATATTGTCATTTTTACGGTGATCAAGCTATTTGAGTTGGCTTCTATTCTGATGTTTGCACTGGAGTGAAGAAGCTATGGACATTAATCAATTATTCTGCGACTTGGCACTACCTGAATAGTCGTCATGAATTTTATAGCTATGTCCCTTATATATATATATATATAGATATTTTAGAGTTATATATGTATATAGAACTCTAAAATATCTAGAAGATATTCTGGGTCAAATAGTCTGCTACTGTAATGACGGAAGAGTCATCTGAGAGGTAGAGAAGAATCAGTAAGAAACGCCCAATGTAAACAGTTCCTACTACGAAGCATAAGTCAAATGGACACATCCATACATAAAAATAAAGGTTGAAGTAGTAATCAGATGGCTCCGACAACATCAGCTGCATCAGAACATCTTTCAATAGAAATCCTAATGAATTTTTGGATAAAGAAGCAACCGCCACGATAGCTGCCATAACTTCTTGGGACAGTTTGGCCCAATTTAAGATAGGTCCGCGGTTCGGGCCGACATGCAATGCCCACCATGACATCACTAGCCAAGCTACTATTGGCCAAATGAGCAGCTTTCTGCGTTCAGACTCGGCGCATTTCCAATGCTCGCTTACCGAAAGTGACAATCGAGACGAACAAAGCCACAATCGACGATGAGCATCGCCTCTTCTCGTTGCGATGACACGAGAACGTAAGAATACTCCCAATACGCCTGAGTCGCAGCATTGACACTTGCTGTCAAAAAAGAAAGAGCTACTGGTTGAGAGAAAAAGTCAACTACCCCCTCAACTACACCACTCAACCTCGTATCTGCTCCTTAATTGGTTGACTGACATTGAGGAATGGCAATTGCCTTCTTCGTTCAAAGCTGCCACCCCAAAATCGATAATTTATTAACGTCTATGCTGCCATAGATCTGTCTAATCATTTGGCTATATGACGTAAACGGTCGGGCAAAGTGGAAAAAATGCGGGAAAAAAGTTGAACTAGTCATCCAATGACAACGGTGCCAGGAAAATGGTTATGAGCTTGTTACATAGGACATGCGGCCTGTCCTCGACGGAAGCGCCAGCAGTGCCAGGGAACGGATACCGATTATGGCTACCGCAGTTCGATCGCGGATCGATTTTATTCTGACGGCGCAAAACACGAAGCATCTGGCTTTCAACGCGTGAGCAAAATGTAATGACGTTATTACTGATAGGGACGTTCACGCGTGCATCGTATCATTGTTTGTAACATGGTGGCGTGACTAGAAAGGCGGTAAGCGTTTTTCAGTCACAGTAATGGTGAATGATACAGTTGTCGCAATATACAATTGTATGTATCTACAATGTGTCGAAGAGACTATCATTAATTATAATATAAATAAATAAGTAGCAGTAGATACCCTATCAGGCCGATCAGTTATGTACACGGAAGTGATGAAGTGAAAATGTTCTGAACAAAGAGGGAGTTTTCGTTGCATCTGTTGCTTTCAAATAGGTACATAGGCTGTACCACTGCGGATCAATGGCGTTGTGAGTGCCAGGATTAAACTTGAAATTTCAATTTTTTTGTGAGCTGATTGTAACTTCGACTAATAATGAGCTATTATACGAAACTAGGTGTTTATATAACCTGTTCGTTCTCGCTCAATCTGTCACTTGTATTATTTTGCTGTGGCTTTGCTTGTACTCACCCAGGTATACGAACCTCTAGCTGGTTACCTGGCCTTGTAATAAGATTCCGGAGACCCAGTGTGACGGCTTTGCACGATCAAAATGGCGGGACTGTTTTTTTTTTTTGTTTTTTAACACTAAAGATTTGACTATTTCATCACCGAATTTTTTGTCGTCGCTTTAGGGAATGTTTCATCTTGACCGCTAAAATAACAGATCTGATTGATTAGTCCAAACGTACTCCACGAAGTCTCCGTCCGGTGGCCATTCACCCGTTCGAACCCTTCCTTCTTCTTAGATGGCGCAGGCGCCCTGAGTAACTGTTAACAGGACTTTTCATTGTTTAATACGGTTACCAAGAGTTATAACACGTGTATCGCAGGTAAAATGATAATAGCGAGGGGCATATGTGCAAAAGCCGTACCTTACTTTCACTTCATTGTCCTATATGCACCTGAGACAAAAACAATCCATCAATACGGAGAACTTCTTCACTTTGCCGAACTAGTTAGCATATATTTTGATAAGTCACTACCCTAATTCGGTCCAAACCCAGCGTGACGGCTTTACACGGTCAAAACGACTCGACTGTTTTTTTTCTAAATTTTTAACAGTAAAGATTTTTTGACTTGTTCATCACCGAATTTTTCCTCTCGTCAAGCCAAATCACAGAGAAAAAAAATGGTGCAGCTGTATTCTTAGCATACACAGTTGTATATATATAGATATATATAGTGGTCCTGGTTATGCAGGGCGTGCATGTAATACGATTTTGCTAATGCTGCTACGTGCTGTGTTCAAATTTATCGTGTAAACTGCTGTTGTATCCACTTGTGCACGTACGTGCATACATGTATACGTAATGCCTTCGTAGCGAGCCGCTTGAAAAGTTACACTTACAAAAACCAGAACTTGCAGCAACGTGCGCAGCAATATAACCCAATCTCTCAGAAAATCAAGGCAGACACTATACATGTACAGTTGATTGAAATGTTTCGGTTTGACGCTCTTGCGGCCATGGACGTTGGTCCTGATCAGGAATGACATCGGCGTACTAGGTCGATAGAATTTTCTGTTCAAACACTTGCTTAGAGCTAGTCAAATGGTTGCGACTTTCAAGTCGGTAAAAAAGATTTATCCAAAAGAACCCAGCTGCCATATAGTATGCAGTAGGATGCATTATACGCATCTTAGCATATTAAAAACTTCATTAAATTTTATCCTGTATCCTTCATTTTGAGATATTTCACGCACGTGTGCCAGGGTGAAGACTGAAAAAATTAACTCATCTTAGTGCTCGGAAGTACCTAAGGTATTCCGATCTAGTCTGGATGAGCTACCGTCTACTTCAGCTAAAAAAAGATGCACCACCATCGAGAACCAGATGCATTTTACGACGCCTTTTACTACTTCATTCACAGTGTGACATTATGCATAATGACTGTTATGCAGGTCTTATCCGAACCGTAAGAAACTACTACTTTAAATTGACGTCCGTTTGATGTTTTCTCAACGTCGACAGATTTGTCTTTGGACTGTATCCGACTTATTGTTGGTGCCGCTTTAGCCCCGGTCTCAAGTCATCTCAATATAAAGATCGATTTCGTTCTGCAGTAACAAGGTACTCAGGTCTTCCGAAATGTAGTTCGCAGTACACGACAGTTCGAAGTATTGAACTCGCCTCTACGTTTACGAGCACAGCAAAAGAACAAATAGTCATCGTTAAACGTACGCACAACTACCCACAGACAGAACCGTCATAACCAGATACACTTTCGGCTCAACCAACGATTCGTTTCTCGATTCTTCTCTTTCTATTTATTTCCTCTCAGAAGGATTCAAGCAAAGGCCCTTCAAATGATGTTGGTTGCTTGTTAAATAAGCTTCATCTCAGGGTTACGCTGGTATCAATGGCAGCTATAGAAACTGCAGAGAGCCATAGTCCTGGAAGACCTCCAGAAAAGGCTGCACAAATGCGGTAGCAAAAGCAGCGCTAAAAGCACTTTGAAGCGACCTCTCTTTTGACTGTCTCTATCGTCAGTTGCTGCCGCGGCCGCAGCCTCAGCCAACTCTTCCACAACCATCATTACAATATTACCTTTGAGACCTTTGAAACAAACGCATTGTAGTTTCCTACGGCTCGCGTGGGTATTTCTTTTCCGAGCCCCTGTTCCACACCTTTTCACCACTTCTCCCCTGCCGGTCAAAAATAGATAAATATGGTTAGGGCTGACTCCCAGTCTGCCTGGGCCGTGTGAGCCCAGCACAGGCTGTTTAGACTTACTCGTTTTGTGGATGGACGGAGCCAGCTCTCGAAAGATTTTGAGCGAATTCCGTTCGTGAAGATTTATAAACCCTCTCTTTTCCTCGGGAGGCAGCGGAAGGGCTTTTCGAAATTTCCGTTAGCCATTTTCGAGGTTCGTGGTAACGCTTCACGCGTATCATACTAACGCAGTGTTACAGAGGGAACAACCAACGCCTCGCCGCAGTACCGCCGAGTTGCGACTAGTGTAACGCGGAAAAGGCCGGGGTAGAAAGAAACTGAAGTGGAGGCCGAGGAACCACAGCGATAGCACCAATAGAAATCAGAGAAACAACGGTGAAGTTAACGACTGGTACAAGTAGGCAGGTAGGCTGCATTTCCACTAGCGGCGGCACCCAGAAGTTTGTTGCAGTTCGACGGCTGATCCTGATAGTGACATCATGATATTCACATCGGCCATAGCAGCAGCAGCCATCGATTCGCAGGAAATTCATCCGGAAAAAGAGGCAGTGAAGGAAAGCGTGTCTACAAAAAAGAACCTGGGCATCGAGCAGTAAAAGGAAGGATTAAGGAAAAAGTAGAAACGAAATGAGCAAAAGAAGAATTGACCAGTCGATTCCAGACATGCACGACATGTGTGGCCGTCGGCTTCCATCTATTTTCTCTTTCCCCTAGTAAACACTGCGTTACGCCAAGAGCCCTGCCCAGACTGCGTTTTGCCGTCCTACTTCACTCACCTACTTTACCCCTGAATAGCAGGAACAGAGGGGCAGAAGAACGTTGGAAGCTTTTCTACGTTGCCCTCACAAAAATGCATCACTCCGATCCGATAAGAGGCAGCGCCGATGAAGGGTACGACAGGGGACACGTTGCGAGATCTATGTGTGGATGCGTCACGGCGAGGGACATTGTCTCCGCGTACCAATTTACCATCGCGTGTACCATTCGCATACCGTAGTATCTCAGCACTATATAGCACTTCAGTATGCTTTTGGTGTTTTATTGAATCACAGATTCTGTCTAAAATAAATGTTCCGAGGTAAAAAGAACATGAAAGAACCAAGACGGTATAATGGTGGCTGTACTCGACTGTCCGCAACAGCAGTTGTGTGATTATTTGTATTGTGTTATTTCAGTTGGAAATTGCTGACACTTGACTAAAAAATATTCTCGATGGCCAATAATGGAAGACAGGGTTTTGCAGGTTTCTGAGCTACTGAATTATTATGATTTGTTAAATTAAAAATACCTCTCATTTTATATAATGTAATGCTTTGTAACCTTTACTGTAACTGGGCAGGTGGTGATGTGCCCATAACGTCATATCTAGTATCATCACAAATATATGAATCTTTGGTTTTTTCTACCCGTTTTAGCGGAATGTGACACATTTGACAATGTGAAGAGATAGCTTTGAATTTGAGTCCTTATCCGAATTCGTTGACGGCCTACATACGATATTTACAAAAACGCTCAAATGCATCCCACAGAACAATAGCAACAATCAGTTTGCCTCCAGAGCGGTGTACTCTATTTTCGAACGGCATTATGGGTTTTTGTTACGGGCCGTAAATGCGCATACACATAAATAAGCCCTATGATATGCAAATGTCGCGTTGCACACGATCGCACGACCATATCTAATTTTTCGTGCAGGTTCTCACCGTATAAACAATATAGATATTATGCATAGATACGTACTCTATATACTAACGTGTAGTGCTGTAGTCCTAAGCTTCTAAACACTTCCACTTTTCTAACTGAAGGATTTATTTAATTATCTCTTCACCATCAGTATCTGTATTGGGGCTCCTGTGTGATTCAGCTTTCTCCACTGTATTCGTGTTTCTGCGAACTCGTTGTTGAACTACTAACCACATTAGTTTGTCTGTATTTGTCTTAGCAGTGTTTCGTATTTGCGTCTCATCTTTTCGTTTTCATCATGTACAGATATCGTCGTTTATTCCCTCCAGAATCTGACAATGGCTCCGTCTTATTTTTGTTACTAGCCTGGTTGTCTGGTTAGTTAGCACTAAACGTGTCACTTGTTACGATAGGCCCCTTTGCGCAGCAAACAAGCTCGTGGTGATGCTTGATCAAGGAAGATCATCGCAGAGCTCAACCATGGTGACTATACAAGGCCAAAATCACCGCCTACTTACCCATCTGGACGCCCAAAGATAACCACACCAACACGTCATCGTTCCAACAGCCTGCCAAGCGGTCTGGTTGACTTGGGCTTGTGTCCTTAATGTTCCCTGCACCCACAGAGAGTGAAAGAGAACCAAGCAATCGCCGCTGCTACCACAACCTCAAAAGAAAACAATATAACGAACCAAGTAGGTTGTCGTGTTCCTTCACAGCTAACTCGAATCGAATAACACTCGGAAAATGGTCGCAGAACGGTGGCGCTTGGTGGAATTTCAAGCGGAGTAGGCGCCAGCAAGATAAGGCAGGCCAGGGCGTCGCAAAGCAGATTTCCATTCAATACAATATACACCGTTTATTTTTAGAAACCGTTGGATCAGACCTTCGCCATTTCGCTTAATCACAGCACGGGTTATACACAATACCTCTGTTTGATACGACCAAAAAGAACCGTCTTTAGGCACATCAGCAGCGCCAATATCAATTCGCCCTGTACGCGGAGGTCGAAGTGCGAGTTCTGTTATCCTTGCTTGTGTGGCGGAGCGGCCGGCGTCATCGATGGTAAAACTTCGTTCCATTTTCATACGCCGCAGCCTTCGTCATGCCCATCCCGCGTCGCGCAAACGGTAGGTAAACTCGTTTCGACCTGCGTGCCTACCGATGAAAGGGTCTCTCCGATACGCCGCAAATCTTACCGCACACACACAGAATAAACGAACGAAGTAAAAAAGCCGCAAATGGGGCAGATGAGAAGAATGCAAGAAGAAATGTATAATATTATTTCAAGAGATTCCGACGGATTTTGAAATTAAATTTTTGAACTAGTTGCGCTATAATGAGTTTTTTAATATGACTCTCCCTATTTGCCGCGATGTATGTTTGTCTTTTAGAACCCGCTAACTGTTTTTCTACGCTCCTATTTCCATACTTGAAACGTTTGCATCATTCACGTGCTATGTCTTCGCTGAAGGCCTCCATAGTTAATATTATCCCTAATATCTTCACCAATCTTCGGATGAATTGTCCCAACGCTGTGGCCTCTCAGTAACAAAAACTCGACCATTGAGCGCCGATTTTCGAGACTAAAAGATTTTTTCCTGAACTTACTTCTCCTGAAGTAAACTTCCTAATTTTTACTTGCCAGTCTCTGGAAGACGGGAACACTTACCACCCTAATTCACTTTGTTAACGGCTGGTAATTTAAGTTATTCGATTTCAGTCCGCTGGATATGCTTGTGACACTAAAAAATCATGTATCGGTCCAGCAGGACCAGTAGAAATAGAGTGCAGGAAGTTAGCGCTCATTGATTTTGGCAGAGATACTAGGACATTTTTGATACCGGAGGAAGTAACGTGCGGAAGAATCTTGCCAAGAAATCAAAGGAACGCTAGCTTGGTTAGCTGCTACACATTGCCAATGGCCCACTATGGATTAGCGTAATGCACGCCAGGAGAACAGCGTTCGTTGTAGCGAAGGGCAGGCAGAAATGACGTATATGGCAGGAGTACCGAACTGCTGTATGGATATTGTTGTATTCGTACATATACGAATGTGTGCGGTGTATTTTGCATATATACATCACCTACGAAATGAATTCTACGAAAAGACTGAACACCAGAGCTGATTATATTCCAAGATTCAGTAGATACAATTTTGTGATACAGTTCTATTGCGTTAGGCGTGGCCAGTCGCAATCAGGGATCTACTTTCCGCTAATGTTATCAAAAGATAGAAATAAGAAGGTGGTCGGAAACCAGATCATGTCTCTATCAAAATCTGGCACGTGACCACTGTATCATACGTATTGTAGAAAGATTTTATGAATGATCCGATTTAGTAGCTCAGACAACCTCTAGAAAGCTTCTGGCTGAAGGAAAGCAGAGATCATTGCGTAAAGTCCCGCCAGTAACAGAATCTGTAAAAAGAAAGCTATGTTATTATAATGCGTGGTCTCATGAAACGCATGTAGGTACGTGTGGATGCTATTGTTCTAAGTACGACGATGCCCCTACATCCTTTGATCAAGGCAGTGGTGCATGATTGATTATACAGGCGCATCCTAAACGGGGATGTAACTCGAGGAACACACTACGTTTTAAGGAAACGACCACAATGTTCTAATAGTGTACGTTTCTGATAGCCAATGCGCTCATAGATACAATGGATCCTGACATTAAGGCTGGTTTGCCAAAACATTATGCATATTTAGTAAGCTGAAAGATGGATAAATTCACATAGCTCGTGGGAACGCTAGCGGAATTATTCCAAATCGATGCTTTAATTTGTAATCTGAATTTAATTGCCTGCTGTGATTGGTATCCATCGATCACAGCACCTCGTTATGGGAACCTTTTTTTACATTGGAATATTGTTGACTTCTGAGTTCTGTTCATTTTTGGGTATCTGATACGAGCTTGGATTTTAGCACCAATACCAAAAGCGGGTGACAACTTTTATGATCACCCATGAAGTAAGCAAACTCACGAAAAATGGGTTAACTGCTTCAGCATGACAGACGTCGCTTATGAAGCCAAGTGAGGCTGGACGTCGCGATGGGTGTCTGTCATATGACAGACACAAAGGAGCACAAAGCCTATGGCACAGCTTATGCGGACGCTGGACTCTGCACCCATGGTAATTAGGACATGACGTGCTGGTCCTGCTGAGCAGGTCGCAAGAGCTGTGGGGACTGCGTGTCCCCGCAGTTGACGTCTAGGGACTGGAAGCACGGCATGTGTATGTAAGCGAAGACTACTGCAATCACCCTTAATGTCGGTATTCATTGAGAATGAACACGAGCTGCTCGTCGAGTTCACTGCTGGACGTTTTTCCTTCTGGCTAGAACCTCTAATATTTTTTCCGGATCATCATGTCTCTGCCAAATGGCTCCACGATGTATCAGACCGAATAAGCTCAATCTGGTACAATGCGAGCTGTGACACGTGCTCGTCTTGCATGATCTTCAGCAGCATGCTACAGCAGCTGAACCAGTCCAGCCAATATTGTTTTTGTCGCCGGAGTTGGCTTGCCAACGAAATAGCGGATTGGTTTCGCCCCCAAAAAATAACGTGTGTCAATTTAGGACCGAATAAGGTCTCGGTGAGTCACCCGTACGTTTTAAAGCGATATTCGCTGGGCGAACCAGATAGTTGCATGATCAGAATGGCCAAAAAGAATCCTCGTCGGTGTGGGTGGGAAAATTTACTAAAGGCCTCATTATATGAGTTATATGGCACAGATGTAAAACTTGTTTTTTGTACTTGTTAAATGAAAACACTGTTTCTAACCGATATAATTTAGCTGGAAAAGTTTTTTTTTTCGGTATTCAAATGATTGATTATAAATACGTGAGTGGTGAACGAGGTAAACTAGCTTGATTATGCAATGTTTTAATGGAGAGTTCGTCTACTCCCCAATGCCAATTAGGCTTTTCATTGTAATAAGGCAATTCGGTGTTGCCAACATTTCAACTACCAGTGAACGAACATACCTGCCACGAGACCCCATTGCATCTTATTCAGAGCTAAGACTATTGAAAGAGACAGCTGTTTTGAAAGCTTCCAATCATAAAATACGTCGGTGTCATAAAGGAATAGGTGGTCAACCTTCTTTCCAGAGCCGGTACTGGCCCCTCATAAAAATTCTATACTGAGAGTGCAATAGATTGTTTGAAGTGTCATTCATTACCAAGGAGCTTTCGGTGGCTAACCAAACATTGGGATTGTGCCTGAAAATACCATGATCGGACAAGAACACAAGGCAACCCATATTCACACATGTATATTTACAAATCGTTCGCGACTAATTTAGCACCTCTAAATATAAACGTAGCGTAGACTATGACGTACGATATTAATTTCTAAATGATTTACTGAGCAAACGTTGAGATGACGTCTGCGTCACGCACATTGCCGTTTACTTGAGGATCGAATCGGAAAAGGGAATACATCTGAAATGAAAAACGGAGGTCATTAAGTGTACATCACTTACACGTGATGGTTAAACGCGAGTGAGTTTAACCTTCGCTGCTTGCTATGAGCTGTTATGCCATTAATATTGACCTCTATTGATGTCATGATGAGTTCATGCATTGTCGTCACGCGGTGATAAGGACAACTTGTGACTACAGGTTATGGATATAGGGTAATGCATATACTGATTTGATTGGTTTGCTAATTATGCGCCCACTGTCTTTTATCGGCCTAGTAGAGTTACGAGACAAATATGGGCTTTAGACATGAAGTGGCGCACATATATATATATATATATATATAGGGTGATTTCGAGCGATTGTTGTACACAAATCGTTACTAATACTACCTGTGTACTACCTGTACCTATAGTGTGAATGGAGGGCGTATATAACAACACTATATAGCGACTCGAACATTGAACCATGCACACTTTATTTATGGACCTGTTCTGAGCTTTACCATAACTGTGACCCGTCGTTTAACGCATTTCGGAATCAGCAACAGCAGCACCACTGGCAGATCACCGATCCCGTCATTGTAGTGCGGTGCTGTGATAAAACAATACTGTCGATGCAGTGGGGTACGGATGCATATAAAAAAAATCTCTGTCTAGTTCGTCATTGTATTTGATCATTTCGCATTTTATCCAGCGTTACTCATAAGCTTCTTTTTACCCTAGTCAAACAAACTTCTGCATTCTGTCCTCGTTGCGATTTGTTGACTTGGGCTAACCTCGACGAGGCCCCTATTGTTACAAGAGAGTGATGTCATGTTCGCACCATGATTTTGATTAGCGTCACAATAAAGCAAGTGGTACCTTTCAAACCACCAGCAAGGAACCTTGGCTCAGTAATTAATAAAAAAACAAGCCAAAAAAATTGTGAATTACTGGGTTTACGATTTAGCTTGTTCACTTCAGTCATTGTTTCTTGGCCGATTATATTTTCTGCCCTGCGGCATTTTGAAACAGCAACGAACGCTTGCATTCATTTTCCTCACTTCCCTTAGGGCCCCATTAAGGTCCGTAATCTGCGATGACTGTCATTATTGTAACCAGCTGACAGAGCGCAGAAATTTAATTCCCAGAGCGCTGAAAACCCCGACTGCTTATAACACTCCTGATGACTTCGAGCACGATTATGATTTATTGTAATATGGCGCCAGATAGCGTATAAGTCTAGAGCCAGGCTGTCTTTGAGTACCGCCTGAGCACCATCTAGGCAATTTTGCTTTGCCCCTCTTTTTGGCTTCCCTTTGAATTTGCTGTTCATGCGACGCAGCTATTGGCGTGGCCCCAGGCCCGTCCTGTCCACCTCGAGTGTGATTTGGGGTCTGGGTTGGATCTTACGTAGCCAGTAGAGCTGACTGCTGGGTTTAGTTAGCGCCCTCCGATACAAAGGACCCGAATCGATTGACCTACGTACCCATACTTGGTAAACCCAATGAAGTACAGGATGCGTACAGAGAGCTTAGCCTTTATCGTTTCTGGCGGAATGGCTGGTTACTTGACAATGGAAAAACTGCCCACACCTTACGTCGTTCACCTGTTTCAATGGCAAGCGGGAGTTCGTATTTAGCTTGTCATACGCAGTTCGCTACTCCGTATTCACTGCCTTTTTTATTCTGTTGTACGGAAAGGCGTCTGGTTTATTATGTGTAAGTGCTTCGAGTAACAGCGAACGTATGGATCTAAATAATACATTATTTACATTATATCGTGTGCGGATGCATGTGTACACCTATTGATACACTCACCATATATCCATAATTAGAGGTATTAATGAAAGAGTTCATAAATACGATGATTTTATTATAGTAGCAAATTTCCACCGATTGCCTCATCGCTTATTTTACTGGGCTACCGTGGATGCTTATTTCTGTGTTTTCCATCGGTGTCTGCGACCGTTAATGTAAAGTAGTGAACTCAGACATTTCCTGCGAGAAGCGTTATTCTCTTCTTTTTATGATAACGATCTTCATTGTCGCAAACGATGGCTGTAGTCACCTGTTAGGATCATTATAAGGCCGACTCCCCAATTGTGCTATTACGATGTTGCGTCTCTCAAGTCGAACTGGAGGCTCAGGCAGTCAATTGCGCCTGCCGTAAATCGAACGAGGCGCATGCGAAAGACGCTTAAAATTAAACAAAAATTTATTTTTCATTGTCAAGTAAAAAAGCTATTGCCACCGACTGTTTTTGTACAACTAAACGATGTAGACGTTTCTACCGTTGTTACCGAACGATTCGTGCAGGAGATGCACATATAAACATCATATTCGATCCGATAAATATGTAGCCATTGCAGCCGCAGCAGTCGAGGAACAAAGATTAAACAGATTGAGAGGTCGACGCTGTTTTTTCATGAATGGCCTAATATCAATTAGGTACACAACTGTGTTTGTAGCGTCAGTCAGGTTTACCCAGCCTCAATGAACAAGCCTGGTCGCAATTGGTCGTAGCCTGACAACTCAGGTCAAAACGAATCGACTTGATGCGCTGGTAATTTTCATTTTCTATAGGTGTCTCCCGGGAGCCTGTAAGCATGTTTCTCTGTTATACCATTAAAGTAGGCATAGGACAATTTGGTACGATTAGACTCGCGAAAATCTTCCACGCGGCGACACACCGGAGGGCCAGCCGCCATTCATGTAACACTACTACGTATGGAAAAAATTAGTATTACGCAAACGGTAGACGAGACGTGTGCGTGGTTAATCAATTGGTTATTATTAAAAAAACGATGGTTTATTTCGAAATGTAGCGTTATATATATTTTTTCACGTGTATACTACGCACAGTGGTGTTTGGCATTTTTAAAGGCAAAATGGCCTAAACACTCAATTGAATGAATGGTCTTGCGTTTGTTATAGCAAAATGAGCGACCAGAATCGTCAAATGTGCTTACAACTGAAAATATTTACTACTCGATACTAATTATATGGGCTCCTTATTAACTGGAGAAACAATGTGAATTCTAGGCAATATATTATAAATCTTTGATGGCTCCATTTGTGCCGTACCGTGTACCCTTGCTCTATTAATAGCGGATCACCTGTACCACACGTGCAAATTTCATACGTGTTATCTATGATATAACTAGACAGAAGTGATACTGTAGCTCCTTATACCGATTAAAACCATTTTTCTGGTAAACATCACTCCGTAGCGGTTCGGATATTCAGTTGATAGTGCCACGCCGGTGGTCGCAGTACTCCATTGGTGCTATAATAGTACCAGTTATCGACGTAAGCTTAACAAAGCCTTAATCTGGGTTGTCACGCCTTCTACCGAATTCTGCCGTAGTGAAACAGATCGACGGAGGAAAAACTCCTACGGCTAAAAATGGACAAAATACTGTTTGAAATGTCAACGAATTTTCAGTTAATCAGAAGCAAAGTCGACATTGTTTATTGTTAGATTACGTATATATACATATACTGGTGTAATTTTAAGGAAACGTGTCCTGTTTCGCTGATCGCTGCGCCTGTACGGGCTATCCTCTCCGTGCGAGCTATTAGAATTTCATGTGCTAATATTAACCACCGTCGCTATTATTCTAGCAGAAATTAATGGTAAACCATGGGGTCGTTTGGATAGCACGATCAAAG
This sequence comes from Varroa destructor, assembly GCF_002443255.2. Taxonomy (NCBI): domain Eukaryota; kingdom Metazoa; phylum Arthropoda; class Arachnida; order Mesostigmata; family Varroidae; genus Varroa; species Varroa destructor. The sequence continues at coordinate 30,053,631 of NW_019211460.1, read as the reverse complement.
CGGGCAATCTTGGTGTGGTCGAATTTCTCCGCTAACAGGTTTTTATGTTCCGCCTAACACGACGTCAGCCTCTTTATTATATACATTATATTGACGCTCAAACCTATTAATCTACTACAATTTAACTAATCCTAACCGGCGACGTTATAGCAGTGGTTGGAATATACCATAGACATCGAATTACGCACACGACCTCGCTAGATTACAATTAGCTGACGGACGTTTACCCTGCCCATGCAAACGCGATCTGCTACGTCACAACTACATGCAGTACGATATAATATATATATATATATATATATATATATATACAAGATAATCCAACGACAAAGTCTTTAGCTACCTATTCCAAACGGGCGCTTGAAATGGGACCATTTTTAGCAGGCCTCGACAGTTGTTATTACAATCTGTGTGAGGCTCATGTTATAATTATTAATTCCACAAAGATTCGAAATACTGATCGATTTTAGAGTAGCGAAGGGGAGGCGCTTTCGAAAAGCAGCAAATAGGATCCTAAACGTAACCTAGCGAGCGAAGCCGTTTTATGAAATCGTTTGAAGAAGAAAAAAAAACATTTTCAACGAAGTTTTCTTTAGGGAATTGATCGTTTCGCAAAAATGTTTTGCCTGTAATAAACCGTAAATAGCTGAAACATTATAGTGCAGGTATTACCAGGCAATCTATTTATTTTCCATGCACGCAACCGTATGTACATGTAGTTCGTCTTCATATTCCAGCCTGGTTGGAAACCAGGCCATTAATCAACAGCGTTCCCGGGGCAATCCAGTTCACCCTAGACGCCAGCCAGTGTGTATACGATCAGTTGATTCACAGGTCTTTGAGCGAAAACCTTTTCAATGTATAGCCACGCGATTTCCATCCATCGTTTCACAATGCGGCACGCCCTGCACTATATCAGCCTCGAGAAATAGAAAAGGTTTGCTTCGGTCGGAAAATTTGTTCGGTCATTGTTGTCTTTGACAGTTAAAACGATTTTAATCAACATTGATCCATTGTATATAAAGCCACTTAGGACAATAAGTGATTTCTATTTCTAATTACTGACTCGAATAGATTTCTAAAGGATCCTACGATCCTCAGTAAGTTCGTCTTCGTTTCAAGATACTCTATGAGAGGAAGAGAGGCCTGCCGTCTTGGCGGGAATCGAATGTTAGGAAGACCGTTTACGGTGTCAAAGCAGATCGCATTTAGAAAAGCGTTTTACGACAAAGGCTCGGGCTCAAGCACTAATGTTACCAACGTCAATGATTTCACGTCGCTCACTTATAGTCGATTTCCAAGATTTTCAAACAAAAGCGATGGCATTTTGGCTGGTAAGGGAAGAGCCACTGGACGCAAACAGATGAAGGTTTATAGGCATACTGAATAGTCGTTACCGTAACTTTATACAGTACTCGTGGGTTTTCCCTCATATGCTTGGAGGCTATAATTTTAATCAGGATTGCACTCCACACATAAATCAACAATGCTCGACACAAAAGTAAGCCCAAACCCTGTTTAATTTATTAGCCATTGTCTTCTGCTAATTCATTTCGAGCATTCAACCACTTAAATATGCGAATACATCCGACAGGTACACAAGGCCTACGATAGGCTCAACCCTAACGTATGCCCTTTTCAAACTACCAGAACCGTTACCATGCTGTTGGTACCCCAACGGGTGCCGTGTTTGCTAACAACTCCATTAAACTTAATGCGATTTGCAACCTTGGTAGCTAACGTTGTATGTAGCCATGCTAGAAGGTAGACGTTCTAAACGCTTAACCTGAACTGCTATTTCTATAGCAGTAGTCACTTCACAACACATTTATTTTCGACCCGCTGTTTCTACAGCTTTTTAATACTGACGTTATGCTTACTAACAAGGGCCCCGTGCAGTCACATAGAGAAATGGGCAAATAGTGGGATACAATCGAGCCAAGCGGCAAATTTTCGTGAAAAGTTCACTCCAACAAAAAGGCAATTTTGTTCTTTGACAATTTCCGCGTAATAGCCATCTGCGCCGCCGGCTTCTACTGCCGCTATCGTCTGATATTTCTGATTCCTTTTTTCATATGTTCTGCTCGGTCTGTTCAATCGTGCGATGTGTCTATATCAGTGCCCCGATATGCCTCTTAAACGAGCATCGTCTTTCGTTTTTCCGGCTCCCCACGACCACCTCCGTTCTCTAACATTTTGCCCATGAAGATAGAATAAAGGAGAAGACGAATATCAGGATCTTATCATATGTTAGACAACGCAGTGAACAACAAGATGATTTTTAAGCTCACTCCGATTTTTTCTAGGGAAAGCAAAACAAGAGCAAACGATCGAGTATTGGGTGGATGTAACCTTCTGATCGCTGCAGCGGCTGCGAACGATTCAGCTACGCCTGTTAACTCTAGCGCTTCAAACGCGGCAGACACTGGGAAATGGGTAGAAAGTTAAAACAAAAAAAGAGCATAACAATAATGAAGCCAATGACGGCAAGAACCCGATTGGTTTGCTCGACAATTTCGGTGGCTGCTGATCGTCAATCGCTGTCGTTGGCCTGGCTGTTCGGGGAAGAATGAACGAAAACAGCAGAACTACGGGAGGCTCAAGGGCACCATACGGAATAGGATGAGACTTGTCAAGATTGCAGGAACAGTGGGACGCAGTAGTACAAGATGCGCCTGGCGGTCTCAGTGCCGCCACCAATAGCTACTCATCCTACTTGCCACCATTCCCGCTACTGCTGATTCATAACAATTCGTTCGGTGAAATCAACTTAAATTGTGCTTCTCCTTTGCTGGACACGTTTTTGTCTCTAGTCAACAACTAGCGAAACGAGAGCCAGCCGAAACGTACGCGAGCCTGATCAACAAATCAACAGCAACGACAACAACAGACTTTTGGTTAGCATAAACTGCAGTCCGTGCAGTTCAATGGCTACCGTTGTTGGCGAGAAGGAAAGGCACACCACCAGGACCCGGTGACCTGTAGTAGGTTCGCGAATGCATAACTCGCAACTATTCGGCTGCTTCTAGACATGAGTGGCGCCCCGTCATTGTTTACTTAGCGTAATGACATGCATATTTACTGACGCATTTGTATACTTCATGACGATGACGAAGACAATGATGATGAGGCTCATAGCAACAGCTACGAGATCGACGCGAAAATTGTCGTTCTGCTGATGCCCGAAGAGGTGCGCTGGCCTATAGCTGTCGCCGCGGTACGGTAATGGGCGTGTCGTTGGTGGCAGTAAGATGAACTATGGTGACTATATTGGTACTGGAAAAAAAGTAGTAAATCATGCGGTAGAGTAACGATGGTATCTGTAGCTAGTACTGGCTTAGTAAAGCACTCTGCTAATAGAATTGTGCTGCTCATGTGTCCGTTATATTTGTATATTTAGGATTTTTCACTCGTCAAAAAAATGTTGTCGTTCCTGTGGCTTTGCTAATTGTTAAAAATCCTTGTAAGTTTAAATGGTGATTGAATAAGTAGCAAGAATAGCAATAATCATAATAATAATAACGAAGATATGACAATAAGTAATGATTTCTGGTACGCGTGTCTCTGCAGTCGAATTATCCCGGCAGCCCGTGAGCGTCGACCAACTGTCATCTGCCAGAGACGTACTGCACATATAGACCGTCCTTTGAAACTAGGACACACTAACGAAAAAACAAGAATGTTAATCAAGTTGACCTAATATAATCATATCTAACGCAACGAATGCAAAATTCGAAGGATTCATTAGTCACAATGGTTTAAAGATTCGCCGCAGGTATTGGCCGATGATTCCCTTGTTTTTACCGTCATCACATAACATCCTCGTATGTTGACAAAGAATTAATTATCCATATAGAGCAAGTGTTGGTGTTGATACTTGCATGGTCATCGTTATTGTTGTTGTTTTTACCTGTCTGTTGCTACAGCGGTAAGACCTTGCCTTTTGCCATTGCTTACCGCTAACTCGCGGTGGCTGTACGTTAGCTGCTCTAGCAGCTTTCAGCGGGGGATCGGCTAGCTAATAGGTGATATGATACTGCTAGTAGTGACGCAAAAGTTGATTTTAGATAACCCTCGACTTCGGCGTCGCTAGTGATATCTTCGGCGCGTCCGCTAGTGACATGCTGAGGAAACCTTATGATGTTGATTTTTGCGCGTTCAATAGCAGCAGTTTTACGCGCGTACACTGTACAGGTGACAGAGGCTCATCAGTATGATTGGTCTGCTAATACAGCCCCTTTGTCCGTCGGCTAGTTGCCGTTAGTTATTATCACACAAAGTTATTATCAAAACTTTGTGTTTTCCAAGTTCCCTTCTGCCCGCCGCCTTTCTTAGTTATTTCATATCTTAAGAACTCCTATTTTGCCGCTCTTAAGGCTAAACTAGTGATGAATGCAGCTGAGTTATAGCATGAACAGACTATAACTAAGCAAAAACAAGATAGAAAAAGACATTCGGTCAATAGACCATGAATTGACTTTTTGCCGTTCCGAAAAGGAGTAGGCAGAACTCAATAGATTCAAGGTCGTGTCCGTTGACTGTCGTCTGCTATTGCTGCCCGTCGCTGCTTTTTGTTTGTCAATACAGATCGATTGCGAGGTATATGTAGACCATAACACACTCAGACACACTGACACATGCACACGCCCACTCACTCACACACGCGCGCACAACCACGTGCCGATATAACAATGGAAGGCTTCTACCGTCCAACACGAAGTCCAACACCATTAAAATAGGCGCAACTGTTGCCTACATTGTATTGCATGAGACTGTACCAGTTTAGCTTTGACCTGACAGTAGACGAAGGATCAATTATTCACACTGTGGTCGAAAGAGCTAGCCGGGTTTCAAAAAGAGGCGAACGCATTGGCTATCGCGTGCCAGGATAAAGCTAAGGTTGATAACAGGCCTTTTGATATAGGGTCTAAAGAGACTTTCGTACTGCGGCGGGTACACAACAGTGAACTTGGCTACATTCGCTTGAGAAACTGCTTCTCTTTTACGGGATTGCTCTTTCTCTAGGCTGGATTTTTAATAGGCTGTTCTTTTATCGATACGGCGGCCTCGATCCGCTGATTCGCGTAAGGGTCGATTTACCTTAATGTTTAGGTAGCGGGTAGGTCTCTACATCTATTCTAGTTAGTGAGGATAAGATGAATTCGTAGGTCTTGTTTTCTCTAGTACCACCTATTTGCTTTTATCTGAAGCTAGTCGCGCTTCGCACGCCTCCATCCATATAGGAAAGCGCTCTTTTTCGTTGTCAGCTGGCACTTCGAAAGCCTTACATCAAAATGGTAGGCTAATCACTCACAACTTCTTCGAGTAACAGTTAATGCTTCTTTGCCTTTTACCTTTCTGTAAAACTCTGCTGACGGTCGTGCCGGTAGACCGGCTCCTTACGAAATCCGTATTGAGATTCTGAGAGCACCTATTTCTTTGAGAAGCTCTGCTGTGAGCCTCTTCCCTGTGACAAATTTAAGAACTTCCCCAATCGCGTCCAGGGAACTCACAGGAAGGTATGCTTCGAAAAATGGTGGGGGTTACTTGAGGTGCCTAGTGAGATCCATAATGGTTGATAAACCAGAAGGTATATTTCCTTATGCTGTGCATATCTTATCCAGCACACATCTGAAGACTTACGGCTTTTCATGGAGTACGGTTTTATCACCTCAGTGCGATTTCTCTCAGTATGAATACTTTACTTCAATGAAGTCTTTTAAGCGATTTCTATTTAAGAGAAAAAAAAAAAAAAAAAGGTAATGATAAACATAAAGCTTTCTTCCTCTATCCTGGCCGTCTGCAAACTGAGTACTAGATAGGAACGGCGTATCGACAGCCCTGCGACGACGTTAGCTATGGTTTACTCAACTTATCAATGACAATATTGTAAAGTTCTCCCCATAATTTCCTCCATTTCTTATCTTTGTTTTGTTTTATCTTTTTTCCGAATGTACGTTCTTTTAATTTGAATCATGCCTATGTGTCTGCAGTGCGCTGCATGAAGCTCTTCTGAAGTATCATTGATCACATTAGACATCGTCTTTCGCTAAAGGCCACTACTTCTACACATTCATTTAGAATGGAACGATAAATTTCAATAATGAGAACTATAGTTTATCATCAATTAGGTCACCACGCTCTGCTCTCACTTTCGCTATATCCATGGCATCGCCGCAAAGGACAGAGTCGAAATGAGCTCAGCAGATTCCGACTAAGGCTAATTGACAGATCGAGCAACGTTGTCAATTGGCGAGTATAACGGTACTTCTTTTTCTCGCCGCCGCCGCCGCCGCCGTCGTCTTTCTTGTTTGCTTTTCTCCATTGCCTCTTTCATGCTGTGTCGCACTTTCCATACATCAGCCCCACGTTGCCCTGATGTATATAGGCGTCTGTACTTCCGTTGATTTAAACCGAAACAGATAAAAGTCTACGCGCGATGAGGAAAGGCCGGCAAAAGCGTCCTATTGTTTACCATAGTGTTGAATGGGTCCTTCTCGCTGAAGGAACCCCTTAGGAAAATTTACGTATTCATGGACTCTTGAGCCAGTTCTCAATACGAACTTGAAGCAACTACTGACTAGAACGGGCCACGTATATAATTAAAACTCTTTACTTTGTAGCAGCGCATCGAAACGCTGAGACAAGCGGTTGTCTTGTAGATCAGATGCGACACTACGTTAATGTGTAGTGTCCCCTATATAGTTCGTTATGACCATTTTTTCGTATGACAGATAATATAGAACATGCCTTTGAATCATCGTGATGGCAGTGCGTATCACACCACATGTACTGCGTTATGTACATTAGAAACTGGTTCAAACTTTAGCGTTGGCCTACGGCCTACGCAACCCGCTTCGTACGTTTGTTGAAGAAGACATCATGCAGGTGTTTCTCCAAGTCCAGCGAAACCCGAATAAAGTAATATCGAAAGGCTCAAATATTAGATCTCAAAAAAAAGAAAGGGGCTATACAACCAAATGGTCAAATTTTATATATATAGTGACTGGCTGGCTAACCCAGTCTTGCCCCTGAGTGGTCTGTATCATGTGTGGGAGACGAGACTGAACAAGAATGCTTTTGTCATCCCACAATTACCTGTATACGATTGAACTGATTGTAGTATGAAGCTATTATTGACAATGGCTCCCCACCGCTGCCTTTCTGTTTAGTTGAGAAACAAGACGAGCCCTATAGTCCTGCAACGCTCCGTACATGGGCAGATACATATACGTAGATGCATTAAAGTGACACCAACAAGCTACTACCCGGGAGAGGGAACTTATGTTAGGACAGAAATGTCACGTTACGTTGACCTGATGTAATAATCAAAATTGATTGGGTATTAATATCCCATTGACTCATCATCATAGTTAGAGACGAACGATAGTATCGTTGTCCTTTTGTCTTTGCCCCCTGCCGTGACCGCCGAGTTTTTTGCCGTTGCTACAGATGGTTTGTTGTATGTAGACGGTGACATCATTGGGTCTGCTGAGCATTCGTGTGCCTTATACACTGCGGACGTGGTGACGTTCATGTTTACTTTGTTCATCATTCCGGAAAAAAGCTGTGGACTCCACCGGCCGCCGGCTAGAAGCCTGCTATGTTCTAGCATATATATTTATTTCTGAATTGATATGTAGTGATAAGGTTAGAAGCAAACCGTTTACTTGTTAGTTCGTCGTGATGGTTCCCCCAGCAGGTCATTGAGAGGCAATGGTGACGCTGACCAAGAAAAGTGTTGTTGCCTGATCAAACGCGAGCACGCACTTCATTTATGTCTTGCCCCCTCGTCGATCGTTGCATGGACGATACGATGAGTTCGATCAGATAGGATCAGCCTGCTCTGCCTTCCCGCTTGGTCGGACTAATTCCAGTGGGTCCGCCTTTGGGCAAGCTTTGACGATGAACGCGTAGATTCCTATTCTTTGAAGGTCACATTAGAATGCGTAAGAGCAATAATAATTCTCTTAGCGTCCTAATTTGATTCTTCCAACATCGCCATCCCTTGCGCGGGTCTTAATCATATGAATTGAAATGCACTAAAAGCAAGGCCACCGCCAATATGGGAAGGCCCATTTCAGTACTCTTTAGCGCAAATGTGCAAAGCACGATGTTGATGGTGTGTGTTTAAGGATGCTCGGTGGTAGCAGAGAAAAGATAAAAATAAAATAGGACCTTTTGCTGTAACACTATTGACTGATGAGTACATGGCTTATAACATACGTCTTATCTGGACGCTGTTAGCATTTTGATAGCTGTTGTCATGTAGGTAAAGTCTATGTAGTTACCAAAACTATAATGTTGATAGGGCAATCTCGTAGAATATATCTGATCAACGAATCCTCCTTGTTGGTCATAGGCCAATAGGGCTTTACATTTTCTAGTTTATGTTAAATAGAAGCTTAAAAGAATAGATACTATTAGATTTGTAATGACTATATTCGTATGCCTCAAAAACATATAAAGATTTGTCGGAGTAAAATCTAGGCTCTAAAGTTTCGATCCTTCGTCGCCATTCGTTTCTGTGTATAAAAAGATCGACGTATGGATGGACATCGCCGTGTTTCTGAGTTTGTTTATGAGTGCTGTTTGTGTGGAAACAAGTTCAAAACCTTTACCAGAGCGGTGATACAGGCAAGGTTACTTATTTTTCGTTATTTCAATACAGCGACATGAAAAAATCTGCTCTCCGCAATTTATAGCTGTTTTGTGGGTACTCACTCGACAAGAATTCGCTCACCTGAAGCAGATCAGTATGTGGAGCTCGTCAGTGTTGGTAATAAGCCTTAGTGAAGAAAGCCATAGAGAACACCTCGCTATTAATAGCCATGCTGATTGTGGATCTGTGTAATAGAAGTATGAATCAATGCCGTATTGCAATCTCCCGCATTATTATGTAGTACATGTCCTAATAAGGGTTTTGAATCGATGAATTTCACAAACTATTTCTATTTGTTTTTACTCATCGCGAGCGTGTCATATCCCAACAAGACACGGTCTCTAACGCATGAACAGGTCTCAATGTATAGGCATAATAAGACCTCCTGTTTATATATAGGTTTATCTGACAACCTGTGAGTTCTTAGCGGTGCACAACAATAGAAAAAATTTTAAGCGACGACAAACGTCACCGCCAACGCCGCCATAAATAATTAACGAGTACGAAGTGATACTATACAATATACGAAATTCGTTGCTAAAGGCTTCAGAATCGGCCTGCTTCGTTTCTTGGTACTAGTTAACAATGAGCGTATAGCGATCCGTTATCGGGCTTTCAATTTACACAAATGGCCAAAGGTTCATGAATATTGCCCTCAGAGCGTAGCTCCAATGCGATACTGGACATGCTAAGTGGCAACCAGTAATAAGCTCACTGTGCATTTAACTACTAGATTTCTTCGTGCAAGTCCAGCTTCTCGCTATCGTTCAGTACACAAACACTGAGTCCTGTCGCAGACGTTCACGGTATCTTCACATCTTTCCGTCGGCCCCGATTAGAGGCGGCAAATTGAGCCTAGTCAAAAAGGGGCGGACGAGTCACCTAGATTAATAACCTTAGTTATGAATCATCATTAAAAGATTATGGTTGCGTTAGTCTTTGTTCTGAGCACTTTGACTATTTCCTGCCTCTCTCCAGTCTGCTCCGGTTAGAGCCACCGTCGACAGGACAGAAAGACGTATATTCGTGAATCTCGTTCATATCTCGCCTCTGTTGAACGACTGAGCTTTGCTGGAAAATGGAGAATCAGAAGATCCCTTAACAGGATTTCTTTAATCTAGAAACTAGAAATTATTGGGTCCTGGTCGTTTCGCTGGCTAGCAACTTTGGGCTGCTGTGTAAATTATATGAGCCAACAGAAACCAATCAGCCGAAGGAGGAATGCTGGGCCTGAACACGACCCAGTCCTCGATGGGAACCAGACCCAACGGTAATGGTAGTCATTCTAATGAACTGCTAACGTCAAAGAATAGAAGTCCTCTTTTACGAAAACTCTGACAGTGAGAGCCCAAATTCCGATTGGAGTGGTGAACGGGCTTAACATCCCAATAATATCTGGCGTAACCATACAAACGATGATAACATGGCTGGCTCTCTGCGATCCGCGAGCTACCAGCTGGTTCCGTAACCGCTATTTTCCGGATGATTCTACGAAGCATCTGGCGCGCTTAGATTAATAGTCACTTTTTTAGATTATCACTTTCTTGGGGCACACCCCGTCTCCCCTTTCGACATTTCGTGATGCCGTTTTCGGCCACGAACTAACTACTTCGTATTGTAGCGTAGGCCAACAAGAATCTTTATTAGTCTTCAAGATATATAAATTCTACTGAACAGGGTAGTCTGGTAATTGTTTCCCATCCACTCCCCTTTTTCTAGTACTGGACCAAAATAACGTACATAACTGGGTCATGCAGCTGCAGACATACACCGGCTATATAAGTACCGTATGGAGAGTATGTGTGATGAATGATGGGTAATGCCTAGCGAGTAAATGCAACTCGACGAGAACTTTCTAAGTGTGATATTGTCATCTTAGGTATCGTGCACGTGAACAGATCACGGTGGGATCAGTTCAATAGAACATGGCGAACAGAATGAGCATTACGAGTATTTAGTTGAGTGGCAAATTAATACAGGTAGATTTAGATCGTATGCTAGAGATGCAAAGCCGAGGTTCGACAGTAGGTATATATGAATGCAGGATTCGCTGATATAGAGTACTAGTAGAGTGAGATCAGCTAAAACGGACAGCCATTGTGCAAACGTGTGTGATAAATTAAATTGGGCTTTGAAACCTTTGGTCTACAACAATCGTCGCACTACCGCATGGTAATACAAGGTATATGCACTGCTTAGATCCACAGCCCCTAATTTATACGCGTGATATGAACAGATCGCCGTAGTAAATTCTATCTAGAGCACGACACCAGCGAGCTAAACTGTTCTGGTTGCTTGATCCTATATTTTGACAATAATAATTGCTATTGTTGATCTTTAAGGTCTTAATGGACAATCCTCTCTCGTATAGCAGTGACTTTCTGAAGAATAAAAACATCTAGGATAGTAACTTTACTTTTTAATATGATAGAGATGTACACTAACTACACCGTACCAGGGTTGTCAGGCGTCAGATAGCTAAATCGGGGCGGTCAATGATGCAGGCGAAGTAAAATCTACCCAAATTTAATCGTCTGCCTATCTGATATCTGTAAAAAAAAGATGTTAGTTCCAAGAGTAAACCGTCGTTAGCAGTCGGCTATAATCTTTGTACTCCGGACTCCATATGGGAACTTAGGTCACTGATGTTGCTGTGAGGTGGGACCAGCCCGTGTGCTATCGTAAATTTCATCCTCTACAAAGTATTTCTCGCCTCAACAGCGAACAGCTCCGCCAAAAACTAACCCTCAGTCTACGCTGGGACTACATTGCTACAGCTCCAGCACGTACACCCCTCTACAAAAACGACATTAACTTTCGCAGATAGGCCTGCGGAATTTAAGTATCGCAATGACATCTGGTCTTATTGCTGAGAGAAGCTACGTAGACTTTTCTTATTTTTTTGCTTTGGGTGATCGTGCTGCAAGGACCTCAGCAAGGACCTAAAAAAATACCATTATTCGATCTAAACTATATTATTTCGCTGATCAATTTGACATTTCTAAATGGACGGAATAAACTTCATATTCAAAATAATATTGATTTCCGAACCTAGCTGAGAACGCAATAAGTAAATGACTCCCTCAGATTTATTTCTCGCCTTAGCCATTTCCAAGTTTAAGTACGTCCGTGGGGCAATGGTCGTTGCGTGTCTTTGACTGCCTCCCGCGGTCACGCTTCACTGACGTGAACAAGTTTAAAAGTACTTTTCGCCCACTACGTGGCGTAACGTATTGCGCTCTACCGTGCCAGATGATTCCTTTTTCCATGGTCGTTCGTTCACTTGTCCACCAGTCCCCATTCGAGTTATATTCACCTGTTTCACTTAGAAGCCCGGTCTTCTTGACGTTCTATCTAGCTTCACCGTTTTGCAGGTTGTGAGGCGATTGTCCTCAAAGAATAGTCGCTAGCTCATGTTTGAAATCCTTGTTCCTACCGTTGTTGCTGATATAAACACTTCTTCCGGTCGAATTTCGATTTCATATCACGCAGCGGCGCTACGTAGGCACGCATCGATCGGCAAACCGTCGTATGCATCTGAAAAATTCGTATCACGTCAGGCCCTTCTACAGTGAGGATCGTCTGCACTGTATTGTGCATACATGATCGTACTCAGATCTTTATTCTGCAAATTCCCGTTGATCTACCTGCATTTTTCCCCAGCTATGATTTCCTCCACTGCTCGCAAATGATGCGATTTTTTAAACCGAGACAGTATTCTAGTATTGCGTCAGTTTGACCACCTGAGCTCTGATTGAGTCATCTTACGTCATCACTGGCTCACCTATCATTGGTAGAAACAATGCTGGAAAAAGAATGCCATCTGTAATTATGCTTGTTCGGTTTCTTGATTGTAGTACCGACCTAGGCTATAACCACTTATTGCCTAGGATGAACAGACTGTATATTCACTGACAGCTATTTTTGTACTTATCGAATGCAGCGCCATTTTATGTCAGTTAACGTTACTTAATAGAAAATCGTTGCTTCCTGTCGACCGAACTTCCACATTCTTTTTACTACAATGGGTAAGCTATGCTCAGATCTACATTGGCACTTGGTTGAGAGATACGTTTTTTTTAAAGAGGAAACGACAACACCTTGTTCACCAAGAGCGCTATATTTTGCCTTGTCGAAATGTTGCTTAATTAAACTTTCGAGCAGATGAAGCCTTCTATTCTAAGGGGCTATCTAAATTCAATCAGGCGATAGCTAAGCGATCCTAACCCGTATTGTGGGTCTAGAAATAGCTGCGGCACGCAGGTCGATGTACGGTATTTGTAACGTGGGTCGGGAAAAAGATATTGTACGAGTGATAAGAACGACACGTTTCCATAATGTCTATGAACTGTGTGGTATGAATTAACATGTACCCATAGGTTTTGCTCTATGGTTTTTCATTGCTGATTGGGAGTACATGAAATTTGAAGTGCGTGCTTTTTGGCTTAGCCCTCTACGTCGAAACATTTGTCGAAAACATGGGCAATGCCGTAGTTGTGACGCTGTTTCTCGAAGGCACCGAACGATGGTAGGACCAAGCTAAACGATACGGCAACGGGTTTTCTCACGCTAATTTTTGTAGTGCAAGACGCTCTATGCTGGCTAATCGGTCCGAGTTTTTACCTCCTATGCAAGTGTTTTCAGTAATATTTTTATACAGCCCCAAAGATCACAGCTTTATAGCCTTAACATGAGAGAAAATAGGTAGTACACGACCATTTTCTAATCATATCGCCTCAAGGACTACTGAACCAATTTTTTATACATAGGAATATAGAAACCTTATTATTACGATCTGCGACTATACGATGCAATTTTATATGGTTCCGCAAAAATCAAATTTGAAATCAAGCTATATCAAAGCTTTCGCTCATGCTAAAGTGAGTTTTGAAAGTGATGATTCTTCATAGCGACAATGCCATAACAATACATAAGCCAATAATAGGCAGTCGATGTCTCTGTTCATTTACTATAAGGCAAAAAAGGTGCTTAAAGTCATTGAAAAACAACAACATACGAAAATTAAGCTTACGTTGCTAAAAACTTTTAGACTAAATCCAACGTATCCCAAATTCAGCAAAATTAGTAGCTTTTCTGAACCTCTTACTTTTGCCGGAGTGTTTTAACTCCATACCTAAATATAAGAACTATTCCATTCAATTATTAAATTTATGAATGATGACGCGAAATTTAAAATTCATGACGTATCTTTGTACCCCCTTGTGATGACTGAGCTAAAGCTCAGCTTGATAAGCCAACTCTTCCCTGCAACGACTTCGTTCGTAGCAAATGGCCTTACAGACGAGGCAATGCCTTTAACTTTGCTAATTTTGCCAGAAAACTCTCAAAATCTCTTCATCGACGGTTAAAAGACCAGTTAGCCCAGCTAACTTTCCTATTAGGAGTGGCAGCGTAAAAATATACAACGACAACATGTCCGCTGCTTTGGCATTTCTCCAAAAGGGCGGACGCGAGGCGCTGTGGTCATATTTGAGATGGTCATTCTGTCGCACAAGAGATGTTCCCGATCGCGCATAACAGGGGCCGTCCATAGCAGAACTACTTGTCAGTAACGGTATTAAGTAACATCACGAATCAAACAAATATTTCCCTAGTCCACCTGTCTACATATACATATGTATCAGCTTTAACCTTCTGTGGCTATTGAACGCTTATTGAGTGCGTATTGTTTTTGTATGTGACTTTGCTATGAAATTCGTTTGAAAACCTTCGGATGAAATATGTGAAAAGTTTCGCCATGTTTTTGACACGTCGCGTAAAGCTTAAAGATACGTTCTCGCTTGTTCGGTGGACGTTTACTACAGCTCTCGATGCGTCTATCCTCGGCCGCTGCAAGCGTTGGGCAATTTGTAGCGATGAATATTGAGGTCGTTCGAACCTGCTTGTTTTTAGTTCCTGCCAGTTGGGTTTGCTCTGTTTGAATTACCATGCCGTATACCGATTATGACTAAGTCCAACAATAACACGTAAGTGGAATATCTTTTTGGCGGCGGTCCCATTTTCGTCTCAGACATGGCGGTGTCCTTAGCAGCCGTTATAGGATTCGTGGGATGTTCTATTAAAGGTCTATTCTCACCTCTTCCGTAGTACGTCGACGGTTCGGTTGAAGCTGTGTGATCGCTTTAAGCAACAGCGGACGATTCAACTGCACACTCTTCTGGACCAAAATGTTCCCATCGCGTTAGGTGGTAAACGCGAAGTCTTGTCCTGGTACTCACGTCCGGATGTTCTGCTCCTTGTGCACTTCTGCAGCAGGCACAGTTTTATTGGTGTATTCTTTTGAAGAGACGACCGCCCTGCCACTCATTAATGTAGCTCCGGACTCCCCACAGTCGGTAACTCTGTCTGCCCTTTCTTCCCTCAGAAGTCCGTAAATTTCTAATCTAGGATAGTGAAGGTGGCAGTCCAGGCCTTTCTTGTAGGAAAGGCTTGGACTGCCACCTAAGTAAGGGTATTTGAGTACAGCAGTGGGACCATTGCCTTGCTTGGGATTGTACACTGAACGCTGCTGCAAAGCTTTGAGACCATCTACCACAGAATCGCCAACAGCTCGGGTAGTTATCGCAGTATCCTACCAACAGTGCTTAGTATACATCGTCGACATCGAAACCAAAGGTAGGTCGGCAGACTACCAACCTAGCAGAAGTGAGGCTGATGACGATTTGATTGCACCTTCAATGCCCGTACAGCCTTTTGGTCTCTTTTTCACGGTCGGCTGATGCGACAGCTCACTGGACTGGTGCGAAGGGGAATCCGAACTTAAGGCACCGCCTACATTCGTAAATGGCGAAAGGACGAGGCCGGCTCGCCTGTAGGCCATTCTCGGCAGCTCTCGTCGACTCATGCAACGTAGAGACACGAGTAGGGGATTGTCGGAGCTTAAGCAGCAGCTGTTGTACAACGACAAGATAAGGGATCTCGATCCTGGCGGTATGTCGTAATAGCCGCTGCTATTATAACCATTACGCGACTCCAGCGATATTTACCTCAGCTGCATACAGCATCACATACGTTATCGACATATATATTATTATACCCCTGGAGTGATTTTCGTGTCCGGACGAAAACCACCTTCCTACTATAACGATAATTGATGGAGCTATAGTACAGAGGGAACTGTAGTGTTTCGCTTTTTCTACTAGGTCAGGGAAATCTGATGCAATTATTGCTAAGGGAAATCGAAGTTACGGGTAACGAGTCGGTCCTAGCCTCGTGCTTAGCTCAATCGAATAAATAGCTGTAAACCTAATACCTTAATAAAGCAATTTAGCACTTGCCATTGCTGCAGACTGGCCTTACGTACGTTTTCCCACCAGATAGCGGCAAGCATCGGCTACTTGTGAACATTCGATACTATTTTGGGCTCTTTGTATTTACTGATAGTGCTAGTGCTTGTACTACCCCAGCTGCTAGGCTTCCTCGTATAACGTACCTGGCAAACCGTAAATAGGTGGCATGTTCGTTTTCTTCGCTACCGTCGCGTCGTTTCGTTGTTGGTGTTATCGAAAGACAAGACCAGGCGCACAACGCTTGCTACAACCCGATCATCATCAATTAGTTGAGTGCAAAAAGTTGTTAGCGTACTCGATCACCATCCGTTGTTACAATATTGCTATTTATACTCCGCTATGGTTATATAATGATACTAGACGTAAATGGGGGCCGAAAGATCCGTCGGATGAGGGAGGCTTGCGATTTTTGACCTCTGTACGATACAAGCATGAGCTCGTCGTTGATGGCCCGCTATGATATTGCGAGAATCATCCCCGACGGCTGGCATCATTGAATTACGTTGTGCGAAAACGATGAAAGCCCTTACGGGGCCCGCACATCTTTCATTCACAGTGTTAGCGAGTCGAAATCGAAACGTATCGATTGTCGCCCGGATAAATAATCAATCAAATATCTCAGTATGTTGTGTGTTAGATAGGGGCAGATCGGCTAATGCATTTATTATTATGATAACGGTATTCGTATATTGTGTCATCTACTATTATACATGCTGTGGCGTATCACCTAAGCATAGTCTTCATATCAGATACTCAAACAGCCATTTTAAGCTGGACTCTATTTAGCTTCTGTTTCTAGGATTCACACAGATGTATGAAAATTAATCATTTAAGGTAAAATACTTGTTGTTTGCCCACTGCCGCGCCGATTCGTCACTGGGTCGTTGATATATAAATGTACTTATAGTACTTACATAGTATTGGGCATTGTGCATAGGCTTGTTCCACATGTATTTAGCGAGTGGTGACCGAACAAGTGGTAACTATAGCTAAATGTAATGATTTTTCGATATTCTAATATTAGACCTGTACGCTGACAAGTTATCGATGGTGTTCAATGAGTTCCTGCCGTAGAAAGTTAGCCATCGGTTCTGTTCTCATCCTAATTATTTCGGAACAATTTATTGCGTCCTTAACGTACATGATCCTAGATACCATAGATTTAACTATCTTTCACGACATTTGTTATCTTACACGTGTAGGGCAATAGGCAAGTGTTCCGTTAGGGGGCGCTAATGTAACAACTTGAATAGCTGTTCGTTTTGCCGTCAAGGATGCCAATATGCCCTCTCTGAACTTTTTCTGTAAGACGTATTTATCGTGCCATACCGTTTTTCGAGAGGACTACGAATGGCATCTTTGGCGCCTAAGGTATTCGCGTTCACATCGTACTCTCGACGTACACGGTGATGACAGGCACTTTTGATGACTAGCGATAGGCTTAAAACGACCCACAGATGTTCTGGCATTGTTCAGATGGTCACGCCAATGGCGTTGGTATTTCCGCAGGATTATGTCAACACCTCATGCTAGTTATGAAATACAAGAAATGGAGATAGAGAGCGGCGTCTCTCTTGTCAAGTTGGCGGGAACGTTACTATTTGAGCTACACACACTTTCAAATTATTGAGTTCCTTCAACAGATTTCAGGATACTGTATGTACACTGCAACGCATGTAGTACTCCAGGATTGTACCGATCACAATTCTATTAATTGAACACTGAATGATTTGGTTCCTGGGAGTGAATCATGACTTGTCCAGGTGGTTCGGACGAATCGATAATTACTTAGTAATATTTGTTTATTTATGTATTTTCCAGGGAGATCGAAGAAACCAGGCGTAGTAGATGAACCAGCAGTAGCTTAAATTCGCCCAATGCCGCCATTGCTCATTTCCTTTGTTGATTGATTTTGTGATAGCTAGACATACATTTTAGGAACAGAAGAGAACATACCTAGCTTACAAATCATATCAGTCTTCAATAAGTGCGTAGCAAAAGAAAGTGTCTTATTTTTATAAGTTTCCGGGCAAAAGACCCGAAAAAGCAAATTCCAGACATGAAACGGCCGGCTGCTAATTACGAAATTATTGAAGTAATGCTTTGCCCTGAATAGATTCTCAAAGCCAAAGGCATATATATACTGAATGTCACAACTCTAACTTCATGCATATAATTGCGACTTATAATCGATCCGAGGTGCGAACCTTGAGCGAGGTTTAACATATGTCGCAAAAAAGCGAAAAGAAGCTAAATGTAACTTTATGGGCGCGACGTGATGGGATTCTGCCGCACATCACTGGACCGTCACCAATCCGCCACAAATCCTTCATGCGTTTTGCATCCGTGAGTCAGAAGTGCACGCCGTCATCTCATGATGGCAACAGAGATACGGACGGTTCAACACAGTGTATCTAATAGGGTGATGTAAGCTGGGGCAAACCGAATATCGTCGGTCGAATTGTTTTTTTTATACTTTGACAGATACTACCGCTCCATCAAGTATAGCGCCTTTTCCCCCTGCATCAACATGACTTATAATATAATTACATCTAAGCTGGCAGCCAGTGGGTAGTTCGCAAAAACGATAGCCTCGCATCATCAGCGGCAATGCAAATGGTGAAGTGTACAAACAAATATATTTGAAGACGACAGCATACCTAACATGATAATGACCTATGGCTCGTATACAGTGATTAAAAAGTTCACAATATTTGTAAGTCTTCGATTTGGGAACCCACTGTGGAGAGAAAGAGGTAGTTGGGTTTTCATCCACCTATAGGGACTACGGCTGTACTGGCGAGTACAGAATCTCTAGGGTATAGAGTTTACCGTTATTTTTTTCTCGCTAATCCCCCCGTACCGTATCGGTACTTTGCTAACTGATGCCAGTTCCTAATGTATAAAGTTATTGAATAATAACGAACTTTTCTAGACCGATTTCGCATATAGGCAACGAATATGTGACGAAATGTCCGCTTTCGATAGATCCATAAAAGTAAGGAAACTCTATTGGTCGAGTGGGCAAACCGATCGTGATGACTAATTAATAGTTACCAATATGAGAACATGTGTGCGCAGCTCTTCTACACGTTTGCTTCGTATTACTGCTGCTGTCAAGTGTTTGCTGGGCGATCATCTATACCTCTTATGCAAGACAAGCTTATTCGGATTGGCTTTCCTTCGTGGTTTGAGTAAAGTGGACCGGTACGTCAAAATTGAAAGTCAGCCATTTGACAGAACTCTCTTTCCATTCGAGTGAGATCACTTACTGTACGCTCTTTTCTCATCAAAATGATATTACATTTCGCTATAAAAAAACGATGATGGATAAGGCGTTTGACGGGCCATACGAGAATACGTTGAAATAAATAGAAAAGAGGTCTTTCTTCAATTTTACCGCCAACCGCCGTGTACCGGGTATGGCCTGTTGGCCCAAATGCTCCTTCGTTTTTTCCTACTACAGCCTGTTGCAGAGAGAAGATTCCTGCCGAAGCAGACAATCATGTTGGATGCCTTCTCATCTCTAAGTAATGTCCTGTTACCTCTATGTCTAGCCCCCGATAAGTTTACGTATCACCTCGCAAAGCCGACCGTTCCATTCTTCCACGTCGAAGCATCTACAATGGGTTGATCGGGGCGGTTGTATAGAGCCCAGAATACCGGCAACTGAAAATTATTATTACTGAAAAAGTGCAGTGTGCACTACTGGCCGATGCAGGCCCTTCAGTTTTGCTTGGCGAAATAGCTTATCCAGTCGAGAAGATGCGAGGAGGCTTTTTTCTCGTTCATTACATATGCATGCGTACATTTTGTCTCTTCTAATTCTATCTTTACACATACAGCTATCCTACAAACACACAGGTAGGTATATATGTATGTATATATATGGAAAAGCTATATTTAGCTGAAGTTTTTCGTGCTTACGGCTAGCATACTAGTCGGCCTATAGAGTTCGCCCTTCTTGGATCTTGTAGCTTGCGGACTGGTTGACCGGCAATGACCAATTAAATAGAGGGGTTTCACTGGCATCCTTCCGACAAAGAAATCCGTCAAGAAAAGGCTGAGATCCTTGGATGCGTTAGAGGGGAAACTGAACTCCGTAGGTGGCTGGCGACGAAGGGCTGGCAACTCGGACGTAGCCTGCATGTATCGCGCCGCTAAGGCGGCGCATACGCAAAGCTGCGTGTCTCCATTTTTTGGGTACTGCTAGCACCGTATCTTAGTCTACTGCTGCTACTGCTGCTTCTGTTCGTGATGTTGTTGCCAGTTCAGAAAGCAGAACTCTGTTATCGACCATAGTCTTATATATCCTCATACGTGTACGTGTATTTTTGTACTTTGTGTCGTGTGACATGCAGAACTATTGAGAATCTACGTAGGGAGCATAAGCTGTTCTAAAAATCGGCCAGTAACAGGGTGCGGTAATGTGTTATCCTTCAAAAACCTTCGTAATGCGTCGTCGGCATATATTTACGCATCTAAACCAACGTAATTTCTTTTCTCTATAGTAGCAATTTTGTCAAAAAGTTATATCTGTAGTACAATACTTTGCTAGCAAGAATCTCTTTGATGGTCTTTCGTCTGTAGCGGTCTGCTAAAGTCGACGGTGACAAGTGACCACCATTACTTTTACGAATTGTCTCAATTCAACAAGATCGTCAACTTCGTTTCCTAGCATAGATGCACCCCGTCGATTCCTGCAGCTGACATTGTAATCTTTACCATTTCCACCTATTGAGTTACGCCAACGATCATGCGCAAACCCTACGTAGCCAGTTAGCGGGGGTCGTCTGTAAAAACCCGCCAAGGGCAGTGTGGCAGGTAGCTGGGCGTGTTCGGCTAAACTTACTCAAGGTAAAACTTACCGAAAGTATAAGTCAAATCGGGAAATTTCGCTAAAGCTAATCTAACTTACATCTAGTCTAAGAATAGAACGTTCAGAGGATGTAGGAAAAAAATAGAAACGAAGCGTTACATCGAAAGGCTGGATGCGCTGGCGACTGCTGCTGGGGTCTGCCGTGAGCCAAAAACCTTTCGTGGATCCAACGTCGTGCTTCTAGCGGTAGCAGCTGCGATGCATTTTCAGGCTGCTATTAATAGGATGTGGCAACGTGATGAAACTCCCACCACTACTTTACGTACCTATTTCAATATTATTATTATTATTATCTTTCCATAGGTACACATTGGGAACAGGCTTGTCTGACATCGAGCGTTTTTACCTCTATCTTTGCTACCTTCGAATGGATAGGCATTTCCACGTTCATGCATATATCTTCCATGTCATCCTTTCAGCTGCTATATCGGTATAATACTACGAGGAATTAGGTTAGACGCCATCTAGGGTAGAAGGCAGGATGTTGTTTTACTTTGGCACTACTTATCATGTTTATTTGACAGAAATAATAATAACATGTATGAAGGAAATAAGATTAGTTAGCTCTCTAATACACAACAGTTTAGGTTCATATCTTTGGCGATTGAAACAGCATATAAGAAAAACCACACAATAAAACAAAACAACTGTGATCATAACATCCCAGGGGATTTACTGCTGCTGCTGTCGTCGCCGCCGCCAAAGTGCAGAATAATGATGTTTGAGAAATAAAACGCCGACCAATGGGCTGAGGCTCACTAAACTCAAAAGCGGAACGTCGATCTGGATGAAAACACACATGGCGGAAAGCAAAAGGCCGAAGCCTGAGGTTAATTACTTGAAGGCTGTCCGAGAGATTCAAACTTCGACGGGCTGCTCGCCTGTATGGTACTGTGCTCTGTTGTAGTGTCATCTAGCAGTATAGCGATAGCGTACGCTGTGTCACATCATGCGTACTTCCGAACACTCATTCAGCCGAAGTTTTTTCCATTGTACATTAAAAAGAGCGTACGCTTTACCGCTGTCGTCATCACCAGCAACAAACTAATGGCAGTAGCAATAACAACAACGGTAAAACTTTTATTCTTCGTGGACGTTCAGAAGCGTTAGAGACGGAAACCTCGCAAGATCAGAAGGGCGTGCTAGTAGCTACCTTGCGCCCATACACGAAGTGCACCGGCAAAGTTCTCTAGAACTACGAAAATGACTACAACCTACCTGTATAGGAAGTTCAGGCATGCTGATTTAGTCTCATATGCATATATATAACGCAGAAACGTATGATTTCAATCGATGAACACTGCCAGAAAAGCATCTCCTTCTCTACAAAATCCAAATCTCATGTGTAACTATACGACTGATCCTAACCACCACCTCAGTTCATACTAGGACATTGTCATAGGTTTAAAGTAAACCAGCCTGAAAAGGGAAGGCTAAATACGCCATTCCTTTGGTGATGCGGCATTACCTCTCCGATTTTCTTTCCGTCTTGTAGCTTGGTCATCCGTAAAATACGTACACTCTCTTTGATACTGCTAGTCACTAAGGCATTATCTGTCTCTTGACATGTTTCAAATTTTCTGCTGTATGTCGAATAGCGGCATCTATCGAGCCATCTCAGCTATATCGTGTAGTAACCTTCTTCAGTCCTGATATTTCCTTAAGGGACGGCTAACTCTGTGCATATCTACCGGTGTCGTCAGTACTACGTTGACTTGGGTCCTTTGGCGCAGCTCACTTGTTTAAGAAGTTTACTCCAATGACATTTTCTATATCAAGCTAGTTGCATTTCGTACAGATCGCAACAAAGTCATGAGCTCCTATGGCCCTTCTTGGCCGAAAACCCGAATCAAGCGAAGCTGATTTTGGTTGAGGCCGCTGAGTTGATTGTGTTGATTGAGCCCCAAGACCCCACCGACATTGAGTCGCAATTCTTATATGCCTGCTAGTGAGTCTTGGCTTGATCACGCTGCGCTACGTACCCCTGACTGTGCTGTGCCCTTCATTGCTACTATTCAATCTCAAGTTGAAACTGCTTCATGGTAGAAGTTTCAATTGCATTAAAATGATCAGTTAAGGCGTTGCGACGGTGGCCGCGATCGCTATAGCAGAAAAGGGGCGTCATAATGGTTATTCCGCGTTTGTCGGTCATTAGAAAACGACGAAACATGATGGCCCTGGGGGTCATTTAGCCAGTCAGTCACCTGTGTTTTGCATTTGAGGTTGATTACCAGGTAAGGGAGGCGCAAAAGCGCTGGCTGCAACACGGAATTGCGGGAGACGCAAAAATCTAATATATTATCGGAAGATAGAAAATGTTATTGCATTTTTGACTCATAGCCAACGGTGTAATGACGATGGGAATGCTACAGCTGATTGTGCCACAAGCCATGGATAATTATTATTTGAATAATATCCGTAAGCTAGTACGATAAATATTAGCCATTACCATTAAGTGGGGTGTTATGAAACAAGTTCCTAAAATAAAGACATAGACAGCTGCGAGCGCTTCAGTAATTCGTGATCTTCTTAGAAATTTGTCTCTGCCATGCTAAAAGCCACTACCGGATGATTATTAAATATGAACCGATTCATTCACACGTCGTCTCTGATCGGCTACGGTGCCCTTCATGCCTAAACGATCGCTAGCGTCAGAAGCACAGATTTATCGGTCACCGCGCCTTCGTAGACTCTGGCCCCATCACGCAGTGTAGTCCTTTAGAGAAACTAACGTCATCACAACCGGCAGTTAACTTTCGCCAGGTTCGTATTACACTCTTATTTCAAGCAGCCGACTCTTCCTTTCTCCGCCTTTTGTTGAAGCCGAGAAGCACGTTTAAGCAAACATCGCTTAGTAAAGCTAGTATAAAGCGCGGGGTTTTTCCAATAGGTTGATCTTTCGGTCAAGGAATTGGTACCGCCGGTAGCTTCTGCCGCAGCCCCACGTTACTTCGAACACCATATCTCTTTCCGGCACTCTGACGCGTCATTTATAAACGACACAAATCGATGGAGTCAAGCGGTCGGCGCGCGTTCCGAGCGATTTACGAGATAAATGAGGGCACAAACAGAAAAGAGCAGAAGTGGATTTAACGGGACGAGCAAAGGAGGGTCACAGAAGTGGGCCTATAGCGGTGAAAAGAAAGCCTTACTTAAGGCTAACTGAAAACCGAAATTTCGTTGCGGTTTCAGTAGCAATCAAAAGGGTCGATTAGTGACTGGTCTCGTCGACGGCGTCGTCCCCGATAGCTATCGAGGATAATCTTCATCATTATAAGAGCCGTCAGACAGGCGCACGACACAGTAAAACGGAACAAAGGCGCAGCAAAGGCGAAAAGAAAACTCGTTCAGGTACGACCTACTACTGAATACGCCATCTTTTGCCGCCTTCCCCTCCCCTACCTTTGAGCAAGAACTCGTCTCCCGTCACATAAGGAAATTAATCCTATTGTAATTGACCTGATCTCAAATTTTTCTCGTCTTTTGTGGGATCTGGCGCTCTGTCCTAGCAAGGAAATTTCTCGTCTCTGAAGAATAGCGTGAGAGCGTACGTAGGTCGTTCCTTTTGTGATCTCCTGACATTGATTAGCACAATGATAATTGATGTGGCTCGCGATAGTGCGTGTGGTCAAACTGAAGCACCGCATTGGGCTTTTGTATGGGCGTAGACGTCTTCGCTTAAATTAAAGAGCAACAAGCAATGATTTGAGCGAGAGCATTGTTTGTCTCTAATGATTTGGTCTTAAGGCATATATACATGTAATACGTATCGCAATTGAAAAGAAAATATAGATTTTTCTTTACGTAAATTTCAGAACACAGTCTGGCTTGGGTGCAATCTGTTTTGAACAAGTCAAAAATGAGTTAATGAAAATAACGACTATTTCTAGGGGGTGGACGTAACAGAGCGTCTGCCCTAGCAGGCGGTGTATTTCGACTATGGTCACACGCAATTGGACTTGCGAAGGCAACATTCACTGCTTTCACGCCCATACTGGGTAATCAGTTCACGATTAACGACGCTTTCATAGACGTAAATATCTATTATACTGGACATGTGGAAGCACCTAACTTCTAACAAAATAGGCCTATTCGGACGTTAAAGAATAATTAAACTACTAATTTGGCCGAGTAGTAAGTTTACGAGTAAGTTTAAAGCAAGACATATTGGAGCCACTCTAAATACGGTAGCTGATTGGTAACTTCAGTTGAGCAATGTTAGTCGATATTCTAATGAGTTTCAAAGCTCGTTTCAGCGTTTAGTGTTTATAATTGTTCTATAACACATTAAGGGCAATACTAATTCATTGTCAATTTAACGGATACAGTCACGTTAAGTAGAGGTTGACAAATTAAATGAAAATATCCCATTTTTCAAGCACTACTTGTCTGTGCGCATGCAGTAGATCTAGCAATCTACCGCGTTGTACGAAACGTTTTCAATAGAATCATACCGCCCCCATACTATATTGGCTAAGCTTTGCAACTCTACGTTATCCGCTCAACGTCGCATGCGTACAAACGCGTACGATTGACGACTGTAATCACACTAACGTTTGAATTTCTTCCGCTGTTCTTCGTCCCCCATTTGTTATCCGTTCTCGGCACTATTAACGTCACAGGGGTCTGCGGGCAGCAATCGCGATGGTGGAGGTCCTCGGAGAGGAGCTGGTGGGGCTCCTGGGGCCGTTTCTGCCGGTGGAGACAATACCTTTTACTCGAACATCGACTCCATGCCCGACATCCGGCCCAGAAGAAAGTCCATTCCTCTCGTCAGCGAACTCGTAAGTACTATTTCATTCGGGCATAGAAAGGACAAGGTACGGAAACCACGCGCCAATGCAAGGATGAAGGCTATATAAAGCGCAAATAGGTAACCAGTGAATTTATCTCTCTATGTAACAGAACAGTTACTAACAGTTTTTTGCGTGCATATTTGTCTAAGAACCGGGCATAATGTACTTACCCAGTTTTCTTCTTGATGCCACGATAGAGAAAACTCAAATAATTTACCCAGAGGATTCTAAACAAATGAATATCGGACCGTTTTTCGAGGCCATAGAAAGCTTGAAGGAAGAGGATAAACAATGTGCCAGATTTACTACTTTTATCTATCACATAATGATAATTAAGCGGTCAGCAGTTCTT
Source organism: Varroa destructor (assembly GCF_002443255.2). Classification (NCBI taxonomy): domain Eukaryota; kingdom Metazoa; phylum Arthropoda; class Arachnida; order Mesostigmata; family Varroidae; genus Varroa; species Varroa destructor. Next base: position 30,027,632 of record NW_019211460.1, on the reverse strand, counting down.
ACTATTACTGTTCGAGTTGTAACGAGACGTATATATATACACATATAGTTGTATGTAGATAACTCGCGGATATATTGTTGTATATAAAATAAACTAACTTTGATGTTCTTTCTGCCCTCCACCGGTCTGTCTCGACAATAGGTGCTCAAGGTATAACAAAGTTCCATTTATTCTGTATCGCTATAGAAGCGTGAGAAGTTACCCTCTGACTGTAGTAGAGCTAAACCCAGTTTTCCACACCGGACGCCATCCGGTTGGACTAAATCGATTGATTTGACCGGCTGCTTAAATAAATGAATGAATGAATTTATTTGATTGAACTTGACTGGACTGGGTCTTGGATTTTATTAAATTCAATTGGACTTTAAGTTATTTTCGCATCCTTTTTAAGCGCACTGTGTCGCTTCTTTGATATTCCACTTTCATCTAACGTTAAACACGTACATGCTACAAACACATTACAACACGTTTTCACATCGTATATATATCATGGCGTTCACACCTATCCGCACTGCAACAAAGCCGACGCGGTTCTTTGGTTGGCGTGTAAATGTTCGATTGCTTACCGGGCGCTTTCTTTCAATGAGTCTCCAACTATACTACTTGCCATGTATGTATTAACATAATTCAAATTTCATTCTGTTGCAGCGCTGCTTGCTGGCAATATGAAGAGCTTCTTGAAGACCGATAGACAATGACTAGTTTACGGCACCATTTTTTCCTCTCTTTTGAATAGAGGTGAAGATCGAGCTTAATGTGATAGTGATGATATCAGATCTTCACGGCTGTGCCTGCATCATTCATCTCATATACTGTACATGTAAATAGCTGTCCTGCTCCCGTCGTTCGATGACTGGCACATGTTAGTTCCGCTACGTAACACAGTTTCTCATCATTTACAAAAAAAAAATTGCTATTGATGATCAAGAGGTTTCGTCTCTCGACGATTCTATATGTGACTAGCATACTTTTGTATTTCATTATATTTACGTTACAAGAAAGCTGTATCTTTAAGAACGGTCATTTTTCTTCGCGGTTTATAAGATTGTGTCCCAACGTTCTGCTGATGCTCGATACTGTTCCAATAGCTATTAACATATATCCTCCTAGAATTCTATACCGGCAGTAAACTATCATATCGTCACAACTTCTCATTTCTAGTGAAAGGCGCATGTATTGAAGAAGGTCAACATGAACGATGTTCACGTCCCCTCTAGCGTACGTCTGGCCATGGCGTGTACCAATATTTATTCGAGCCGTGACGTATCACGGTAATTATTTTTTTATTACATACGACCTACACTCACGTATACGCATTACAATGACACGAAATCCGTTCGCTCGAAAAAAAAACGTGCTCAAAAGAGTGCAGGATTGAATATTTGCTACTGTGCGCCTGGTCGTGTACACTCTACCGAGGCATAATTCTATTGTGTCTGTATGACAAAACGATTCGTCGATAGCTTAACACGCACATGTACATTAAGCAAAATTTCGTCATTTCAGAAACATTACATCTACAAATACAGATAGCGATTGTTTCCAGTTCGGTCCTATCATTATCCGGTTGACGGGACACTAACTTCTCGATCGTCTATGGTTTCGCGATGCCCCTCTTTGCTTAGACCTGCCTCATCGTTATTTTGCAATAAGTGCCTTATAATTAGTTAGCATACCCTGTTGCTTGTATGTAATTAATGTTAGAGGTAGCAGGCTAGCGTCCACAGATTAGCGTCGTAGACGTTAATGCCATTCTGCCCTGCAAACGATTCCAACAAAGATCGTTGTGTTTTCCGCACTCTAGAGTAGTAACGTCCATACCCCCCTTCGCGCTTTGCGCATGCCAATTGGACTTGATCTATAATTTGTTTGATTTTATAGAATTTTCGACATTTTTACAATTGTTTGGCAACACGTTCCGTTTATCGTAGCTTTCTATTTTCTAAATAGTCAAAAACAGAGCGATAGGCATTAGATTCTGCAATAGAAAATTGTTTGAAAATTATCGAGCTACTGCGAAAAGCCATCATTAACTCGCAATGGTTGCCAATGATTTCGAATTGGCTCATATAGAGGATAATCCTAGAAAATGCGACTAGACTAAAATTATATTGGGTCACTCACAGTTAGCTCAGTCTCGGTAACGGGCACGCAACGCGTGTCACGGACCCAACGGATACAATTTGAACGCGAGACATATACATTTACATGTAAAATCGCGCTTTGTACATAAATGCTGCATTTTAATTAATCGATTAAGTTGATTTCGTTTGAAAAGTTGTCCATGGTTGCTCTTTCAACGAACAAAATTAGCACCAGCTTCGTTGGCTTATTTTGCACAAACGTGAGCGCTCACGGTCGATTGTTCAAGAGGTTCCGCATCTTATGGGATTATCTTCAGTCAATCTTCTGCACGCTTAGGTTACATGCCAAAGAATTGCTACGATCGGGTGGACAGTTCCCAATACAACTTCGTACCACCATCACGATTTGGATGGACGCGGTGAAATCGTTTTGTTCAGGATGTTTGTGAGGTACCAGCCGGTTCTCTCCGACAGCCTGTTTATAATCTGCAATAGGCTCTGTTTACTGATAAAAGAAGGTTGATTCGTAGCCATATATTTCTGCGATCATACCGATCTGCCGTTCCGCCGGTTTTATTGCCATATATGTATATATACAGCAATAAAACCTAGCATTTTTCCTCGACTGAAGTCTGCCCCATCGAAGCAATACTTAACACGAACGCACTGCATTTGACCTGTACAATCTTCTGTGCTATCGTTCTATATTTTCGTGAATGGATGCTTTGTTCGCTAAACTAGACACTGCTACCGCTCTGTGCTGAGTTAGCATACTCGGGATGAGCAAATCTAATAGTTTTCGCGTGTTCTACTTACGCTGGCCTTCGCCCTGGAACGATGGATTGTCCTGTCGTCGCCACGCTCCCCTATATTTATGCCCGACGCCCAAACGTTGCGCCGCGTCTCGTGTATCCAATGAACGTCTCGGCCTCGGATCGGTCCCGTTCAATAAATGCAACCCCGCCCGGTCCGTTCAACTTGATTCACGTGACCATCTAATACGAACCGGTCTGAACTGAATAGACGATGGCGGCAACGAAGCGCAATGCTGGTATCACACCAGCGGTGACTCGTCCGTCGTTAAATGACGAAGAACTCAAAATGCACGTGTATAAGAAAACTCTACAGGCGCTTATCTACCCGATCAGTAGGTCAGTATAATATAGATGTAGAAGATGAAAGTGTCACGTAGGTGTTCAAAATCTCCAGGAGAGGGGTCTTTTTTTGCTGTAAAACAATCACAGATTTATAGTACGGGCCAAAAAAATGACGAGCTTGACGCGGCACGTTGCTTGCACTATTATAATAAGTAGCGTATTTGCGAACGAATAAATAATGAATTACTAAGCTGATTTTTTTGTCGGGAGATCCACCGGGAGAGCCCGTGTGGGCGAGATGCACGGGGTTCCATTTCACTACCAAAGATGCGAACATATTTAAATAATAAACGACTCGGCAGAAAATGACCGAGATCTTGTATCGGAGCAGCTGATTATCAGCTTCCTAGCGAAAGAAGGAAGGAGAAAGGTTTTTTGTCCGACCCAAATCACAATATGACAATATATGAAAGGGAAAATACATAAAAATCTTCTAAGTTGTCTGAGTGGTTTTACATTCGTTCATCTAACAATAGGGCGGTGTAGCGTCAGGAAACTCAGGTATGATTTGCATTTCAAGCTAAAAGTACAGAAAGAGCCGTTTACCTTCTTTGCGAATCGCATTATGAAATGAATATTGTTACTTCATTACATTCGCGGTAGAACTGAACGGCAAACCTTTAAGGCCACTTGTTACATTTACATAAAAAAAAAGGCCAAGGAATATACAACGAAGAACAGCCCGAGCTATAACGTGCTTGACGTAGCTATCCCTTTGAGACTTTGAAGTAGGACATGACTAATTTTACGTAGCCTCGTTTTCCATTGGTGGTTCTAATAGTATAACTATTTTATTCAAACATTGTCGCAGTGTTGTCAAGGTAAGGTTTTTCCTAAGACGTCCAGATGTGCAGTTTAGGACGTACCGTGCACTACGAAAGAGATATTTGGACACTGTTTAGGCGTTAATTTTATTATTAACGATTATCTATAATCAGTATTCATTACTAAGGCGTTTAGCATTCTCAACGCAAGCAAAAATAGGTTCTGTATTTGTGTTGAATTTTTGAAAAACGACACGAAAATATAGAACCATTTAACAAGGCACATGTTTTTAGCGTCAAGCAGTAATACTTGACAAATGAGTCGCTTGGCGAACGTCTCATCATACTATATGGTCGATTAAATAACTTACCTATATACTGTTGATATATTTGTTTTTTAGCACCACTCCGCACAACTTCCAATCGTGGACCGCCACGTCTCCTACCTATTGCTACGAATGCGAAGGACTGTTATGGGGGATCACAAACCAGGGACTTCGTTGCACAGGTATATTATATAAACTGGCGATAAAAACCGCAATACTAATTGTAGCTGTTTCTTGTGATTTGTCACAATGTACGGATTATTTTAGCACGTACTTGTAAGTACACCAGTTCTCTTGCCAACGAAATAGCCGGCTTTTTAAATTTCGATTAAAAGTTGGGTCCCCTACTCATAAGCCTTACGTCTGGCTGTAATATTCAAGTATAGCGAGCCATGTGTAAATTACATGCGAAAGCTGGCAAAAACTAGGTGATACCTACGTAATGAGGACCAAGGAACTATTTGTATGCAATATGTCGTTGTTTAGTTCTTTAAAGAACTTTTAATAACAATGTGTTCTTCTAACGTCGCAGTGTAATTAGTAATCGTATGTAATCGGTTATTTTCAAGTTACCAAATGTGTACATTTGTAAAAGTTCATAAATTGCCGTAAGACCTCTAGACTAAAAAAGCTAACAAATGTGTAGAGCACTATCGCAGTAGCAGTTCCAGAGAAGTCCATAATAATAAACGCGGTTTTGGACGTAAAATTTGAATTACTACAATTCATTTTACGTGGACATATCGAATATTTCGGGGATATGTTGCCTGCCATCACTCTGCAAAAGGGCATATAGTTACAATGGGTTCTGGAGCACGAACCTGAACCTCTAAGCCAACCTTAATGTGCAGTGAAACACAGTATAGATAAGAAGCAAGATTGATAAAGTAATAGATACGATCGAGCATTTCGTATCACTGTCACTTGTTCAAATGAAAAACTTATAGTTGCTAGCCGTAAAAACAACACAGAGCTAACGGTGACTTCGTGCGGCCTATCTAGGGTAACTTATTCATGTAATACAAATGTCATACAAAATAGCATAAAAATGAAAAGGCGTCGCTTCTATTTGGGATGTTTGAAATCATTAAATTGACTTCATGTAGCCAATAGGCCTCCAGACCTGTCTCGATTCCCTTGAACAACACACTAATAGCAAACAAGGTTGAAAATAAGACTTTTCAGTTCAGAAAAGTTGTAAAACGTTCATATATCACTACTGCATCTACTTAATAAAGTACATGAAGGCTAGACGTTACCAATAGTTATTCTAGTTAGTAACTAACTATGCAAACACGAACTCCTCATTAACGTCTATTTTATGCCTTGTTTGTTTATACAGAATGCGGCGTAAAGTGTCACGAGAAATGTAAGGATCTGCTCAACGCCGATTGTCTTCAACGGGCAGCTGAAAAATCCTCAAAGCATGGAGCAGAAGATAAGGTATATTAAGTAAACACCACCGAATCATCTTAGTACATAAGAGACTTCTGTTTACACTTTAGTTTAGAAATAACAAATCGCTCCTCTATTACCGAACAAGCACCCGGAATAAAATCTGCAGTGGGTTCGGAAAGAATTTACATAGGTACATTCTTAAGGGATAAACTTATCAAGTATAGCTAGCTTAGTGCTAACGGCACACGAAAATTCAATCTGTAATTTCCACTATTTTTTCTTTAGGCCAATTCGATCATCACGGCAATGAAAGAGAGGATGAAAGTCCGAGAGCGAGATAAACCAGAAATTTTCCAGTTAATCAGGTACCAAATTTTTTTGCATGACTGAACAAACATTGCGTGCGCGCTTGTTGACGTAAACTTCGAAATGTCTATTGGAGCTACACGTTACTTGTTGTAGGTTAATATAGAACATGACAGTTCAATCATTATCTGATACTTCTATAGAAGATTAGAAGGCTTTGAAGGGAAACTTTGTTTAGGTTATTACAATTATAGTGTCGCTAAAAACGGGAAAAGTTTTTCATTACAGACTTGCAGATTTTAGAAAACCAGGTGATGATTGATAAAAAAGAAAAATAAAAAAACCATGTGATAAATTGTATCCCGATTTTCCATACAAAATATTATAAACATAATAAGAGTATACATAGAAATATTCAAAACTTCTGCAGATAGCGTAGTTAGATGAGAATCTATATGTTCCGGGAATATAATCGGCGCGCAGAAAAAATAACATTGCGAACTTCACTAATTTGTCAGTTGTGAACGTCTACCACTCAGAGCAAGATTTTGCGGAAACCAAGATTATCACCCACGACGTGCCTGCTTCTTAACTACGTTGCGTATTTGTTCGCGCTCATAGTGCATCTTAGTAAAAATAGAAATTTCACGTTCTATCGCGCTTTCCCATTATTCATTTTTATTTCAACAATTTTTAACAAAATGTGTGTGTATGTATGTGTCTGTGTGACCATTATTCCAATATATTTTTACCACAACTCCCCGCTTCTTCAACAACTTCTTTCTACCATTCAACCACGATGTGACTGATACCACGACGATACCGTCGTTGGACCTATATAGGTGCGTCTTCAACGTAGACATCAAGAGCCATGCGGGACATCTAAAGGCAGTTAGGCAGTCTGTTCTCGATGGCACGTCCAAGTGGTCTGCCAAGATCGCCATCACCGGTAAGAACCCCAAGAGGAATGTCGACCTCGGCCCACGAACTGGGCTCGGAAATGCTCAGCATCCTCTTACTGTTTCTATATTTGCCTAGCTACAAATGTATTGCAACAGTTTCCTGCGGCTGCTGCTGCTGTCATCGTTGTAAGCACGTGGTCGTCAATTCAGTCAGCAGCTGAATGCGTTCCACCATCAAACAGGCACCGTTCCACTGCGTGATCACCTCTGATACTGTGACACCTTCCTTGCTAAATCCGAATCCCTCGATTAGCACCGAAACGTTATTGTGTTAGTTTGTATTACTTCTGTGGTTGTGCGGTTCAATAATGCTTTAACAAACACATGTGATATATTCAGGTATCACCCGGACGCTCATTCGATATCGTTTACTGGTGTTGCCCCCTGCCAGCGATTGATCACCTGAGAAATGCCCAAACCTGTCGTTTGAATGTTCGCCTCCTTTCTTCCCATATCCGTACCATTATTACGATAATCGTTTTTTATTATTTGTTATTACTTTTTCTCGTGGTCTTTCGCATATCAGGCCTTGTTGTCTGTATGTAGAATTGGCAGGCGTTGCCTAAAACATGATCGGCCTTTTGACTGAGTGTACGAAGAATGCTATGAAGAACTGGAGAACGTTAACTCTGAATCTGCTGGTCGACATGGAGCAACGAAGATTATTTGCAGCCTGGGTGTCAATGGATACTGTTATGGTTACTCGCGGTGTCCCGAATGAGGGACGATGACCACAGTCATAAGTGTTGATGTAGCTGTTAAGGTTCATGTTTTGATCGTTATGCTTAGAGGTTGATTAGTGATTTATGAATAGGGTGTGCGTCTACGTAGCGACGCGTGAGATAAGCATTGCCTCTGTGTTTGCGTCGAGAAACAAGTGACACTGAACAGTCCTGTATGTTTCGAAAGCGTTGGGGGAACGAAGTCCAGCGAACGCCTTGTGTTATGTTGTAGACTGCATTGAAATTTCGACATTTCGCACACCTGAACCAGGTTTATAGTTCGATAGATCTCTATACAGACAGTGGTGAACACCAATTCCAGCCACTTCAAACGAGGCTCCCTAATGCAAAACACAAACAACTATTAGCGTAGCTAAAATCGCGTTATAATAGATAAATATCGAAATGACCAAGCCCTATACACACATAGATTATCCTATCTTGAATATGACATATCCTTATTTCTCTTAATACTTCTATAAATAGAAGAAACTCAGATAGTAAATACGAATACATTTATATCTGTAGTGGTTAGATTAAAAAATCTATTCTTTGTCGTTACTAGAGAAAATACTATAGCGTATGTAAAACTTGACCTCATACAGGACCAGGTAAAGGCATCTGTCTCGGAACCTTGTTGTTTCGCTCAGCGCTACACAAAACGTGACTGATGATTGCTATACAGTGAAATCTTTTAATATCATACAGACAATGCGTGCAGATAAAAATTTTCGATGACTTCTGGCACACTTAATGCCAAGCCCTAAACGTTAACTGCATATAAACAAATCAACATAAAATAGATCATTCTCATCTTCTATCACTGTGACTATTCTTTCTGGCATTGAGGTAACATACGTATGTACGTGTACTCAACCTTAGACCATTTTTCTCAGCCAATCCGAATGCGGGGGTCGATCAACAAACCCATGTCTCGTTCAAACTAGTTGTTTACTATCAAACCCCTGAAACACAGCCCGCGCGACAAGCTTCAATCCAATCAGAAACAAAAACAGCGTTATGCGTACCAGCGTGTTCCGTATCATCTTGACGAGCCGCGTTATCATGAAGTAATCGTTCGTATTCTCCGTACACAGTCCATCGCGGTTCACTGAACCAGAAAATTCACATAAAGCAATGATTCGAAAACATATATTTGTGACCGTTTATGCAGATTTGCGTGCATGTAAGTGGACTACCAGATTTCCATTGTATTGTCATCAATGCTTTATCACGTATCTTCCGTATTAAGCTACCGGGATCTCACTACAAGTACCATTTTGATTTGTTACTAACTTTACTATTTTTACTCTTGTTATCGATCTTAGTAAAATAACTCGCGCATTGTCGCCACTGTTGCGATCATTGTTGTTATGTGTTCATCGTTATTACGGGTTGTTGTTGTTATTGCTTTTGTCATCGATGTACGGCGTATGTGTGTATTCTTTGAATTTGTGTCCGGTGTATTTACGTACAACCGTCAGGCTGACCTTCACGGTGGACCCCGACACGCATATCGAGGCGCTGCAGCAGGCCGAGGAATCCATTTTCGAAGGAACCTCAAATTGGGCCTGCAAAATTGCTATAACAGGTACAAATATCGCAGGGCAGGCCCCAGCTTTTTTTGGCCCTAAGACAAACAGCTTTAGAGAGCACGATAAGCAGCCGGCAACAAACACTATACGAATCACACTATTCTGGTAGCTCGAACAATTGAAACAAATATTCTATTAAGACATTAATTAGTGCGCAAACATCTCATGCGAGTAGTATTTCCAGTTTTTGCACAGTGTAGTTAAACAGCACGGGACCCTTCCTTGGTCTCCCATTCGAGCTCTCCCCTTATTTGCAATTTTGTCTTCGTAGAACCCATTTGTTTAGAAAGTACCTTCCATCTTCTCTCCAACAACGCTTATACCTACGTTGCTGGCACCTCTCGATTCGCTATCGGCGCGAAAAATCATTTCTGGATGCGAGCCTGTGGCGGAAGCTATAATTCGTAACGGGCTTACTGCTATTCTTGGGTCTGTCGCCTGGTAGGCCAAGGTGCACACACTTGTAACCTGAACAACATACAGGATGTTTCAAAAATGGAACACAGTTTAACTGCTTACAACTTCAATTCTGATTAATATAAAATTAATATTTAAGCTCGCAAGGTATTTTAGGAAAACTGTATAATTTTCCTTCCAGTCATAGATGTTGAAAATAATTATTCTTCTGATCAGTACACTGTAAAGCGTAGTAAGCTATTGAATTGCAAACTTTAACAAGCTTTTCAATCTTCGGGTGCCGTCATTTTCTGGCGTGGACTTCAGCTTCAAAGTATCCCTACAAGAACAGATTTATGGGTGTCAGGTCAGGGGAACGGAGGCCCATTCTGAGATACATTTCCAACTCATCTGTTTAAAAGCTTCTTATTAAGATCTGTACATATATCACGATGTTAGTATATAGACGTTCCATTCTATTAGAAGTTGGATTCGCTATCTTCACCAAAGTTTTCCCGAATGCATGGAAAAACAGTTCCCCGTAGTAAAATCAAGCAATTGGCATCAGTCACTGCACTGTTAAAAAACGGTTGAAAAAGTTACATAGAATACACATTTTTGGGACATCCTATAGCTTTTATTTCGTGGTGGTTATAATCATAGCAGTAGCTAAAATAGCTACAAATCAACCTACTAACTAAATAACAGGGTGATATTTTTCTTTGTTAATGCCAATGGTTTCTCCTATGCGCACTATGGTCTTTGTAGAAACAATCAAAGGTGTTTTGATTTACAAGCTGCGCCCACCATCCCATAGATATAGAAGTAGACTTAGCAAACAAACCAGCGGTATCGTTTCGGCGCCTCCCATCGCTGTCAAACCTAGAAGGCTGTGCTGGGTTTCAAACAGGGACTATTTCGAGGGTCTGGTAAAATGCTGTAAATCGTTTAGACTCAAAACGAGAGAGGATGCTTTTAAGAGGCATTAAACACACTTTGAAACACAAATAGAATTGTGTTCATGATAATAAAGGCGACAACTCTCCACAAACGAGCAGTGAGTACGCTATATTTGTTCCGATCTTATTCGCTGTATGTAGCAGTTGATTATGGGTGTGTGGCCCATAAGTTTTCAGCATTTCACATGAATTAACCGAATATATTTAGAAAAAATGTAGTTCCTTTTTAGGCCTATAGTGCGTTGCTCTAATAAATGCTTTGGCACTATTTTTGGGCATGTTTCGCACTTATGGGCGTACAAACAAAACTAAGAAGCTACTTTAAACTGTGTACAGAAATTTAAAAAATTGCAGCCCGCCTCTTGACATAGAAATACTAGATTCCTCCGTGTTGGTTGACAGTCTTATGCTGGAAATACCTGAACTGGAGTGGTGTTTCACTGTCTCGATCTGAAGAAAAATACATTGCAGTTTGTCTTAAGCACATAAACATAAAAAAAAAGATGGCTGACAAGTTATGCTGTGTTCATGTAGCATTGTAACTTTTACTGCTAAGAATACATGTCTGTTTCGTTTCGATTTTATAGAACAGACGATAATATGAAACGTTTTAATTTAAAAGTGACACTATGGCGAAATTCCTCTATTTCCCTGGGCAGATTGCAGTTGCTTGTAGATGACCCCATTATTTTAATACATCGTGAAATGAGGCAAAGTCGGAAAGGAATAACAACATTTTCTTATGAATCGAGTACACTTCAGTAGACCGTTTCTCTAAATACCTATTTTTTTTTAACTGGGAGATTGAAGAATGAAGGCATTTTCATTTCTGCGAACAACTTCAAAAGACGCACCTGCGCCTTCGGGCGATATGTCTGTTTGTGGACCAGCGCTGACTTTCATAAAAGATAGATACGCCGAATAAGCTTTCCTATACACTATCATTGCACTAGTATTATGCTATTTAACAGCACATACTAAAATTTGCTCTCCATGGAATGTTTCTTATGTACGTTATAACATGCAGATAAGAGTCTCAGTATTGTATGAGTTGAACAGGCGCATAGTATGCTCATGCATTGCTTGTCTGTCCGTGCGAACTGCTGAAGTCCTTTCAAAGCTCCTGTTTTTAGGGCTCTCACAGTTGAGGGAATCACGAATGACGAACGGACGCCTCTGTATATCCTTAAGGTTGCCAAGCATTGCATATTATCGTTAATGCTTTTCTCATTTTTCTCTGACTGCCCTTGATTCCTGATTCTTCGTTTTTTTCAAGACCTAGATATGGAGCGATCCTTAGTCGGCCAAAATGCATGTGAAAATATCAGTAATTAGATTTGTAATGGGCCTAACATGAACTTACGGATTTGCAGTCATATGTGCGCAGGGTCTAATTGCCAAAGATAAAAGCGGCACCAGTGACCCCTACGTGACAGTCCAGGTAGGTGAGACCGCGTGAATCCTCTTCCGTGATCAATATTTTGGCATCCCTTATACACTGTGTCTTTACTAATTAAAATAATGTCTAATTTAACTACTCAGTTATATAAATTGACTTTATTCGAAAGGAACAGGTTTGTATTCTACCAAGAGGCGAACTTGTATCATAGCACAATCAATGATTACCTCACTCCTTGTTAGTGTCTATCGACTATCAGGTAACTGGCTAAGGCCATGTAGACGCCTGGGCGAACCAAAGAATCATTGCTGTAGTGATCCACTTTTCATCTCCATTTAGAAATGATTGGCCCACTTTTTGCTTCTTAATAAACCAGCCGGTGTTTTCATAACTACCATACCACGCTGACTTTAGATATATTTGTATGGAGACACTTGTGTGTTTCGGTGCAGTTGGAGGAAAAATGAACTAAACCTTATTTGTTTACTATCTGCTGGTCTTAGGTGGGAAAGACAAAAAAGCGGACGCGCACTATGGCCAGGGATTTGAACCCGGAGTGGAATGAAAAATTTTACTTCGAGTGCCACAATTCTTCCGATCGCATCAAGGTTAGTAGGTCACCCAAGATAGTTCCTTTACCCTGTACCGAGATACAGTAGTACTAGTTTATCGTGTGTACACACTGCCCCATGAATGTCTCCCTCATAGCAGAGGTACTTTGGTACCACTTATATTTAATAAAACGCTGAATAGAGGCTACAGGAGAATTTTGTGAATCGTTTGGCTTAGTTGCGCCTGGTACCTCTGTAATGCGCTATAGTGCTTATGTTTCGTAGAAGCTTTTACTTCAGTTCTTTTGCCATTGTGAAGAACGCCTGATAGCTTGCCCCCTAAAGAACATCAGCTTAGTCGGAAGCTATTCAATAACGGGAGAATAGAGAAGCGGAAACGACCAGAGTTCTTTCTAGACGATCTTGGCAGCAATACAGACCCACTTGCTCCCCGTATGTGCTGAGCTGCTGTCCCAAAGAGCGTTGTCCTTGAATGGCGGCCAAGTGCCGTTGTATGCCAAATGATGTGTTATCGTTGCGACAACAGAGTAGTTGAAGAACGTGCGGAAGCGCTAATCTTCCTACCATTCCGTGGTACATATAATTAACGCTTCATGAGTTTATCAAATCCGTTGTTAAAGGACAACTTGTCGATCGTTATCGTATTGTTCATCAATTGCAACCTCGTTAACAGGTGCGAGTCTGGGACGAAGACAACGACTTGAAATCGAAGCTGAGGCAAAAACTGACACGGGAATCGGACGATTTTCTTGGTCAGACCATCATCGAAGTGCGTACCCTTTCCGGCGAGATGGACGTATGGTACAATCTGGAAAAACGAACAGACAAGAGCGCTGTATCAGGCGCCATCCGGCTTCACATTAGCGTCGAGATTAAGGGCGAAGAGAAAGTGGCGCCTTACCATGTACAATACACCTGCCTCCACGAGGTAGGAGGGTAAAACTGACATGGATAAACTGAAAAACTAAGCAGAACAAACAAAAATTCCATTTTTAATCTTTGTTGATATTGTTTTTGTACAATCGACACACCACCTTCCCGCCAAGATTCGCAACAAGGCAAAAAAGGACATCTAATATGGAATATAAATACATTTTTAGGCCAGTCATGTGTTAATCAACAACGTCACTCGTGCAGTTAGGCCAATAGTGCATTTTGATTGTGAGAAAACCATTGAATTTTTGCTGCTACCGTTTGTTTTTGTGTTTTTCGTTCTGCAGAATCTGTTCCACTATCTGTGCGAACAAAACGCTGGAGCCGTCAAATTACCGGAAGCTAAAGGAGATGAGGCTTGGAAGGTGTACTTCGAAGAAAACGCCGAAGAAATCGTCGACGAATTTGCTATGAGATATGGCATTGAGTCAATTTACCAAGCAATGACGTAAGCAAAATAAAATAGAACTAAAATGCGCTAGACAGTTTCGATCCCGTATTGGAACACAAAAAAACTAAGTGGTAAATTTTTCCTTTTTTTTGGTAAAAAAATTAATGAGGATTTCCGGTACTTCAATCGCTTTTCTCCATCTGGGTAAATTTCACTGATAACTTTAACTTAACTTTATCTGTTTTCGTTATGCTCATTTCATGCGTATCCTGTCATTGTCTCGCTATTTAAACCCGCTCGATCGGTGTTACCGTATCGACTTTAAATAAACGTTGACGGCGGCATCGTTTGAACCTAACTCGTCGTAAATCAAACCATTTCTGCTGATGTAATTACTCAATGTACAGTCATTTCCACTGCCTTTCGACGAAATACATGTGCCAGGGTGTGCCGGCTGTTATGAGCACCTTGTTAGCCAACATCAACGCCTATTACGCGCATACGGCGGCTTCTTCCGCTGTATCCGCCAGCGACCGATTCGCCGCGTCCAACTTTGGGGTATATATATTTTCACATACATTCCATAGAGGCGTTGCCCTTTAATCTACTGTGCCCATTCCGCTATTGCTATATGGGCAACGGCACTTTTTATAAATAAAAAGAGTTCTTTACGTAAGTAATTATTTTTGGTCAAAGAAATACATTATGGAACTTTACTTTACTAGAAAGACAAAGCATGTATAGCTTTAGAAAAAAAAAAGAGTAAATATACTAAATATACATATCATGGCCAAAAACTAGGTCGAAACATAAACAGTACAAATCTATTAAAAACATGGGTTGACTGAACAGTAAAACTAATGAAAAAAGTAGTACATAACAAAGAAAATCGACGGAATATAAATAAGAATAAAATGGAAAATTCTTACTTTCATTTATTGTTATCCAAACGCTAAGCGAAAGGCTACGGAACGGTAAAAGCTACTGGTACCAGGCGGTCTTTCGCTGCAGCCTTCAACCGCAAGCTTTGTACACGATTGTCAATTGGGTTTTATAATCGGCGACCTTGTATCTTGTGACATTCATCGTTGGTTTTTTTTTCGCTCCGATTATGCCCCGATTCCTCACGTGTATATGGATTTACGTTTCGTATTATATACTGTGGGACTAAGTTTTGATCGTGTCTATACTGTGATTGACTGTGCGTTTCAAATAATCGTTTGTGCTAGCCTACGATAACAGTGATTCTGTATTGTAATCTTAATATATTCAAGTAATAATCTGCACTAGGCACTTGCTTGATTACGCCCCACTCTATAGGGAGCATTGTTAGCTAGAGCATTCTGGAAGCATTTTAGATCACGTTCATGTCATCATATCATAAGCTTAACTAGCAATTATTAGCGTTGCCATTACTATCTATGCTTACAACGTTGTCTCTCTTGAAGATCCGCTTGTCGTATAAGTCGGAAGTAGCGTTTCTGGCTTTGTCTTCAGTGTCTGTTAGCCAACCAGGTCGAACACCGCTCTCAAATAATCCTTAGGTATCGCACTTTACCCTTCGTTAAACGGCGTATGCGCGAACTGATCCTGTGCAATGGCCTCGGGATAAGGACAATTGGAGGAGGGCTTGGAAGCCAACTCTTTACGGGCACCAGACGAGCGAACATTTGACCCAGCTAATCCAGCGATAAAAGTAAAAGCAACCAATTGCGCTCTCTTCGGAAATTAGCCATCCACGTTAGATGGACACAGCTTCTGCTACTGCTCTCAGATTGGCTCACGGCTGTGCACCTCTGGCGTACCCATTGTCTGTGCGAGCAACGTTCGGTCATCGTGAAATAGAGATGGATAGACGAACTTTGCATATATGTAAAGTTGGTCAAGTAAGTGATAGTCAAGATCCATATATATAGACCTAGCACCGGCACAGGTACTATTTATTCAAGCAACACCTTGTCCAACAGCGACGAAAACTGCTAAGTTTGTTAACACAAGCCGTAACATTTGGCTGCACTGCCCACGTATGGTCCCAACATGCGGCCTAGAGGCGTCCACGCTCTCACTGTATAACTGCCAGTCGTCCAGGCACGCGGGACCCTCCTCTGGGGTTCGCTATAACGGAGTCGCGCGATTATCTTCTACATTACCGAGCCGCGTTGTGAGCCTGCGACGTCTGCTCCGCCGGCTTAAGACCTAAGACGGCGCTCGCTCTTGCGCATTTAGAAGTCACTAGCAGTCGCTCATTTACTAGTCTGGGCCACATTGCAGTACGCATCCCACGCAAAGAGTAACAAACCAACAGCAATTTTGTGAGGAAGACACTGCTTCTTCGTTCTTCTGCTCACCTTAGCTGATATTTGGTACCTCTGGCGACCATCCCGATATGCGCGGCGTGTTGTTTTTCCAAGACTTAGATCCTGTCGCAGACGGCATATTGAATGGTCGTCATGAGCGAGCTTCCGGGAAGCCTCATTCATCGCGTGCGTTTGCGACGAAACCAAGTTCACGCGAAAGCCAGAAGTTGACCAAAGAGTAGCGCAACAACACTTACGGTACGTTGGCGATTACGCTTTTTACCACACGTACCTATTCTGTATAAGGTAGGACTACCGCTATACTTAAGCAGCTCTATTGCAGGGATCCGTCTGTTGTATGAAAGACAAACAGCCATGCGTCGAATTCATCCGTCATATGATTCGACAATTTAATACAGTCGTATGTAAATGCCATTGCCGAAGTGTAGTATCTAGATGCGTTTTAAAGGACTATTTAGAACATATTATTATATCTAATATCCATCAGATCGCCTACGACTGTATTGAGCACGCCGTCTGTCAGTGTACTTTGGCGGGCAAATATGCTCAAAAACATCGTGATTTTAGCTATCACTGTCTCTTATGAAATCGTGAGTGCGTAGTCTTTCAAACTGTATACACCGTTGATTGCGCCTTTGCTGAGCGCCCGCAGTAACAACATTAACTACGACAACATAAAAGCCTCAACAGGGCCCACCTTCCATAAGCCCGTGTGCGGCCATTGACTTCCATTCAGTTTTTTTTACCATTTTACTATTCAGTCAACGTATTTATGATAGATCGATCCTCAGCGCGGTCCCGGCAGCAAGTGAGGCAACGTCCTGTTGCCTTACTAGTAACCGTAGTCAGTTTCAAGCGAGCAACAATTTCCGATGTACGAAGTCGTTCGAGTAGCGGGCGATACCGATTCAACGCTCTGACAGGGAAGGGCAGTCGCCTACAAACACAGTCGTTCGATGGACGGCATCTCTGGCCTTTCAGCAAGCATTTTACTGCGGCTCGTTTATTCTTCGAGAGACCCTAAAAGGATCAGTAAAATGTAGAGAGAGCAAGAAAAAAGGATCATATGTATATGGCATTTGTGCCATAAACAAAATTCAAAAGTTCCTCTTACTTTCTCTTTCAGCGAACGTATCGGGGCTTCCTTTCTCAAATATCGTTCTGCATAATATCTTACCCCACAACAAGAGGCTATTACCGTGATAGGGGCTTTTGCCTAGTCCATGGGAAGGAGTAAGTAGACGAGCTGAATCTGTCGATGTTGCGTTCATGCACGTACTATAAGGTGAGGGCCTAACGACAGCTCGACAGTAAAATTGACTTGAGCTCGAAACCGGATTCATTCAAAATACGGGCGAGCAGTTTTGCAAAAGCGTCTTCGCCATAGGTCGCTATGATCAGGAATTTAAACGATCGGTCCACAAGCAACAGCAGTAGTAGTTTGGGCTGAGAACGAATTTTTGGCGTACAGAAGACCAGTTCAGATTATTGCCTTAACCTGTTCCTGTTAGATTGTTACGAACTAAGGCAGTTCGCTGGTATAACGGGTCCACTGACAGTAAGTAGTCGCTTCTGGTCTTTCGCTTAGCAAATGGCTCTGACTCACTATCATGAACGAGATTGCTCGTCTTAGCAATATGGAGGGCGTATTGGTCGTGACATAGGGAAACAATTAAATTGCATCAACGCAGCACACCGATAGCCGTCTAATTTCAGCGTAAAAAGCAATTACTATTATTTTTGTGTTATTTATTCAGCTAGTATTGTGTGTTTTATCATTTGTGACAATATTATTAGTATCACAATTCTAGGTGTGCCTTTTTGCTATGATGTTTCCTTCTGATACTCATTATAATGCTGCGGCTAGACAAGAAAAAGAATTTCTTTAATTATTACTTGGCTTGTTTTATTCATAGAGCACTGAATATAAACAATAAACCATATTAGTAGAATACATACATCGAGCACATGTTACTGTCTGAAACGTATGACGAAATAAAGGAAAACAGGAAGACTTCATCGAAGTCTTCCTTTGTTAGCCATTTTCTAACGCGAAATAATTACTCGAATACTCTTTCAGAGAGAGAAAAAATTAGAGACGAAATAATAGGAAAACTACACTGTATTAACGTTTTGCAGAAAGAGAAGTTCGTCAAACTATTGGATCATTTGCACAATTCACTACGTATCGATCTGTCGATGTACAGAAACAATTTCCCGGCTTCAAGCGCAGAAAAACTACAGGACCTCAAGTCGACCGTGGACCTGCTAACCTCCATCACATTTTTCCGCATGAAAGTATGTACTGCTTCTTTCGTTTCCACATACGCGAGGTGGCTTGTAGCGGAGCTGACATTTTGGCTAGCCCGAGGAAACGGAATAACCTAAGGCAAATTGTCTCATGACACTTAAGTTGATCGCCCCTACGAGGAAAGTTAGGCAGTCAGTAAGCAACTGGTTTTTGGATAAATTTGTTATCTGTATGTATGTTTTTGTTATTACAATCGCCTACAGGTGCAAGAGCTTTCTAGTCCACCGAGAGCTAGCACTGTGGTGAAGGAATGTGCTTCAGCATGTCTCCGCTCAACGTATCAGTTCCTCTTCGACAACTGTTATGACTTATACAACAGGGAGTTCCAGGTGAGCCCTAGAGTTCAACTGTTTTTAATTCAACATGTTTTATATTTCTTATTTTTGTGCTTGATTTTCCTTTTTGAGAAGGTTACCAACATACGGCAAATTTTTTGAGTCATACATGACGCATGCCCAACTAATGTCAATCTATCTGCAAGTGCTTGTGGACGCCATGCTAACTAAAACGTACAACGTAAGCAAACCCTGTTATTCCAAAAAAATACGTGTTTTTATACCTAAAGTTCCATCGATCTATATGGCGAACTCAGGAATGATCCCTTTTCTGAGTGGGTTTGTTCTTGGAAAGCTCACACAGAGACCTGGCTGATGAGAATTAACTAGCCAATGGCTCGTTTTCCCAGACTTTTAAACCCATTACTTGGATTGTGGGCAACTACAAAAAGTGCGTGTGGTTTTAGTAGCATATTGAAACCACATCTAAAAACGATTTTCACTGTCTGCTATCTTATAAGCGGTCCTCACTACTGTAGCTTTGCTGATTGATCCCTGACACAAAACATTTCGTGTCGTATGTCGTTAGATTGACCTCGTTTTTCATACATGCCTATAGAAAATCATTTGGCTTCCACCATTAAAGCAGATGTTGTTTCCCTACCGCTCTCAGTTGGATTTATAAGGCTATTGATCCTTTTGTGGCCGAGACCTAAAGATAGATGATACGATTTGTATGAATTTGGTTAGGTGCGCGTAAATACTTAACGCATCGTTCTATCCTGCATCGTCTTCGATTCCAGTAGCGTAAACGCCATCATCAGGACGTCGTTCATAAACGTCTTCAGATATCAGCTGGGTTATGTGCTATTTTGCCCGTTCAAGCTGAAACTCATGACAAAGCACTCCTTCATGTCCTCTTTTTTCATAAATAGGGCATTCAGTTTCTGCAGTAATGTACAAATTGTTGTTGTCAATCGCGCTCTTTGTTGAAAATATACTGTACTGACATTCTGTTAAAAAAAAAAGTTCCCTGAATAAGGTGGGGTCAGTGTAGTTGGTGTCAATGGTGGCTGATTTAACGGTAAAAATCTGACATCCTACAGTCTTGGTAGCTAACCAGTTCGCGCAGAAGCAACACAACACATTAGAACACAGCAACCTGCAACGTTTTTGCCCCGATTTGTTCAGGCTGCCTTAACGTCAGACGCCGTGACTGCACAGCCTACGGTAAATGCTTGGGCTCTAACGCTCTGCTACTATAAGTGCCGCCTATTATTTGTCGTGGTAGCGGCTACACGCAGATTAAGTCGAGTGTTGGAACTGTGTCCAAATGAGTTGACGGGAGCGGGACTGAAGACGCAGTGTCTAACGCCACGCTAACGGGGAGTCTTTTTACAATGGACACTATGTTTGGGGGTAGGAAAAGAGCGGATATAGGCATGCGTTAAAGTCGAACAAAGTTTCCGAGAACAAGCGTCCGTTGAACTGCTAACAATATTAGACCACAGCAAATGGAAAAGGATGTTTTGAGCGTGTGGCAGATGGCAGTACTTTTTCTACATAGACATAGACAGTATTCATATGTAGGTGTACGGCAGACAATATACCTCTAATGAAGCAATGCTCAACTTCACTACGTTCTGCCTATTTTTGGCCAATCCTGCGTTTTGTCATTAGCCAAATTTTATGAATCAACAGTTCTGAATTGAAGATCTTGACCCGTTTTAAAATATAATATGCTTTAACTTACACTTGGTCCGTTCCGTACTATATAATGAAATTACACAGTACAATGTTATTTGTAAGATGACAAAAACTAAATTGTTGTTAATTGTAAATCTCGATATCTGCTGCCAGAATACCGACGAAAAGAAAGACGAACAAGGTCCAAGTCTAAAAGATTTAGATTTCTGGCATAAGCTCATCGCGCTACAGGTAAGATGGATGGATGGTTACCATTATCAACAAGCTTCACAACATAACCTAAAAGTCTGATTATTCATATCTTGTCAAACTTTAATATTTAAAAAATATAATTCGCTACAAGAATTATCCGTACGTCCGTCTGAAGGCCACTGTACCTAATATTAGTTATAGGACTGAGCACTTTGAGATCGCTAAAGTCAAACAGATACGAAAAATAATCAAAAAATACTTTTTTTTTTTTATTTAATTGCTAACCAACTTCACTAGGAAAAATCTATACGGATACGTACGAAGAGAAATATCTATCCGAGTTAAAAAAGGGTCAGACAAAAATTATTTACTAAAGATATTTTTCAATAAATTTGCCTGCTGGAGTAATATATAACAGCGGAATACCCCATGTCATTAACACTGCTTGTTCGGTCAAACTCACCCTGCACGTGCGCAGGTCTCGGTGATCGAGGAAGACCGTACTAGTTATGCACCCGTGCTAAGCCAATTTCCGCAGGAACTAAACATCGGACAGCTAAGCGCATCTATTATGTGGAGGGTGTTTGCCATTGGTGAGTACGCACAACTCAATTCATCTTCTGCACCCATTCTTCTCTCTACCGCAACCCCTCGTGCCTCGGCGGATATGGCCAAACTATAAGCAGAAAACTGTAATACGCACCATATGGATATCCGATAAACCACAAAAGAATATGTCATTTTACTCTGATGCGCATGCCGTACAGGCATCGACAACTGTCAAGTACCTACTATATACCCATCCGAAGGCCCATGCGGCTGACCCGCTCAGACCATGTATGACCGGGGTATCAGTTGTCCTTTTTTTCTTGCAACGTGTCGTTTTGCCTTTCTGTTCTGCGTTCCGCTCACTCTTTTCTCTGTTCCGTTCTCTGCCTCCTTTTCCTCAACAGATATGAAGTACGCCCTAGAGGAGCATGAGCAGCATCGGTTGTGCAAATCGTCGGCGTACATGAACCTTCACTTCAAGGTTAAGTGGTTCTATAACAACTACGTTAGCGACATCGTACCCTACAAGGTCTGTTCAATACGATCTAAATCATATTAATATGGTATTAGGCGTTAGCAAATTTGTATCTGTGTGGAACATGGACGAGCGACTGAGGCAGATTGTCAGTTGCTCCAAGCTTATTGTTTCTCAATGGAAACAATACAACTATCCATTTAATACTAAATTGAGTTTTTGTTTTTATATGGAAAACCGTATAGACGCTCAACGATAACAGGATGCAAAAGAATACATTGTATTTACTTGTGACTAAATAGCAATCACTTGTAGCTATCAAATATTTTACTGGACATTGGAAACAGCGAACTCACTATGCACCGTATGATTCTGAAAATGTTAGGATTCCGTTCCCGAATACCCGTCGTGGTTCGAACCGTTCGTAATGCAATGGCTTAATGAAAACGATGATGTCTCGCTTGAGTACCTGCACAGCGCCTTCCTCCGGGACAAAAAGGACGGGGTAATTATAAATGCAGTTAGGAACTTATCGCACAATTAAACTCATCTGACTGTCAATTTAACGTAGAAAGTGTTATAATTATCGTCGTAGTCGCAAGTCGTGAGTTAGAGGGCTCAAAACTATTTTTTACAGGGTAGTTCCATAATAAGCAGTCTTATTCCAAGTTACAGCAGATTTATTTAATCACTGTACAAACCGCGTGGTCAAAACGTTCTATTTGTTAAATATGAAGGATATTTATAGAAACTATAAGATAGCACCATATGCTAACTCTGCTAAGCAGAGGTAACATTTGGCACTAATGTAACTGGTGGAAAACTTCGATAATGTAAATTTAAAGAAAAACCAGAAGCAAAAATTCAATTAAAAAGACCTGGCCATTTCATCAAGTCAAGGCAACATTGCTGGGTATTATATATATGTATCTTTGAATATACATAGTAATCCAACTTAGTTCGACTTCTCGCCTTCTGTTCCGTTTTGCAATCTGTAGTTCCAGCAAAGCTCGGAACACACGATGTTCTCGAATTCGGTGGTCGACGTCTTCACCCAGCTGACCCAGTGTTTCGACGTTATTTCGAAACTTGAATGTCCCGACCCGGAGATCGTCAAGCGCTATATGAAGCGTTTCGCCAAAACGATCGTCAAGGTCCTCACCGCGTACGCGGACATCGTCAAAAAGGATTTCCCGAACTACGTCTCTCAGGAGAAGACGGCCTGCATTCTGATGAACAACATTCAGCAGCTGCGGGTGCAGCTCGAAAAGCTATTCGAGTCGATGGGAGGCGAGAAGCTTGAAGCCGATGCTTCCAATATCCTCAAAGAGCTTCAGCAAAGCCTAAACGGCGTACTCGACGACCTTAGCTGTGTTTTCGCAACAAGTCTCGAGGGCACGATCAAAGCCTCGATGGCCGAACTCAACCAGCTCCTCTGCGCAATTAAAGGTGGCGGCAGTATGGCACAAACGGCTCAGGCGAGGAACGAGGTGGCCGCTGAAGCGGACCACGTTCTTCATCCGCTCATGGACATTCTGGACGGAAAACTGACGCTGTTTGCGCAGCTCTGCGAGCGAACCGTCCTCAAGCGCCTGCTCAAGGAGCTGTGGAAAATTGTCGTGCACACCATGGAGAAAACCGTGGTGCTGCCACCCATTTCGGAAAAGAGCGTGCTGCCCAATCTGACGAACGTGAACGCTGCAAAGATCGAGGATATGTCACGACTCTTCAAGAACTCCATTTCCACCTCCAACAAGCTGCCTAATTTGGGCGTTATGGAAGTACGTACACAGACATAAGCTAAGAGATGCACGTGCGGCATTGTCATACATATCCATTCACAAAAGTACGCGGCGGGTAATTTGAAAGTCGCAAGTGAGTGCGGTGGCGAACGACAAGCAACGTCGAGAACTACTGTTTATATTAGTGCAGCGCCCTTCAGATCACTTTGTCGTTAAATTTGTTGAAATCATACATACATACATACATAAATACATACAGTCTAGATGGCAAGTGTGTGTCAACTTGAACTCAGCAGCAGAACATTATGCGAATGATTTGTTACGCAGAACGTCCGGGGTTTAACACAGTACTCTGTACACAGTTCCCTTGGGTTTTGAAACGGGCACTACTTATATGGGGGTACACTACGAGAATTGGCTGTGGTAACTGGTTAGCTTAATCATGCTGCGCATGTATGATTATTCAAAGAAAAAAAGCCATATTAACAAGTAACATTGATTGCGTCTCCGTTTTTCTTTTTTATGCTTGCCTCTATCCAGGTGGAAAAGAATCTGACACCACGCCAATGTGCGGTGCTAGACGTTGCCCTGGATACCATAAAGCAGTATTTTCATGCCGGGGGAAACGGACTGAAAAAGACATTTTTGGATAAGTCTCCCGAGCTACAAAGCCTTCGTTATGCACTCTCTTTGTACACGCAGACTACCGACGCACTGGTTAAAACTTTCGTGGGCTCGCAGCTTAAACAAGACCAGCCTAGCCACGACGAAGGCGCCGTGGGAGAGGTGATGCATTTAGCAAGACATTTCCGATGTCTTTTCTAGTAGATGAGTCTTTTTTTAGTGTATACTATCCTTTGTATATAGAAGATAGGTACTTTGACTTAATGAAAGCCGGAAATAAGCGCAAACACATTTTGCTTGAGGCTTTCACTTCATTTTACAGAGCAGAGGGCTTACTGTGTCTCGAATGAATTCAGAAGTAAAATTGTAAGTAAGACGATAGTTTACGGGCAAGTTTACTTCGGACCATTAGTACTTTCATACTGTGTGGGTATGTGTTTTACATGTTATGGTGGACAAGGACGTCCCTAATAAAAGGCAGAGCGTGTGTGGTCGATTCTAACACGTTATGTCCCCCAACGATGAACAGGTATCGGTACAAGTTGATCTGTTCACCCACCCTGGAACGGGCGAACACAAGATTACCGTTAAGGTATGTGCACAAGGAAGACTACATAGAGTATTTCTGTAAATAATGGTTGCGGTTGTCAGGATGGAGACAACGCGTGCATGTGTTGCCCCCGCCATCTGCACTATGAACGTGCACAGCATTTTCTCTATAGCTCGATTAACTGGGAATTTGAAGCAAATGACGTATACTAACGTTGTGTTACCTTACCTAGGTTGTTGCTGCAAATGACCTAAAGTGGCCAAATACTTCAATGTTCAGACCATTTGTAGAGGTAGGTGGTTTCTCACGTTTTTCTGTCTGTCTGTCAATTTCCTTGGGTCATTATGTATTGTAATATCATAGTTCCGTTTGGCACACGATAGTCAGGCCGATACTGTTTGTGTATCGGACGTAATCATCGTAGGACGGAATGAGTTTTAAAACGGTCCGCGCCAGTTCGTCAGGCTCGAAAATGCACGCACGAAACACTTAGGCCATGTACTTCGTATTTCAAATAGCAGACCTATCCCTGCTCTAGGAACCTGTTCCCGCTGCCTCGATAGAGTCTAACCTAAATATATTGATTGCAGTCTGGCTCGGTTTGTTTCGCCCTACCTCACAACTATCATCACATTGTCCTTGTTTCGTGCTGACGATTTTCAGGTGAACCTGATTGGTCCTCGTCTTCACGACAAGAAACGCCGGTTTGCGACCAAATCCAAGAACAACACCTGGTCTCCAAAGTATAATGAAACGTTTCACTTTATTATCGCCAATGATGAACAGCCCGCCTCGTACGAGTTACATATATGCATCAAGGACTATTGCTTCGCCAGGGACGATCGTCTTGTCGGCGTCGCCGTTATGCAGCTCAAGGACATCGTTGAGCAAGGTTCCTGCGCGTGCTGGCTGCCCCTTGGACGACGCATTCATATGGACGAGACGGGCTGGACAATCCTGCGTATTCTGTCGCAGCGAAACAACGACGAAGTGGCCAAAGAGTTCGTTAAGCTCAAGTCTGAGATCCGAAACGATGATAACATCCCTAAAAATTAAACCGGGTAGCCACTGCAGCAGACAAATGCGTTTTTTACACTCGATACAAACGGGAACAAATAAACCAAAAAAGAGGTAATTAAAAAAAAGCGAACTCTGCTTCCACCTGTGTTGACCATGCCGAACAGATCATCTCTTTAGAATAGAACAACAACAGCAACAGCAACAACAATACGTTACGCTACGCCTAGTACGCACACAACAATAAAGACAAGCTGAATGTCGACAGAGCTGAATGGTACGACCGCAACCAACGACACAGATATAATGGACAAAAAAATACTATACAACGCTATACGGCTCTCGTGAAAGACGGACAAACACAATTAACAGAGACCTGTGATCGTCTATGGCCTTTTTTAATGGGGTACTATAAAAACGGCAGACACAAACGTCAAAAGCTTGACGAGCATGCGTTCTAATCAATTAAGACCGCGTCTCCAATACTGTGACATAACGGACTGTTGCCTACGGAAGGCATACAGTAACATAAAGCAAATTAACGCAGAAAAGCATCAGTGTATCTATATATGTGGTGATGTTAGCAGCCTCAACTGTAGCCAAGATTGACGGCACACCTGTTGCATTAGCGGTTTCAAGCGAGAATCGATAAAGACGCTGAGCGTCTGAGTAGCCTGCGATAGCTGACAAACGATACGTACATTCGCTCCAGCTATTGCTGGCGCTGGTTCCGTGGGAAAACAAAGCAGACGACCGCCGTGTTGTGATTTTTCAAAGTCCAATGCTACTACTATCACTGATAAGTACGATTGAATCTGCTAAGACAAGCAACATTGATTAACTGCAAAACAATGCGACACACAACGACAGCCATTAAATACGGTTATTATTATAATCATCATCATCATCATCATCATCATCAGCTGCGATTATAATAATTCTTATTACTATTATTGTCAATGTAAGGATGTATTCGTCCCTTCGTTAAACAAGACATCGCAATTCTTATATTGTTTCGTCGTTGATGAAGATCAGGACGGATCTGTCCGAACAGAGGTCAGAAGCTGAAGCTTGTCTATGCACGAGAAAACCACAACAGTATACATGCAAGCATACATAGACAAACAAATACATAATTCATGAAACGGTATACTATGGATGAAGACTAAAACATCCCGTTACTGCCGAGAAAATAGCAGTTGTTCGAGACAGTCAACAATCGTGTACCTTTGCATAAATAAGGTGGGGGGGGGGGGGTTGTTTCATAGTTATTACTATGAAATATTCCCATTGTCAATATTTGTCACGCTTGCATCGATCTAGTGAACGCAATATTGTTACTATTGACCCACTGTTTATTGGTTATGAATTATTGTGCTGTTATAGTCTATTATATAATTAGCACAGTCATGTATTATAGCACAGATGCGGACCTACACAAGATACAGCATCGCCGCTAACGCCCTTTAATTATCGATCTAGACTCTGTCGGCTAACGGAAACGCGTCCCGAAACGCGTTTGTGTCGAGACTGTAATTTTGACAGTCTTAGTACGC
This sequence comes from Varroa destructor, assembly GCF_002443255.2. Lineage (NCBI taxonomy): Eukaryota > Metazoa > Arthropoda > Arachnida > Mesostigmata > Varroidae > Varroa > Varroa destructor. The sequence continues at coordinate 30,000,352 of NW_019211460.1, read as the reverse complement.
CGTTTCTTGCCGCTTTGTTCTGCCTACATTTACCTCAGCTATCTACTAATGCTAAATCAACGTTCTTATTATTAACTTGAGTGAGCGTAGATGCGACCGTTATCACTCAAATCAAACATCTGTTACAATCAACGACCCTTGGGCGTTCAAACTTTTTAGCAGCAACACGCCATCTTGTCGGGCGGCAATTGTCGGGCTGTGTAAATTTTCACAGCATCCCGGAAAGACCAAAAAAGGTTGGCACCGATTGAATGCTACTACAATTAGATGTCAACATTGAGCGGAAAAGTCGCGCCCTCAGACGAAGTGGTGATTCAACAAAACTTCGTGTCATCGTGCGTGGAGTGTTCGTGCTCCTCAAAGGCGCGACACGCATAGGATCGTTTAAGGCACAGACTGCCGCATCGAGGACATTCCTAAAAGCAAGGTCCTTTTCTTGAATTTGCTGCCAGGATAACACGTTGCTTCCTTTCCAACATTAGCAGACTACAGTAATAGGAACGCTATTCGTTACCAACGTTTCAATTGTTAACGTAACGTTACGATTGTCGCTCACCGCTATTATTTTCATCATACCAATATTGTCGTTATGTATCAGTATAATTAACATAAATAAATGTGTCGTGGCTGTCTTGATAGCGCTAATTATTGTTATTATATCCTATTATATCATATCTTGACGCATATCACATTGATATCTGCGATTGACGACTACAGCAATGGCGGAACAATAATGAATTCAATTTACAGGAATGACAATAAACTACTACAGCAGGAGTTAGATAGATCGTAGGCAGGTAGATAAGGCGGACGGGTGGATAATTTGTATAGCTACGTATATAACGAAGAAGGAACAGTACCAAACTAATATCCCCGGACAGTATTCCTATTCTGGGTTATCTGCAAGGCAAACAAACAAACAAACAAACAAACAGCAGTGACGGGAAAAGACGAATCAGCATCACAAAAAGGGTTGTGTATACTTTTTCTAGGATTCTGTGTGCCAAAATCGCCCAATGAAAAACAGTGAGTCCTTGCGATATAGACGATACCATTCTATATAGGATAACAGCCGATCGATATGTGTTCTTCAGAGGTGGAAATTAAAAGAAAATATTGTTCACGTTCACATCGCATGGCTGCGGTCGTCGCTATAGAAGAAAAGAAAAGGGCAAAGAAAAAATGTGAAGGGCCAGAGCAAAAATGGCTTGGGTTGACTTCCTTACAGTCGTTCGGGACAAGGCGATGCTGCTATTCGCTTACCTCTAATTTGCGATTCGGTTGCTTTCTATACGGAGACGTTCGGTTTCTGATGATGTAATGTAACGGTAGACGGGTTACACCGATAAACCACGCACCCCGTACAACACCACGCCCAGATCCATACGGAAAAATACGAACACTGAGCCCAGCAACAACCACAACAACGACATCGGCAGTAGTAACAACCGTGCAATAGTCTTAACTACGAACAAAAAAATGGGGATACTATGACAGTCGACCTGTCTCTCGAATACGGTATGGCAACACCATCGAAACGACAACATGAGAGATAATAGTGCAGCCAAACACGTGACGACGCCCACCATCCTACATACTCGGCACTTTACTATTATAGCTACCCATGATAGGGGCAAACAGAGTTACGAGACAACACACGATTGCCTGGGACGAGATTGGGCCACCTCTAATCATCTCGTTTGATGAGTATTTGAAAAAAGCTAACCGTTTAAGTTTCCGAAATTCTTTCCCCTTTCCATACAGCATTTTGGAGATACCCAAAGGCGTAATCAGTTGCAAAGTCCTCTTGAATCATGAATCAGCCATTTTTTCTGATAGCAAATTAACGAAGTTATCGATACGATCGCTGCTACTTCTGCTGCCGTGTGCTGCCCCGGTAAGACTGCGGGGACTGATACTCGACGTCCTTGTAGAACGGACTCATGACCATATCTGTAACCACTGCTACATTATCCATCTGCGTACGGGTGCCATTCGATAGCGAAACCTTGGACCACCGCTCAGCGCTGTCAATATACCGCTGTCCTGTTGGCCGCAATTCAAAGCGTTTCGAGAAATGGACATCTTCCTGGACCGTTTTGTTGTAGTCGGCTGTCTGCAATGGCAGCGTAAGCTTATCTGTAAGCGATTGAGTGGCGGGTTCCTTCGCTTGACAGGCCCACAAACGACTATTGCTACCAATCCACTTGATGATGATGATGATGTTGTAGGTTGTGTGGGCCGCAGCAAGACGGCGACGGTGGCTGCTTGTCACCGCTATCGAAACGAAGAAAAGTAAAACAAAGACGAACAACTTAAGATCAAGTTGAACTAGGACCAAACGCAAGGAAAAACAGTCAAGGAAGAGCCTGTAACCATTCTACGTTACTGCTGGGGAGCAGGGCTAAAAAGTTTCTACATCCTGATGACTAGCTTGACATTGGTTTTTCTTTCTCTGCGAAACGCGACTTAGTGAATTCTGTAAACCCCGACTACCATCCAGGATGAATGGTGGAAGAATGATAACTAATTACCATTAGTATA
>NW_019211460.1:29958602-29997708 GCF_002443255.2 Varroa destructor | reverse complement strand
ATAACATTAATGACCATGACAGTGATTATAACAACTGGAAGTAATAACAATGAAAAAATAATACTACAATGTTATTATAATGCTACTGACTTAGATAAATGCCAGTCGATCATCCTGGAATAAAGAATGAGACGTCCGAAAGTATCAATCGAACGCTATATATGGCAGCAGTAATAATCTATTGATAATAAACTATAAGCACGATAATGTCTATATGATGTACGTGTATGCCTGACGCACGAGTGCGTCTAGAACTCTGCGAGAGAATGATGTGGCAACCTGCTAAAAAGCAACTATTACTAATACGACATATTGAAATTAAACAGGTAACACGTAACAGTTCCAATAGATATACAATGGGTGTCTGGCCAGAGACGCTTCGTATGGTTACCGACTTATAAATGTCTACGCTAACAACAAAAAGTAGAACGGGAAAAAGCAATTGCATATAGCACTAGAAGATACGTACGAGATCACGAGACACGCACTTTTGCTTAGTATCAACGCTTATTGTTGCTAGATGTATTGTTTCAATTGTACTATCGAGTATTGTGAGTTGCCATCGCGGGTCTGGCATCGCACTATAGAAACGAAGCTATGCTGATCATTGAAGGTGTCTACCTGGAACGACCTGGCAAAACCCTAGCTTTCCCTTTCGGCGTTCATTTATACATCTTAATACCCTGCCAGATATCGAAATGAGCATTACCTAAATTACTACTCCGCTTCGTACCCGCCCATCCACAGCTCACGCCTGCCCCTATCGGTGTTTTCACTTAATGGTTCTCTAAACGAACAATAGTAGTTAACTGACAATGCAGCAACAGGTCAATCTGCAAATGAAATTATGGAAAAAAATTCGGCTGCGGCGGCTTCAGCTGACCAAATACATACTACACGCGCTCAACACTAAATATTATCATACATAGCTGACCAAGCTCCAAGGAACGATACATTTCATCGTGTAAGCCCTATTTGCACAATGACCTACTTGCAGGTAGACCAACAGGTACATCAAACGATGTCATGGCCGTAACTACACTACTCATAAAACTAAGAACAGGAGCTAGATAGTCCATAACTTCACTTACGCAAATATATAACTGTGAATATTTAAAAGTGACCAATAACCGATAATGCTACACTGCTGGTGATATGGGCATCATCTTGTTGGGACCGAGGGGCAAAGAAGATAAACATGGTTGTCCGTATGTCGACCTCTTCATTCCAGCGATAGAGCACAATTCGTGCAGGGGCATTTGATTGGTTGCGGGCTTGGTTCAGTCTGCCCACTGGTGGCGACTGCAAACCTTTCGCCTGGTCCCGCTTACCCCTCAGACATAATATAGTGACGAGAAGGCTAACGCGGAAGAAGACGAAGATGACGTTAGTTTCTCACTCTCTAGGCAACTATACTCGAAATGTGGGGCCCGACAAACGTGTCGATCGTATCCGAAAGCCTCGCGCGTCAAAGCGCACGTAACTATTAGAAACGGACGCGCTGAAGCGTACTTTGTTTAATTGTTTTGAAAACCGCTTAGGCTATCGACCTCAGCAACCAGGGACCTAGAAAAGCCGGGTATTAACTTCTAACTTCTGGAATTAAAAAGACGTACGGTATTTCGCGTCTTTGAAAAGTTTCGTAACATTCAAAATTGGCCAGGAAAATAGTTAAGCCTATTGTCATTAGAATGTATTAAAAACAGTCGGGATGATCGACAAGTCGGGCCCGGTGAGGTTTTGTTGCTGCGTACCTGTTTCTTGTTGTTGACTTATAATTGCTATAATATTATTATTAATACTATTAATGCAATGGATTACGAATTTGTTGTTTGCCTTACCTAGATTTCAATTTAGATTATAATAAAGCAAAAAAATATAAACAATAATTATGATAACGTACCGAAACGACGATAAGAGTAGTGATATAAACATGATAGTAAATTATAAGAACAGCTACAAAAATTCCTTAACTAAATAAGCACACACACACACATATATATATATATATATATGAGTCATGGATTCAGATTGTTTTATTATACATAAGCGCCCGCTTACGGTAGAGGAAAGACAAAAAACAAACATCATTATCGCAGCTCGTTTGAAAATCGAGCAAAATGTTAATAAACCTTTGCAGGACCTTCGGTTTCAAATGATTGACTGACTAAGTAGGCCACTGTGGCTGCGTACCGACAGAAGGTTTAAGTAGTGGCTGCTAATTTGGACTGCCACGGTGACGAATATCATACAACGGCATCACAACGACCCGTTGACTTGTAGGCATATTTGAAGTATTCGTAGCGTAGACGGAATATTAGCACCCATTTTTTTGGTAATAGAACAAACCTATAAACCTTCATCATTCACTGAGCAAGCTCGACTATTTGTTTGAGTAGCTATGCTATCTCAAAGCAAGCGGGCGGGAGAGCAAAGGTTTGGAATAAAAATGAATCGCAACAAAACTCATCCCTGATGACGGCGACACATATACTAAGCTTATAATAATATTATAACCGTATACAGATCTAAGCATGACAACGTACATGCATCGATACGAACAGGCATATGGATAGGCTTCTACAGGACATAGATGAGTACGGGTCACACAGCGTATCTACCTATATAAAGACGCATACAAGTAGAGGAAACACGCTAGGTAGCGCGAAACGAAATAGGTGAGCAAGCTGGCTGTTAGGGTCACACTGTCATGATGTGTTGGCAGTATAATTTTCCCGCTGTGTAGATGCAGTCAATGCGCGAACCATGGTTTGTTCGCGCCTCGATCATATCGAACGAACACAATCGCTGGGTCGCATCAGGTCAAAAAGTCTGACCATTCCTACTAGACCCAGTTGACCAGTTAACCCAAAATCACGTTGACCCAAACAGTATTTTCGTTGGAGATTGGTCGATGATAGCAAAATGCCGATTCTCACGCTTGACTACAGGGAAGAGACGAGGTGAGAGGCAAAGAGGACGTGGCCGAAAAGTAAATGATCTAGAAAAATTAGACACTGCGTGCACAATAGCATATCGTTGATAGCACTCACAGCTGCTGTGCAGTGGGAGCCAGTCGCATTGCTAGCATTCGATAGTTCGATTGTTAACATAACATGATAACGATAACGATGATAGCTACTATTATTATTATTACATCAACAGATAAGTAGCAAGAGGAAGAGGAAATGGAGGAAAAAAGCGAATTCAACTGAAAGAAAATCCGATATCGAGGCGCTAGCCTATAATGATACGGTGTTTTCCTTTTTAGGTAGTTATCAACTGACCAAATAGACACACATCCTTAGGCACATCGAGCGATATGCTCGGAATAGGACAAAACGACAGGTGAACCTTATATGGACATTACTAGCAAATGTGGTAGCACGCAGTCAGAAACGGAAGCCGCTGCAAGATAACTGTTCCTTTTCTATTTGCATAGACAGAAAAATGCAACGCGACGCGCAAGATATACGCTGTAGTGACACGAACACTAGAAATAATAATATTATTCTACGATAAGACAAGAACAATAATAATATACTGAGTACATCTGAATATCTCACGCAGCCTATAAGCATAAGAATGTCTTGGACATAATCGCACGCTTCGGGTGAATCCCCTATAAGCTAGACCCATAATAAGGGCTTATATACGCAACTAAGTGCTTACGATATCAATGTATGCCTATAGAAACGTTCATGCTAAGTATGGACCTCGTTAAAGGCCAGCTGGCATCGAGGATGAACGCATTCTAACGTTATACAGTATGCGAACAAGGCTATTCGTTAGTATGAACGATTGCAAGCAAGTCCAAAACATACGAAAGGAAGCGGACCGCGAACCTTAAGAGACACTTCAGTTTGTAATATACGCTCAAGTTCTAGCCGAAACCGACCAACGTCAATGGAAACAAACGATCAGATAGTACTATGAACATATATGATAACTTATCTCCATAAAAACACTAACAAGCAGGCCATAATGTGGAAATTTGAGAGTGAGGCTAACGACCAACTTCAAGTCGCGCCCTGTGGAACCTGAGGTTACTATTCAGCCGATTGATGTGGTAGACGCAGCAGAATAACGCAAAAGGCAACGAATTACGACGAGCAAACGGAAATAAAATGCCTCTGGCGTGTCGTGACGTTCGCCAAATTTACTTTTTTTTTTCTTTCTTTTTTTTTTTCATTCACACACGTTTATAGAAACAAAGAACAAGCAAGGAAAAAATGAAGAAAATGGCACTGGTGATTTGAAATTGTTATATCGGCGGCACCTGTAGAGGGGGGTGCTTAACGGCGAGCCCCTGGCACCTCGTTAAAACATTAGTATTCACTTCACTTCACTTCATACTTCAACTCACTCTTAAGGTGATACGAAAACAATTACTAAACATTAACTCCATACCTTGGAAAAGAACGTATCGATTCTCTCTAGGGCTTCATAGAGCTGGCCAAGCATCGATCTAACGAGAGTACACTTTGGCACGTTAGAATGTTAGCTAAATCCCTAGAAAATGGCTATAGTCGTAGAACTGTTTTGTAAAAACAGACAGGTCGGGCCGGTTGTATGGCAATAGTTAACAGTTGGCTTTTAATCATGTTCCGATAAGTTATTTGGCAAGTGATCGGCAGAAACAAACGGTTCATACTTGATTTTATAGTATTTACCACAACTTCAATCTGGACTGCACCACTAACAGTCAAAATGACCAACAGCATTACCCATATTGGATGCAGCACAGAGTGGGCCGAATAAAACATGTCTTATTATAGCAGATCACATCTACAACCCAACTAAACACCGCTGTACGAAGCGCTCTGACCCACCGGCTGACGAGGTAGCCTATCAAGTATATTGTCTTCCATAGTCGTTTTCTAGTATCGTTACAACTACTAATGACCGGTCCGATGGACGGGATGAAGGAACGCTACAGGGGAAGCTTCTTCTCGTGAAGCATGTCGATCTGAAGTGAGTCATTATGAAGTTGTCCAGCGTCAACCTATCATGGTAGATTCGTGCATATGTGTTCGATCCGTATGGAAACCATTACACAACAGACATGTATACAAATAACAATGAGATGCCACTATGGGAATTCTGAAAAACGGTAGAGTCTAGTTTTTTTCTAGATTTTTTTTTTGAAATTTTTTTTTTTAGATTTCCTGTCGAGTCGGAAAGGACCGTTAATCTAGGTACGGTTATTGGATATTGTATGAATGATTTAGCTGAATTGTATAGTGTAGTCCAACAAGAACGGTAATATTTCATGCATATATGATGGTGAATTGTAGTTATTTGGGCTGGGCTCTGGGTTAGTTCGGCCTTATGATTAGTCGAAAAGAGGCTGCGATTCTTCTGATAGTCCGTTCAATGACTATTGGCCTGGATAGCTGCCAACAATAAAACTAAGCAAAAAAACAAGTAGGTGAACGTTCCACGTATCCGAAAGCCAGCCGCATTTATATCTTGCAACACTACGACGGTTTGTAGCGAATGTAAAATTGACTACACGCTTTGGTGTTCAATAATGATTTTCCGCACTGGTGTAACATTGTTCATTACAAAGGGAGCCCAATTTTTTCGATGGTTTAATAACCGAGTTTGAAACGACTACGCATTTTCGATTGTACAAACCATTAGTAGCTTGATTGAACGAGCTCACTAAATGAAAGTTACTCAAGGAATTTCATATCACATTTAGGAAATCTTTCAGTTCCCTAACTTAGAATATATTGAACTTGACTGATACCCTACCTAAGATTATGTCCTCAAATAGGACGCACTAATTTCTCTGAGACAGACCTGCTGACTCATTGTTATTTATTTCTGAAAGTGTCGCTCATAGTGCTTAAGTCAAAAAAAAAATACACGTCCTTTCGTAGATCTAATTCCGTTCGCATGTTTCTATCTTTAAATTAAATTTCGCCGAACATACTCAGCATGCTAAGGTGTTCTCGTACCACAGCACAACGCCCTTACACAGTAACGTAGAATGTTCTATTCCCTATCCACTGGATATGGTATCTCAAGGCTTGACCTTCTGTTTATCAGTCAATAGACAACAATATCAATATTATGACTGTTGTTGCCGCAAAACAAAAACACGAAAGCACTGAATTTGTGCAGATATACAGACAAAATTATTTTGTGCCGTTACACACACATTCAGACACAAACACGCACAAAAAACCAGACGGATTTGCTCCATGATTATTATGGTTACGTAGTGAAGATTGCTGTTTATGATTATGCAATTTTATACGTTAGTAGAAGTACTCGGTGCGTTCATTAGAAGGTATGCCGCTAATAATATTTAATATACTACTATTCACAATATTAGTACTTATACCAACAGTCACATAATAACAATATAGTGAAAACAATAATAATGACATGGTGGTGAGATGGTGATCTAGACACCCCCGAGAAATCACGGTTCGGTGTCTGCTTGAGCATTATTTTGGCCCAATTTTCAGGACGTTTTCTAGACATTTCGTTCCATCTGTCACGAGACCCTCCTGTGTGCAGATCTGCTCCCAGTGACCAGTTACCGTGTCGTGGTCTTTCACGCAAGATCAACGTTCATGGGTCCATGGGTCAAAAGACGACGCATTTTTTGATATTACATTTGCGTGTGAGCCACCATTGACGTGACGGGAAGAACTCCGACAACGCGAAAATCCCTATATATATATATATATATATATATATATATATATATATATATATATATATCAGTTAGATCGTACAATATTGCCACAGCGCGCCATATAGGACATAACAGTAGATGCTGTGACTTTGCTCCCTTCACCAGGTGGTGCGTGACGAGAGTGCGCCGCTTCGCACTATCTGCCAGAGATATAATAACAACATCAATTATGGACAAAAGTAAAATTAAACCAGTAAACTAGCACAATTGTACCCAGCGCATGCCAAGTGCATGACGTTCACCGAGCCTAATTGATCTGCTGTGTCCTGGTAGGCCAAAAGACCCACTAAGACTTTAGTAGACTAAAGTTCAGTAACCGTAATGCAGGGATTGACAGATTGTAAACCCACGAGCAAAACTGGGCGCAGCCCGAGGAAAGTTACAGGCGCAATACAGTTGGGCCTCACGGTCATTTTTCATAGAGTAACTTGTTGCCCTTGTGAGGAAAAACAGTAATATTACCATACTGTAATTACTACGTGAAACAACCATCAGATTATGGACGAAGTTACTAATTTTCAACTTCTTACAATAGAACAATAACATATAAGATCATAAACAACGCAGTGACGCTTAAGTATTCGGACGTGTATGTTATATAGGTAACATTAGAAGCCACATAACATAATAAGGCCCGACATACCCACATGTGACCATTTTGTGGTACTCGCAGCTACGAGATCTGAGTTTATCTTGACAGTTCTCTGTGCTTTAACCTTGTTGAAGGAAATTTCTCCCTATAGTGGCTCAAGCGTGGTCAATATTACGTACAACCGCTTATGCCAATGATGTTCAATAGTTTGCCCTTCTCCAAAAATCCCAGTTTAGGTGAATACACACGCCTGCCGCAAAACGAGCCTGTAATTAGCAAATAAGCCTCTTCTTTAACGAACCTAGAACGAGTTTAGCAGGACGAATACTTGTGATACGCTCACAAGGAGATATCGGTCTTTGCACATAGAAACACAAAATGGAAGAATATACTTCCAGTATCTTTTCTTCTAGTATCTATCGATGAGTATCAATACTGCCGTTACATAACATGCAGGAATCGCTTTTGGCGAGAGCTTTCAATGAAAATGACAAAAATTATAGCACGTAATCAAGTGATAACGACGATCCTCCCTGAAACCTGCGACAGCTACCATTAATGCAATAGATTTTCTACCTTTTCTGATGGGATGTGCTTGACAGCGAGTTCTACGACGAAATTAATAGATAAACCAGATAGTCAATAAATAAATACAGGGAAACCAATCAAGCGCATCAATACGAGTAACGTTCATCTAAAATATTTAACATATTGAACAACAGTGATAATATCAACAGTAAAAAATAGCAACAACCACAACAATGATTACTACTATTAATAATAATGACGGCAACAACAAAACCTTCAAGCTAACTTGATGATTGATGACGACAACCTTTAATTCATGTGGTCATGATGATGATGGCCAAGCAGTGAGGATGATGGTGAAGACAATGAGAAGATAACAATTGATGATGATCTTGAAACAAACGACGCCGCTTTTGACGATGAATAAGAATAATGATGATTATTAAACTGATAATCATCTATAGTAAATAAATGTAATTATTATATAATTATTTCATCGAGATGTGTTCTTCATGCATGCGGAACTTAACGTAAATATACGATAGGCATAGAATATTGCATTGGTTTCAGTGTTTAGCGAAAACGATAAAGTTCTTAAAAGACTCTACGGAATTTTTTTCACGTTTTGTCAGTGTATAATGAAAATAAACAGTTCCCCTAAACTCTGCTTAGAGTTGTTCTCACCCCCCAAGGCATTTCATTGTAACTAAATTAGGGGGTTAGATAAGACAAACATTTTTAAAGTTCGTGACCATTATAAACTTCGACGGAAGTGCACTTGATTTGTTTTGAACAGAAGAACCCTTTTGTAGAATTAGAAGAAAATGAATCTTACCGTTAGTGTATTTGTTGTGACGGATAATTTTCGCAGCATTCGGTTATCGTTGCACGATGGCGGACCACTGGGTCTGCATTAAGTTAAGAATAAAAAACGACTCAGTATGAACAAGTGCATGAACTATTGTAAACTGGAGAAGTACGGTGGGTTTTAAGGACACGAAAGCTGAAACCGAGTTTGATCTTTGTTTTAAAAAGGCTTTAAGAGCATGCGAAAACAAACGTTTATCGGAGAATAAAAGAAATTCAATTCAGTAAAATGATCCCGTCTTACACTGTTGTAATACAGCGTAAGACGGGATAAGTCATTGCTTTTTCGCCGAACCTTCCAATGCCCCTCCTTCTCCAGCTTCTTATCCACCTTCTCGAACGGTTCGAGCGCCTACGGCTGGCACTGCGGTTAAGCGCTGCCCTAGACATTTGACCAGCCCAGCACAACGAGAAATGCGTCTACGTTTTCTTCGAATCTAGGCCACCAAGTGTCCCAGTGTGGTAGGTGAAAGGTATCTGTAAGGCGTATCAGGCGTCCAATCCGAAAACGCGTCGAAAATAAAAGAGCAACGTAACGTAAATGTTTTGCAATTAAACAAGCTTATTTCTACTGGGGCAGAAATTATTCTTGAAGGTTAAATAAAGGTTAATATTATACGATCGCGAACCCGGAAACGTTTCTGACCAGTCCTCGTATCATGGATAATGGGCAAGACGTTGAACCTATGTATTTCCTCTATACACTTTTATGACCCCCCCCCCCCCCAGGGTGCGTTTTTCATGGTTTTGCTGTAAAAAGTATTTGAGATTGTTGCGAAACCTGCCCTTAATGGGCCTGAGTGGAACGTACAAAGTAATAGTCAAGTCTAAGGCGGTACGGCTCAACATTTTATTTCATGGTACTCAATCTGGCGAGGCTGTACATCGGTGGCACGAAGTTTTTACGCGTTCTATGCATTATTACATTCGGCACCCAAACGACACCGTAGGTAGGTACTACCGAGCATGCTAGGCATTTTGAATGTCCTGTATTACTATGACCAATATAGAACAAAGTACTATCAGCTCAGAACAGAAGAACGACATGTTTTACAAAATTGCGAGGTCCTATGATTAACATGGCGGCTATGTCGATGTCCTGAGGGATGTATGTAAGAGGATTATCATTACTTCAGTGCAAACAATAACTCATTTGTTGACGTTCATACTAGATGGTTACAGAGAAAAGGGATTTCAGTGTATGTGTGTCATGGTATTATACACTATATATATATATATATAGTAGTGTTAGGGCTGCGCAGTGTGGTTTTAGTGATTCTAACTTCTACAGTTTCTAAGTGCGATTCACTGGCGAATTAGATGTAGCGGTTGCAAGGCTAAAGGATAGGTTTAAACCGCGAAAACTGTTCTGACCGAATTATATCTGTACTCTGAGATACCGATAGGCTAGGCCTTAACAAATATCAGAAAAAAAAACAAAAACGAATCGACAAAAAAAGCATAGCATACCCTGTGATTTTATTCGTATGGTTCTATGAAACCATGTATGGCTAAGCATACAATCAATTCACGTTATTAACCACCAGAACATGAAGTCTGTTTGACAGATAGGTTATTTGAAAACGAGAAACCCCCAAATCGGTATAGTGTCGGATAGGTTTGTCGTAATGCTCCTGTTGATGGATACCAAAGAACTTCCCTAATTAGATATCTCATTTTCACAAAGGAGAAAGTCCTACCAACAGTACGCACTATAGGCCTCTGGTGATAATATTAAATCTCAGATACGTATTGAAATAAGGTCGGGATAATAATAATTAGAATATATTGACCATTAGCTCGTCCTTCGTATTCTTTAGACTGAATTGAGGACCATGCGTCAAGCTGGCTTACAGTATACAATCGTTTATTGTGGACAATTTTATTGCCTTTAGTTTTTAACGAGAAACTTCCGAATGTATTGCGCGAATTGCTATTTCATGTGTTTCTCTTTGTTTCGTCGTATGCCATCGGCGTCGTCGGTAAATGAGGCTTAAAGTAAACCGGCTCGTTCAGTCTCCCATTAAGCAGCTGCAGCCCAACTAAAATGGCTCACCTTTTCAAAACTAGTTACTGGCTTACCGAAACCCTGAGGCAACCCACGCCGATCGTTGGGCTTTGAAAGCTAGCATACGTTGCAGCCTTGTCTATAATTTAGCGCCCGAGCTTAGACGCACCTATTGGAAGAAGAGCGTTCCTTCAGTCAGCATCTGCTTGGGGGACAAACTAAAAACACCACGGACTCGACTTTTCTTGAGAGCTCGAGTCGTAATTCTTATAGACTTAAATAATAGAACTCTGACAGTTTGATCACAATGCGGTAGGCTTTCAGTCCACTCAGTAACCAATCGGCATTATAGTTATCGTCAGATATCTCAGACATTCAGACGAATGATATCCTAAGTCATCTAAAACTGTTAAAAATCCAATAAGGCTCGCTCTGTTAATTCAAACATTTGAGGTCGTCAGATCAGCTTTCGAGTTTTCTACCACATGGGGGTTTTCCGTTGCTGGTCTTGTTCTTCAGTTATTTTCTTCTTATTTTTTGCGATTATCTCAACTGAGGTCCCGTATGCAAGCTGAGCTAGTGGTGGTATAGCCCTCTTAGATAGAACTAGTTAGCTATTGTTACTGCAATATTAAGATGTACACTATAAGCATGGATTTACTGATACGGTTGTTATATGCTTTCTAAATAACATTGTTGCAACAAGTCCAGGCGAACGTCGGTTGGGGCATTATCGACTATGTACTAAGAGGGCGCTTTACACAGCCGTTAACCTTACCCCAAATATCCGCCGACATGTACTTATTAGAAAATATACGATGTCATAAGAACAAATACATGTTTGCGTCTTATAAGACTAAAGGGAGTATGTGTTGTGAGCTCGTTTTTGCCTTCCAATAGCAATGTCCACATCGGTCTGATTCAATTTGGTAGGAGATATGGAAAACGACGAAAGCTAATGGCTGTGATCTGAAGTATCAAAGGTTTTGACAAAAAGCAACATGTGTCTCGAAACTGTATAACTGACTACATGACAGGTTGAGATGTAATAGAACATTCGACATTTTACCGGATAAAGTCCGATATCTGGAGCCTTATTCAGCCGCTACAAGAATCAACACGCTAAGCAATTTCTGTTAGATAAACTAAGGCTCACCTTGAGCGAACGCCACGTCCGACTACGAGCCGAGCCTGTTCCGGAAGTGGGTATAAAGCTCGAGCATAAGAGATAGTTACTGACACGGTCGAAGGAAGCAAAATAATAAAACGAACCGTTATGGACATTTGTCGATCCGCCAATGCGGAGCTCCGACGAGATGACTTAGTCATCGTGACCGTAAGTGATGCCTGATTGCGTCATTTTGGAGTTGAACGAGCTCGCCTTTAGGCTTTAACGACAGCATTAGGGCCGTGTGGTCCTTAATTGATGATTTATTTATATAGATATATATATATATATATATATATATAGGAGATGATAAAGCTATATGGATCATTCTATTTTTTTTTTCTGTTAACGAAATGCTGACTCAAGTTTGAATATTATGAAAGTTTCAGAATTTTTGAGATGCACTCAGGCCATATTTGAGCTCAATCTGCGCTATAGCTTTTTGTCGCTGACCACATTTCAAAACGTAAGACTATATGGCATAACTGTTTTTTCTTGCGTCTGTTGTACGATACCACTTTCACAGGGTTTGCACGACCTTACTGAATAGCCATGCTTTGTACACAATAGGCCTTGAGAACACGGCCCACCACGCACCGGCCATGCAGGGCGTTTGGCTATTCCAGGGATAAATCCGTGACACAGGAAATGGCGCTATCTCTTTTCAATGGCATAAAGAGTTGCGCATTCTTCCTTAACCGATCGTATGAAAACAGCTCGGTTTAATATTGTGCAGCAGGGCTTCCTATGGATCTATATGAACTATGTAGACATATGAAATTTGGCAGCAAATGCTTAGAAAGGCCCATTCTTTGTAGCCTTAATTCTAGTTAATTTTAGGAATAATTTTTTCCATTAACTTTACTAAATATTGAACTTCCTCTTACAAAGTCATTAGTAGCTTATATAACCTCATGTTGCGGGGCCATATAGGCGAATACGATCAGTTCCTTCAAATCGTGTTTTATAAATAATGTATGAAATGTAAAAACTTCGTTTGGACCACATAATGTAAGAATTTTTGCCAAATGTATCGATATGGATCTTTTCTTTTAGGACACCTTTTACTTTTAGCAATAGCCTTGAATAAATTTTAGCACATATATATATATATATATATGTGTGTGTCTTTTCTAGTTGTGCAATTTAGCTTGTGTAATCTTAAACAAAGAAGGAGAATGCAGGTGTAGCTACCAGCAGGCTCATAGATTTTTGTGGCGTTTTTTGTAAGTGATGCGGTCATCGTATGACGCTAAGTCAATCTTACAGTAAATACCTTAAACGTTTTTTGTTAATTTTGTCGTCTATTTTAAATAAATACGTGTTTCCGCACCACTTTTTCCCGGAATCATATCGTATAATTGATTGAACACGACGAAGAACTACGCATGGGAAATACACAAACCAGCCCGCAAGCCTTTAAACTATCGAAGAGATAAGAGGTTCTAAAAGGAGCAAAAGCTACCCATTAGATCGAAGAAATGCGGAGTTCACACTTCATTTAATCGCTATAATTTATAACATCATTGTTTCTGGCACCGGTATCGGATTTTCCCCTTAAATCGTAAATTAACCATTGCTTTCGCGTTTTAGCTAACACACGTTATCTAAATGCGGTTCTATAGCCGTCGATTTTCTAGGCGCGTCCGAATAAAAACTGCAACACCTTTAGATCTCGGCACAAACCTTTTTTTTTTTCCACGAAAAGGAAATTTAAGATCCACGTCATCCGCTAAACAATGAATTGTATGAGAAGTGCTCTCCAGTGTGTTTCTCTAAGGATAAAACCTACATAATTATAAACTATTTCAAGGTATATTCATTCTAGAGCTTTTACTACAGCTGCACTTAGTAGTCCTCAGAATGTTTAACCGGAAAGTAGCGAAATGTGCACCTATCTTACTCCTTTCAAATGATTTTTTAGATATAAATTTCCTGGACACGATCTATTTGTATACAGTGTATATAGTGATTTCTACGGTACAGTAACCTACTATGGCATAGTAATGTCTATGAAATCGTTCATAAACTCGTCAAAGAATTGTAAACATTTGTTGCGTTTAAGGATTTAGTGAAAATATATAACTGACTGAGGGTTTGACAACGATTCTGTGACTAATTGCTAAACATTGACAAAATGTTTGACATGCGGGTACCAAGCACAGCTGCGATGAAGCCTTTGCGGTAGATATCAAGATAATGACGGTCAAACACTGGCTGAAAACGCAAAAAATGCGTCTACATTTCCCTGAAGGCCGAACCATTTGCAATATATATATATATATATATATATAGGAGTTTGAATTTATAATGTTTGATTGTTAAGTCTAAGAATAAATATGCTTGAAAATCTAAGGTAACGGTGATCAGAGGGGAAGAATCTGTTTTTTTTTCTGAAATGGCCCAGACTTACTTATAGAAGGTAATAAAGTTATTTTTTTACAATACAAGCGCGTACCTTTAAAAATTTAAGAAGTAAATAATTTTTTACCTAGGTTATTTATTGGCGGCGGTTGAATAAAGAAGCGGTCGTCGACAATAGCACATGCTTATTATCCACTACAAAGGATAATGAAAAAGGGTATTTGAAGGTATTAAGTTTCCCTGTCCAATATATCCGACTACCTCAGTGGTGTCCGTGATGGTGTGATAGTAGCGTGTTGGCCTTCCAAATTTAGAGGCACGTGAAATAAAGTAGGCTGGGTGTAGACCCAGTATGTTTCATGCTGATGATCAGCCGTCCGAAAGCCAATACCGGACCCAGAACTCCGTAAAACTGAATCTTTCGATCCATTTAGACTATTTCAGCGGAAAAGATTCTCATTAATGAAAATTTAGAACAGTAAGAAACTCTCATTTCGTAAACCGTCCATTATGTTATTGTAGAGAGATGAAATTTGCTAGGTCAGACGATCGTGATGGCCAGGACAACGGCCTTCCCTAGCTTGACCAAATGATTCTTAACCCTGGCCAAAAATCCGGCTCGCACAGCAACACCGAAGCGCTCTGGATCCAGTCACAAGGGGAACCCTATTCACTAGATACGATTATGAGAATAGTTTCAGAAATATCCAGTATCTTGAGAATCTTTCTAGCGCTTGAAACAAGAGCTTCTGAACGATGTCATATTGAGTAACTAAGGCTGATTATAAATATAATAATAATAATAATAATAAATAAGGCTGATTAAAAGTAAACAGCAAAAATCAGTCGAATTATTTTAGTTCACCGTGCTTGTGTTTTTAGCTTTACAATCAAATTACTCAAAATACTGCCATCGTGATTGGCAATTTGAAGGTGTGTTTAGCAGCTAGTAAGGCACGTCAGCATCGTATCTGGCGATAACTCTCTTCTCAATTATGGTAGTCAAGCGTCTGGCGGAGGACGTCATAGAACCACGTGCTGACACGGCGGTCCGTAAACCTGCCAGGCTTTCAGAAAGCAACTATGATTGCTTTCGCTGTTTATTCTAGTATTTTTTTTTTTACCCCCGATGAATCGTTGTCTCACTTAGCCAGCAAACAGCCAGTCGTACTTCACACAGTTGACAAGTTCACCCACCGCATTAATAGTCATTGTAAAACAGCAGGTAGTCCTATATGAAAGAGATGAACTCAGCCTCAGAGGCCCGTTTTCTGTTGAGGTTATTGTTAGCTTTTCGCTTGTGTTGGTGCGCCATCGAGCATTCACCTAGTATTAGGTATGAGCGCAGGGATATAGAGCTCGCTCTAAGGTGGGTAAAGTAGTCATTATGAACTGAAGATAGGCTAAAGCTTCCTTCTATATAGGGCATATGGATGACGACGCTCATACCCGTTAACAGTTTGTACTCGTGGAAGAATAGGGCTAGCTTGTGCTGTGTGTATGTGCATATACACAAATGTATAAAGCGCTTAGTAAATCGACAGGATTGCTATTGCAGTCAGCAATAGGGATTCGGTTTATCTTATTTAGCTGGCTATTGCATTTGTACTGCCTTTTGCGTAGATGTACCATTGTTCCCTGACTGGTATGCTTGAAGATAAACGCACAGTGTACATACATATTAATTTCGATTATTATTCAGTCTACTACCATTGCGACTATGTGATGATTAGTGGAGGGAAACAGCACACACGTTTCGCTTCCACAATAAATGTCCATGCTCTTCCAACAGTTTATAGTATATTGTTCCCTTCCCTTGCTTACATACAAGCCATCAGTTTTTACTCTGAGTGTTGATCACAAGAAGACAATACTATCTACAACAGCCACTTGCAAAGCCTTAGGCGACATCTTCCTGGACCCATTTGTAGCCATCGACTCCAAGCGACGCACTTATCTAACCTAAACCGGGCAGACTATTTAGATAATTTTAACCTTTTTAGCTAAATCAATCGATTAAAAAGCACCCCAGATTGCCAGAGCGGTTCAATTTAGCATTTCTATGTTTCCTAGCTGATTTTGTATGGTGTACATTGATTCGAATTGATTGAACCATTCTTGTTTACTGTGAATCAGAATCGCAGCCTTCCGTGTCAAAGCGTCATAAGTCTTCCATCTTCTCGAAAGCCGACGCTAACTCATAAGTACGATCCTCGCAAAACGCTTTACTGCTCTACGGGCAGAAACTACTACAAGGGTATAACTGTTGAGAAGCTTCGACCTAGCCCGCACGAGCATAATTGTTGTACGCCCATTAACAACCGAAACGTATCGTTTCAACATTGAAAGTACCTGTGCGTTCAGCGTTTTACTGTCGATCTGGTATCTACCTAAATCATCTTTGAGGCTCGTATAATTTGAACGTCATTGATTACATGGTGAAGACATTATTCAGTGTACTCGGTACAACGTCACATAGGCACAATTGGCACCTATCCTTCAATTCTGCTTGAATCTGTACTAAGTATGCATCCGATACACTCACTAGTATTCTCCATAGAACGTCTTCTAAGCCAAATTGGTGTTTTTTTTTTTAATTGGAATTGTTTGCTTCACGATTACATGTTCTATCGTAATATGGCACGGTAGAGAAAGCGTTGTCTGAAGGGAACTGCGCCTGCGTTCTTTCGATCGATTGACGCACCGGTAGAATTGGCGGACTGGTGGCAGTCCCTGAAAGGGAGACACCCAAAGAATGAGTCTAATAAGTATCATTGTATTAATGCGCTATGTCGTGACTCACTAGTCTTTCACTAAATTTTCGTTTAAAGAAATGGCTTGTTATCTCTTTGTTGCTTCTTAACAATTGTCTTTTCATCCAGGTTTACCTTGATCGTTAGAGAAGCAAGGTACTTGAACGTAGCAGTTTTTTGCTAGCTCGGGCGTCTAATCACTTGGGCTTAGCTTTATATATAATTTACACGAAGCAGTATATTTATACGTGGTATACATCGAAATCTTTTCGTGACCATGAATAGCACTTCTTTGTTCGTTTGCTCCACGTGCTGCACGGTAGGCACTCGCCGTTTTATTAAAAATATTATAACTTGACTGCCATGGTATCTGGACAGATGTGGGAATGATATCGAGATTGGGCAGCATTATAGGCACTGCCTCATAAGTAACATATAACGCGGGCTTGCCATGATGCGGTTTTATGTCCGGTGAGAGCACGACACTACCCCACTTTCAGTAGGCCTGAATATTAAGTGGAAGTAACCCGCTGCTATGTTAAGAGATCTAGGCGCCCTTCGTTGGATTCAATGCAATAGTAGCCATTAGGACCAGTCCAACACTTGTCGTTCCTATATGAGCGTTAGAGGTTGAATTAATTTGGAAGACGTCGGTTAGTACCGGCTTTTATAGCTCGATATGATGTTCAGGCGGAAGAACTGCTGCGTCTGCTTTAAACGTGTTTTTCCGTTTGTTGCATGCTCGTTTTTCTTTGATCACTGCAGACAGCTTCGTTTGGTTCGACTTCGATCTAATCCAACTCCGTACCTTCCTTCTGTACTTCGTGTGCACCTGTACCTAGCTCTTCTTTTCAGCAATGCAAAAGCGAAGGGGTAAGATTCTCCAATGAAAAGTCGATTTCTTAGTTACCAAGGTTGTTTTCTTTGTATGCTCTGGGGCTTCTCTTGTAAGACATAGGGTACCTAAGCCTGGCGAGTACCTGTTCATTGTGCCGCCTTTCCTGTGTGAATCTGGCTGTTATCATTAGCTATAGCAGTATCTTTGAAATGGAGCCGACACAGTTTTTAAGGTCGTTTCAGACATTAATATATATATATATATATATATATATATAGGTCCCTGGCTTCCGAGCAGACTACGTGTCGTTATGCTGTGCCCAACCAGGCGGTGTTAATGTAGCTGGCAAATTAATGTCGACATGCGTTTTGCGCTACATCCTTAACCCAGTATTTAGGCCACACTTTCTTCTTTGCGGCCTATCAGAACCAAAGGAGGTTTAAAATGACTCAATGCAATGCTGTGCACTAGTTACTGCCATTCTTTTATTGCATCCTACCATATTTCTCTTACCATTTCAATGAAGGAAGATCCGTATTTTTTGTTATCCATGATGGGCGCAGTTTAGCTTAGCAGACGATCACTACGTTGAAGACAGTTATGGAAAATAAAGCTTCGATAAAAAGTGGACCGGTGGAGCAATGTTCCATGCTTTTCCTTAAGTGATTCTGGCGCCTGCAGCGCCTTCTAACAGAAATCTAACACACGCACAAAGTCAGTCACAAAGAAGGGCTCAATGTAAATAATTGCCCTTTCGACATGGCGAACGATCATAATCAGCTCTGAGTACTTTTAGATCACTGTAGAGCACACAAAAATGTTCAAATAACCGAGAAAAAACCTAGCAGCTAGTCAAAAGCTCATGAGCGTACATTTAGAAAATCTATGATGTTTTGGTTGTCTGTGAATAAGAATTGAAGCCTTCGTTAGGCCTCGCCTACCATAACATTCTCGTCTTGTCGATACGAATGCGATAATACGTATTTCGTTTGTAATTTAAACAGAGCCCGTTCGAATGGAGGCCAAAACCCATATGATAAAGGAGCATCAGATACTTCATGAAATTTAAAACTGCACTATTCACCTCAAGATACTTCACATTAAGATGCTTGAGCTGATGTCAATGCATTTTTGCAGCGGTCGTATCACACCGTCCCATCAGAGAAACCATAAAAATTATGATGCTTTTGGATAAGTACGTTCTAATGATTCTTGGTCGAAAATCCGGTTCAATTAAAAACAAACAAAAATTGGAGAATGCTTTCAGAGTCCTTTTGGGAGATTTAACAAAAAAGAAAAACTACTCTATCCTGCTATATTCCCCTAGAACGTGTCATAGAACACGAGTCTCCAGCCATCCCATCAATAACAAAGTCCTGGCAAAAATGTGCGGTTACTTTGAAGTTACGGGGACGCTGAAGCTTTATTTATACAAACACAGAAACATATGTTTCTGTGTTCACTCCATAATGCGATAAACTGAGAATCGCTGCATTTTTCTCAATAAAATTGGTTCGTAAACTTAAGGCAATGGATTTTAGTAAACACCTCATGTATAACGAAATTAAGCTGTAGTTTATCGACATTTTACTTCGCTCGCAGATAATCTACCCCAGTCCTATCTGATATTTCAACGCATTTGTTAGATATCCGTGTTAATAAAAGTCCCGACGAACTCAAAAAAGAGATCAAATCTAGCGTCTAGGATAGAAAATTTTAATTTATCTTATTAATTTAGATTTAATTATCGATACTAACTAAATTTTATTACACCTATTATAACGATTAGTAATTTCCCATAAAATTTCAATTAACATTCAATTTGCTGAAATGGAGTAGTCAAACCAAAACGTTAGCTCGCGAATGTAATAAATCAAACCCGGCAGTGTTGTAGTCAGCGCACCGCGAGGAATTAGCTCGTTAAAGAAAACTTCATGAAGCAGGCTCCAGCCTTGCGCGAAGTAAACACAGTTATTACTGTTGTATGCAAATTTGCGGCTAGAATTAATTTTCACGACGTTGAAGTACGTATATACGCTTTCATCCAAGCGTGTCTACGCCAATCGATTGGGTACTCTGGTGGATAATACAGTCTCAACCTGCATCATCCTTTCCCAGTGATGAACCCATGTGCTTGCCAAACCCCGTTCTGTCTAACAACATCGATTTGTCATCACTTCATGTTGAACTTCGCATTTGGATTGCAGTTGAATGCTCGGCGCTGGTGTGTCCCGATGCAGAGAAGCACGATAGTATCATTTTTAGCATCTTCGATGACTTCTACAGATGCCGAAGGTTACGAAGTCACGCGGAATCCAACAACGAACAGGTCCTGTTAGTAACGACAGATAACTACCAGGCATTCAGACGCGTGAACACGAGCTCTGTTCATGCCAATAGAATAGTACCTTAGATGTCCTGCTAAGATGATTTCACTGTCAATTTCATTATGTTGTAGCAGCTGAACTGAGCAGCTAACTTAAAAGAGCAGGCCTGGCCGCTCGTAGAAGGTGGCGAATTTAAACGCTTGAAAAAACGCTCATCACACTGGGGGCTAGTGTTCGGGTCGTATATACGAACTGTGAAAACCCGATAGTACCTTGTAGATTTGTACATTAACATTGTATTTTTTAGACAGTCACACATTCGTTACCAAACGCTATGTTATGATAAAGCTCAAATCGGGTATTCATTTTAGTCGGGTCCGGGAATCATGGAGACGAAGTGTGCCTAGCTCGAGCTTCGTTGATATGCATCTTTAATTATATACAGATAAGTGTAATTTTATTCTCTGCGCGTAAGCTTTCGCCTTCCTAGATACTTATAGGAGAGATCTTATTGAGCTCTGAGAATCAAAAAATGGTACAAGGAGACAAAAAAAATGCATACAATTTTTTAATGTCGTCCTATGCGGTTCACATCGATTGGAAGTTCTGGTTGCAAGAAGTCATTCTACAAAAAGCTAACTACTTTATCTGTAGTAATGCAAATGCGTCCCTTTGTTAATAAGATGGACACAATAAGAAAAACAATCCTCAACGTTTTGGAGACACCCTGCATGAGAGGCAATTATTTTTAGTGTCTCCCAAACTACAGAAACACGAACGAAGCAGAACATCAAGTTCAACCATTTAGCCTAATACCTCCGGAAACGATGAACGCAAGTGGACGTAAAATACGTGAGTATATAATACACCAAGAAGGCGTCAACGTTAAAATGCTAATATCCGCTGAGGTTTTTATTGGTACCTTCTACACGAAGATGATAGATGCCCGTCCTTTCGCTTCATGCACCTGTCTTCAGATCTCGATATATCACCATGTTCCTGCTCAATCCTTGATCTCAACTTTAAACTCGACTAATTGATCCACCAAATACATAACGTATGTATGGAAATCATAGTGATTATTATTATTATCCCGACTTAGACTCCATTATTTTCCTGTATACGCAGAGATTCTAATACATTGAGGTCAACTAGCCTCAGAGGCGAAAGTGGAAACATTATCGTCCCATATCACAGATCCATCATATACCCATAAGGAGAGAGCAGGAGCGAAAAAAAAGTGATTAACTAAATTGGTCGAGACCCGTTCTTGCTTGCGTCAAGGCCTTCCTGAGCTCAGCAACGACAATGACGCATTTTGCCACTATAAACGTCAAAGGGCTACCGGCAAGGGACAGTCCTGCGGCAGAAGGGGACCAGCCAGGTTCGGCTTTATGGGTGCAGCGAAATTTGTTAACATAACTAGTGGAACACAGTTGATTTGACGATATGGGGTTAATAGGCATAAAGACAGAACTGATGATGCAGGACTGGAGATCATAAGAACAGTCATTTATGTTTTTTTTTTCAAACTAATTATCCTAATCTATTGAACTCTTAGTTTGATGTCATAAATATCTATGTTGTGATTATTAGGAAATGTTTAAGTCTATGATAGACTTTCAACAAAAATAGCCTTCGAGATCGCCTAGACCTGTAGATATATTCTCATGATTTGCCAGTTAGAGATGTATTATAAGTTGAATTTTACATTTTATTTTAATTTGATCTGACTAATATTTGACTGGTTTCTAGATAAGATAGACATTACAGAACTTCATATATCGAATACGTGCAGTGTAACAAAAGCAAGGGAGAAAAAACTTCTAATGAAGGCCAAGGCGAAGACCAATGCTGCTAGCGCGAACCTCGGCAGGTGGCAAACCTTAGGTAGTAAAAGCGAAGTACAAATTATTTACCGATTGATTTTCGGTACGGCACAGCTGTCTAGCAATATATTCAGCTGATATGATTGAACGAAGTGCCGTTCAGAAACGCAACCTTACTAGTCCAGTGTAACTTTTTTTAAATAATACGGGCGGAAATACGGGCCATATACTGTATCACTTATCAAGTCCATCGCGTTAATTAGTCCACTTACTTGGTTTTTAAGTAAACAACTCGCTCTCCCTGAAAAAGAAAAGAATACCCCCTAAAGCATGAATATATATTATTACAGGGGGATGATCCCGGCATCGTTGTTTGTAGATGTTAATTCGGAATCAGAATACGTTGAATAACGCTGCAATCTTGTTTCAACATTGCGACCGATGGCAACGATTTTTGCTTTCATCTCTGAGGCAGTAGATTACTTATCAGGATGAAACGTGAGATGGTCCTTCAGAAGATCCTTTGCCATGTTGGTGCGTGCTAGGCCGTAGTTTGTTCGACCAAGGGCACCTCATTTATATTGGTCAATGACGAAGGCCTTTTACCAACGCATGAGAATTTGTAGAACTGAAAATTATTTCGTATGGTATCGTATTATTATCGTAGTCGATAGGGTCGGCAGCGTATTATTAAGCATATGCTTTATATTCCAACCTGAGATGCTTCAAATGGCAGTCATGGCGCTTCAGTGTGTTCACGGATTTTATGCGCAATCTACTGTTAGGTAAACATTAGCCCAAAGAGAATTAGACAGGTTCTGCATTAGTTGGGTCTTCTTTTTCGGAACGTTTCTTAAATATCGGCTATTTGGTTTGAAATCTTGCTGATATCAACACAATCTCGGCCTGGAAGCCCTATGAAAAGACGTTTTCATCGTGCCCTTAAGAAGCGGTTTGGGCACATGTTTCTATGTGATCTTCGACTCGGTACGCCGCTGCCACTTGTAGTACTGAAAAAGCGGACAGAAAAAATGGACTTATAGAAGCATAGATGGACGTAAGTGGACATATCTACAGCTGATGTAGATAGAAAAACAGATTTTCATGCACACACATCTTTGTAGCAGTGGGCTAGTGTGTGCAATGGTCGTCCTATAACCTGCATTGAACGAACTGCTAAGTTATCTCGACCGATGTATTAGGACTCTGTATTTACCCTGGTTAATATATTCGTCACTATTTCATTCACTCGGTCACCTTTAAGATCTAAAACCCTTGCCATTTTTGACAGCCCAACGTATTTCTCTGTACTATATTAAAATTAGAATTTCTATGCATGTCGACGTTCACCAAGGTAAGCGTTTGAATATGCGCGAAACATTTTTAGCCAAATCGTCTTCATAAAAAAAAGCATCCACAGTACAAAATTAGCGGTTTTTTACGGAGTTATTTTTAAATAACCTAAAACTCAATAAAGGTCTAAATGCCAGTAATATAGAAAGATGAACTTGTGCACGGAAGATGTCGACTGCGGCCGAAGACCTTATTAAATCGTCAGTGGCCAGGCTATGAGGGGCGTGGCACCTCCCATGAAAGAAACTAAAACTATTTATTCCACTTTGGAAAGGCGTGCGGATCACGAATGGCTGTTTTCGTGACAGTGTTTTAAACGTCCTAAGCAGTCACACTTTTTGTAGCAGTACCTTAAGAAACGGAAACCAAAAGTCACTTTTGGCTGGGGAAAAATGAGGGTCACTTGTTAGGAGGGCAGACACTATGTTGTGTCAGTGGCGCATCGACAGAGAGCTATTTCCAACTCGGCCAATTAGGCTAATTAAGTTATTCATATTGGTACAACAAAACTGATTATCCACAGGTATTATATAAGCCAAATTTGGATGCGCCGACGGAACTAAGTTGGGCCGTCTAGTGGCACATTTTTTAAACATTCGTACACCCAGCCGAAGCCATATTGAGCCTGTACTTCGAGCGTCTAAGGCAGTCCCTGTAGAAATCAGTTTAGAGATTGACGTAAAGTCAAAGGCACCTTGACCAGAGCGACTGCTGTCAACTCCACTCACATCGCGAAGGTGGACGCCCGATCATAGTCCAGCAAAAGTCTGCCATCGCAGAAAAAGGTGTGAGTTAAAACCTTAGGTGAAGCTCCTAATAACAGAGGCATTCAAGGTGTTTTGCTGTAGCAGCTGTCGGCGCTAGGAGAGCGGCAAACAATGTAATTACGAGTAGCAGGCGCCAAGTGTGCGGATGACTTATAAAGCGAATTGACAGGAAGTGACTTGGCCTGTAACACGAAAAGACTGTAGTCCTGATTGAGTTTTGCAATACACTGCATTATCCTAACCTTTTATTGGCCAGGTCTCACAGAACTTGAAGCAACAAAAAGAAGATGATACTTTTAGGATTCTGGTTAAAAGCCAGATTTTTTAATTATTTCACGCTAGGATTCGGAGCTTAATTCCGTAGGGATAGTTAAAAAAAAAAAAATATATTAATAAACGTGATCATCTGGAAGGTGACATTGTTGACACTTTAAGGCTGCTTGAGAACGCTTTTAGGCATTATTTTAAAGGCAAGGCCTTTAAAGAACTAGCCAAGCTATCGTTTTCTCTTCGGCGTACTCATCCCTAATATTTATCTTATTATTAAATATTTACATTTACCTATTGAAACACATGATCATACTCAAACAAGCTCTGCTAGCTAGTTGGTGACGAATTTTCATAGCTAAGCTTCGGTTATCGAACACTCTCGCGAAATGTCTTTCTTGCTACTTCTGTTTTTTCTAGCGGAAACAGAATACAGCTTAAGGTCAATTTGTTTAGAACGTCTGACGAATAGTGCTAGTCCTTAACTAAACCTGTAATTCGACATAATGTACCATAAAACGACCACTATGATACAGGCAGTTGTACCCAACCGGTAAAACACGTAAATACGAAACATAATTGACTTATCAACAGACATGTAGTTTCCAGTTCAGGTAACCGAATAACATCAGGATTCGAGCGCTAAATTCAACATAACAGGTTGAGTCTAATTTTTATAGAGAGCGATAGAGTGTAAAAACGAACTCTTGGTTATTTATTAGCTGAGTTTTCCATAATGTTTAAAAGTGAACCTGCCGAGTCATATCGTGGTAAGAGACTTCCGCAGGACAGCGTGACGCATATCTTTAGGCTCAAGTAGTTCTAGTGTCAAGGTGAGCTGGCCCATTGTAAGGCAATGTAGTACCTGTTTGTGCTGATACAAGAAACTACGCTAAGCAAGTGCATATAGCTTAGTCGTGGTCGCAATATAACCCTCAACACCGACTGATGAATAGCTTACGTAAGTTCCAATTACAGCATACAGACTTCTGATCCAATCAATTGTTTAGGGTAATTTTTCTGCAACGAATAAGACATCTACGAGACCTTTAGGAGGTCAGGGGTACATTAAAACGTTTAGGCTAAGAGATCCGGTCAGCAGATATGTTAGTTAAATTCGCTTATTGGGCTATAAAAGCGGACAACTTGAAGTTATTGTGGAAGTAACTCGCTCAAATAATATTGGCAAATAAAAGTAAAGTTTTGACCAAAATGTTTTATATACATGGAGTTTGTAACGCGATATAGCTAGAAGGTGCTTTGACAAGTAAGAGATATTAACCTAACTGGTCTTGCCCGAATTATTTAATTATTGTGTCAACCTTGACAGTCTTCTCAAAAAACAGAGGTGTACTGATGCGTTACCAACAATAATCTTGAGTTCATGCCCTTGAAGGTTTAGTCGATTGTTTGTGCTATCTACGATTATTATTTTCCATCATAAAACATCATACACAGCAGCCTATAACGTTCGGTGCACGGAAAAAGCGTTCTATTGTCGGGAGCGCAAGAAAAAGTTATCGACGAAAGAAGCGTTATAGAATCGAGAGCTTTTTTAAGAAACCGCGGCGGGAAATGATGCGAAATGAGGCTACGCGTACGCTTGATTTCACATAGCTTAGCAGCAGTTATATTATGAGTGACCGTCATTCCAGCAGGCGTCCATCTGCATGAGCGAATCGTGAGCGATCCTAGTGGGGCACGATATTCGACAGCCACTTAATCCCTAAACAAATAACGGAGCCGCGCCGACTGTGACTCTGGCGAAGAACACAACTCTACGCATACGCCGGCCTACTGCCTAACCTTGGACACTTCGAAACAGGTTCGTCAACGAGAAAGTCAGGAGGGTAATGAATAGGTATCCAGATCGTACAATTCATAATGAGAAATAAACCAATGGAAAATGAGAAAAGAGAACATTCTTAAAGAAAACACTAAGCTAGACAAGGGAGAACCAGTCAAATTTATGGGAGCTGGAAAAGCTGAAGACCTAACTGACGTGCCGGGTTCGCAGAAGGCTGATTTGTGTAGGACAAGGAGCTAAAGAACATTTCAGCCAAAGAGTCGAAGTGCGGGGAGCGCGAAGATCCTCTTTGTCAACTGCGCTCTCCCCGTGAAAAGTTACTGTAGACAAAATAAATGTGCCTTTATCATTTCGATTGTAACTTGTTTGAAAAACATCTTGTATCAGACAATACTAATATTTAATAATGAGAGCTGCTAGGACGAATCAGCAAACAGCTGCACCCTCTGGCGGCCGGGAAAAGGCCGAACGTGCATGAAAACGCGTGTCCCTAAGAGCAGCTATGGAAGTCGACTTCAGCTCAGCACCACTATAAAAGCTGGTCTCAAGTACGACAAGAGCGCAAAAATATTAATATGAAACTGAGTTCGAATTAGTATTAACAAGGCTATCCGAATGAAAGGACGAAATCTATTGACGAGGAATAGTCGGAATGGAAATTTTCGGAATTGGACGGTATCGCTCTTCAGCGAAACCACACACGGACAATTCTTTGCCAGTCTATAAGATCTAGATTAATCATTACTATTATATTGATTTGTATAAGCTCCAAGGGACAGTACGTAGTTCTTCTAAGTCTGTATAATTGAAGCTCTCTCATAACGTTTAGGCGTAGGTTTACAAATCCTCAAGCTAAAGGAATGATTGAGCCAGATAGTTCTTCACGATCGAGTTGTCCTTGTGCCACCAGTTAGACGGGTGATATAGCTAATTTCTTGCGGGGCATTCATTGATACTAGAAAGTGTCCTAGGCACAAGGTTTTTCATAGTGATCAGGTCGGTTACGTTAGTTGAGGTGAATCGATCGTTGAAGAAATTTAGGTAACAAGTGAAACTTCCAGGTAGACTTCCATTGTATACGCCCATATAGCTCATTAGAGGTTATACGAATTTTATTTTAGATCGGCGGTCAGTGAAAAATACACACTTGTAAAAAAATGGCGCCATTTAAGGCACGGATATACTGTTTTGTGTTGTGAAATTTGCGAGTCATTCGCGAGACTTGGATTGCTGTTTCAACAACAAAATCAGTACCAAATAATTTGTGAAAAGCTAGCTAGTGTAATATATACGTCCCGTTGGAGGCAAACATCTCCATTGTACGTATAAAATTAAAACGAAAGTAACTGCTAACTGGTGGTAGCGTCAATCGATCGTAGAACTTAGAATGTTCTTATTGTGCGTAGACAGCTCTCACGATTACTAAGAATAACGAGTACTTGTGGACATTTTTAAATCCATTCTACCGTCTGTTTCTGCCATTTGATATGTTTTCGAAGTCTAAAAGGTAGACTGAGAATCTCTGTACAGATGACTTCATCATCGTTAGCAATTTGCAACAATATACTAAGTATGATGAGCTCATTTGTTCAGGCCTTGTATACAAAAGGCTTGTAACAGCGTATGAGAAGTTTACCCATGCGTTTCGATAACTAGAGCCTGGACGAGAAAGCCCTTAGTCCTGTTCATGGTATCTGCTAACCACGGATATCATGAAAGCGGTCAGAGCTTACCTTACGCCTACTAGTGATTGTAAAACAACAATTTATTTAGTTCTTTAAATGAACATTACATCATTCTTATGGCGTGCCTGTGACAACTCGCCTCGGCTTACCGTGTCCTTTATGCACGTCGCCGGGGGGTATCCCTTCCACCTTTCTTATTTCCGTATGTAAGTCCCCTTGATGTAAGCGTGGCGTCCTTTCCCAGACGACGACGAGAGTCGAGGATTGTTCCTTTCCACTTGCCGGTAAACTCTCTGCGAACCATTTCGGTTTTTGCACTTGTTCCGCCTCTCTGACCGGCCACTGCCGCGTGGTGGCCTTAGGACGACACGAATATTAAGCACGACGATGCGCAAAAGAAGATGCTTCAAAAACCCAAACCAAAGTTTAATTTTGCAGCGTTCAATTAAATAGACAGTTATGGGCTCGTGTTTTGACAAGCTCGTGACAAGCGTGTCCATAACGATATGCGCTAAGGATATTATGTACTCGTCGGATTATAATGTTGTTACGGTTTAATGTTTCCTAGCGCAGGTGATAAGTATGCGAACTCATCTGACCATTATCATTAACGGTGAGCAAAGTGCTGTTATGGACAAGGGCACGTTGCTTGACCAACACGTTTATGGTTTAGCGTAATCAAACGCGAATTAGCAGCAACAGAAAACGATATGGAAGTCTCAGAGGATCCTGATGCCGACGCCGTGACCTTACACCTGTCTCAGACCCTTCATACTGCGATAGGTGTCTTTCTTTCAGCTTCAAGTGAGTTTAAGCAAAACAGGGTCTCTACAAGAAGCCGCTTACCCTAATAATTCCACGTCGTAGAACATTTATGGTATATTGATTCCATTCTATTTCACTCGGCATTTGCGAACCGATGGTCGGAGCGAGTGTCAATGAAATCGGTTGGAGTAGGCCGATCCAACGTGGAGTTCACTGTAAAAAAACTAGCGTAAGGTCGCACAACTGTCGCTTGCACTAGACCTCTTCTGAGGAATTTTCCTTTTCAATTCAAAAAATTATCTCGACCTGACCTAGAATACAGGTAAAAAGCCCGTTCATGTCGTGTTGAATAGTGTTTTCTGAAACTCTCTGTGTGAGAAGTTTGTTTTCTTCACAAATCTCCATGATCATATCAGCCCCTCGTACTTCGAGCAACCTTTTTACGAAGAAGAGTCAACATTTCACCCGCCAGAGTTGACCAGTATCTACGTCATCAGAACACGTCTTTGTTGAGTAGAGTTCAGGAGTGTTTCAAAGCAGACTGCTTCCAGGACTGATGTGCTCGAACAATCAAACAGGAGTTCACGTATGTTACCAGTGGCCTTTGGCCTGATGATTAACTGCTTATTGTTGCGATAACTACCCGAGCTGGCAACTGAGATCTAAGTTTGCGTTCAGCCTCTCCCCAAATATAAAATCAATTATAGTATTTGTTGATGTGGATTTCGAAGAGTGCTTTCTAAGCTGAGAAACGCTTCGAATAACATCTCTCGATCTTTCCTTGGGACGCATCATCTAGATGATAAGTAGATATTGGCTCTTTATTACATAACCCTTGGTCTATAGATATAGTGTATTTATAAAATAAGCGATATTTATGCCCTATGTTCTGTGCTTAAACTCTTGAGTATTATTTCAAACGCGTGCTTCCCAGCACGAAACGAAATTTGTCGACGCCCGGATTCGAACATGGAAGTCTCTATGTCCTAAGGTGCGTTGAGTATCGAAGACTATTATTTGCACTTTGGAGTAAACTTTGTTGCTTCAAGTTAGCTGTAGCTGGCTTTAAATGTTTTTTTACGAAAATTGTAGTTTTATTATGAAATTGAAAACGGAACGCAACGATTGCCAGGTCGGTGCACCGTGGTCTTGTCAGAAATTGTCTGTATAACTTTCCTTTTAGCTAGGAGAATGTTTCGAACATTTGGCATAGAAAACCCACCCAATTTAATTACTAGTCACTGTTTTTGCTGTTTAAAGATTTATTCCGTTATAAGTTTTTAACAATAAGCCAACACTAAAGCCGTGTATTAACAGACTGCTATAGTTGCCGTATTTCTGTTCTCAAATCGAAATGCTTACATACAAGTTGTGCTAGATAACCCAATTCTACATAGACCATTGGAACCCAGAAGGAAATTGAAGAGAAAATTTTAATGAAATTCTTTGCAAAAAAGGAGCGGGATATACCTTCCGCTCTATATTTATATTGAAATTTTATCGTAGATATACGAAGAATGCTGAAACCCCGAAGGGCCTGCATATTATCACTAGTTAAAACAGGACTGTATAGCGATTGGAGTTTGAAGCATGAGAGATAGTTGAAGTTGTCGGCGTAGGACATACCTCTCCGTTTAGCGTGTAACTGTTTGTTTTAAGGGCTATTTCTGATTCTATTAGAGTCCTGCAGGGCGCTGCCTACAACTCTATTTTGATATGAAAAGACTGGAACTGCCTTTGTGCTCATGGTCGGAAGGCATTATGTATACACGGATTTATGAGACACATCTGTGTGTGTTTCTTTTTAAATTCTATATAACTATACAATACAAAGCCCATTTGCCCCCAATGAAACTAGTTTGTATTGAATTAATTTTGTGTTTATTGCTGCTGCTCGTCTACAGTTGTGTACTGGTTTAATAAATAATATCTCAGAGTTAGGTGTAACATCCGGTACTATTTGCAATACCCGATACAATAATTTACTGAAATACATTCTAGCCTAGAAATCGTCTCTGTTATAATACAGGAATGCCTGATCCCTAATGACAACTGGCATGGTGGTACTATACTTTTGGGACCCGCAGTTCCGCTATGGATAGATGAACTCTGCTTCTTATCATATGGGCCAAATCGAACACTCTTCTTGTTGTTGCCTAGTAGAGGATACCTTTTGCGGCGTCAAAAGTTGCAATACAGGCATGCAAACTATACCTACCATTGTGAGCATATCTGAACGAAACTGCTTATTCATTAAATACTGCAATACTCATTAAAAAAATCTACTGATGAATTTAGAAGGTTCATGAAATCAAGCTACTTCAAATAAGCTTGTCCAGCCTTAAATGTATTTATGTAATGAATACCTACAAATTCATTGTCTTTTGGTACCTCATGGTACCTTTCATCCTTTTTCTATTATGCGTCTTTCTTTATTCTGAAGTTGGATGATATATTAACCTCAGAAGGCGCCGACAGGGCCATTGCTTTCTTGAGTTTCTACATTTTAATACCCATTACTTTTAACAGTTAGCTTGCAAAGAGCAAGGTGATGAAAGTGCTCGACGGTTATAGCTGGTGCGAGTTCCCTGAAGTTCCCGCTAGAAGACACTGCGCTAACTTTTTTAAATAGTAGCTCCGTACCGAATAACCTAATGTCATTGCTTTAAAAACGGGATTTCGGTATTGATATATATATATATATGTGAAATTCAAAATTCTTTAAATACACTTAGGTAACATATCATTCGATGCCTCCTTTTGTCAGCTAACAGTAAACAGAGCCTTATCCGCAACATCTTTTCTACGCGCACGATATTTGATAAGAAGCCTTATTTTGAGCAAAGGTGACTAACAGCTTTATAAACCAAGTCGTCGCATTTAGAAAGAGAGATACACATCTGTATCTATTTCAAAGTATGGGACCGACTTGGTTCCAAAGAAAACATCGACTTTTGAAACTATTGTTTCATCCGTAAACGTCTTCACTGCAAATCTATGGTGTGTTCTGAAGGCCTTAACCCTTAACCACCTGCTAGGTCTCGTTCTCCAAAGTTTCTGAAAGCGGTGCGGTTCATGTAATGTTTGCTGACAGCCTAAACTGAACGACTGATGAGCTCCATTCGACAACAGGTGTCCTGAATTGTGATCGATAACCTGCTTAACATTCATAATACTTCTAGTCTCGCTGGACCTATGTGCACAAACAGAGTCACCTTATGCTATACAATGTCGAATGGCTAGAGTTCTCTTAGCAGAAATAATCACAAGCACAGGTTTCCAGGGGGATAAACTTCACTTTATCTTCATGTACATAGCCCATCCATGTTAATGGTACCTAGCCTCTTTGTATGAAGGAGAAATGACAGCCTAACATGGTGATCTCGAGGCGTTGTTAACAGCCTGAGGCAAGGCACCTGAAGTATCATCACCTGAAGCACCCGGCCGTCAAACATGCATTTGTAAAGAATTAAGTTGCGAGATACATTGTGTCATAGGAGATTTATGGGGTTCTTTTTTAAATATATGTCAAAGTCTTCGTAATGAAAAAATTGTTTACATATTATTTTATAGTATTACATTTTACCTAAATGTTTCATTCAGCCGTACGTCTAGTCTCAGTAATCTCAACCAACTTGTCGATCACTCGTAACTGCTTGTCTCTCATTCGCAAAAACATCTATATATTATTTTAAGCATCGAAGGCCTTAAAGCTGCGGAAGATCAAAGACATGTTTGATTGATATTTATATGTAGCTCGTCTTTCCAATGTGTAAATAACAACCTCATAGTCGGAATTTAGATGAAGCAGGTGTTTTATAGAGTGAATTATAGGTTGGAAAATTAGCCAGAAAAGCAGGACAGAAGGACAAGTTGTGATCGTTTAATCGCTCTCTTCGCTTATTGGTACATGTTATGTTGCATAAGCATATCTAGTAGGACCAAGGTGTTTCGTCACAACCATTTCGGTATTTTCCTACACGGAGATCGGAATCAGTCATCGGCTTGGTGAAACTATCGATTTTTTGTTGAGAAATCCCGACCAACTCGCTGTTTATGTTTTTAATTGCGCCATTTTTATCACGCTTATTGGATCTTTGGCAAACTCTTGTATTTGAATGGTGCGTACCAATTTACATAATGTGGCACACATACAATTCAGGATATAAATCCCGATAGACTGTTTTAAGATAGAAAGTTTTAATTCTTTTATTTCTGTTCAAGTGGCTCTGCTCATTCTCCGAGTGTTCTAAGCGTATCTAAGGCGCTTAAAGACTGAGCGATCGCGAGCAGCTATTGCAGAGATTGACAACTATTCACTGTGCACACCTGCAACTGATCTCAGCGTTGGCATGAATTCTAACTTTACCTGATAGGTCTATAAGCTTTTTCAAAGGTCATGCCTGGCCGAAGAACTGAGATTATGATGTACCGTTCTATTGCCGAATTCGTAAATGGTTCAGTGGTCAGCTGCAGTACACTGAGTAACGTTCATTAAACCGGTAATCTTTATTATAACAGTAGATGGACGGTACCCCGACGCTAAAAAAAAAAAGAGAGACAACCCAATATTAACCGATTTGACGCGCACCGACGTTATCCTAATACATTTATATTGTATTTACCTGGCTGGCCAGTTCAGACTCCACTTGAACCCGGCGGAGATAGACATCATGTATTAGTTTAGCGATAAACAGTTGTTCTTAGGACCGAATTTAGAATTTAGGACCGAATGTCCAGTTGTTATTGAATACATATATATTGTGGAAATGTAGTTACACCTAATAACCGATTAAAAATAGATGACTTTACGGTTACATAGATCTCGGCCTGCAAATAGGGTATAGTTGTATGAATATGAAAGGGTAATATTCTATTGTACAAGCTAAATTATGCCATGTGGCCAATAGCCATTAGCTGACTGAGGCCTTGAATCAATCGAATCATGATAGCTAAGGTTTTAGGCAGTGTTTTATTGGTTGCACCAGGAAACGTGGTATAGAAAAATACGAACTATTCCTAACATTACAGACGAGCCAACCAGCCACCTCGAATAAACCTATTACTTCACAGTCTTGCAGACCAACTTGACTAACGACACCTTGTGGGTACTGCAAGATGTCCTGGGGCCATTTTTGCCCCGGTCTATTCATTGTGAGTTTCATGAATTTTCTACATTTGATCCTCTGCGCAAATTTGAAGTGGTAAAAACATGGTTTATCTCAGAGGTACAATTACCGCCACACGCAGGTGATTGGACTTCTACCTAGACCGTATTAAGCACTGGTCGGGCTGACTTTTTTTAAAGGTATATGATGCTAACCATTCAAAGAAAACGTGACAGGCGGATCCGATCTCTAAAAGTCCGCTAGTGACCTCGTTGACCTTTCTACTTCGATGTATTTTAAAACCGGCTGACGACAAGATCGGCCGAATACGAAGACCTGATGAAAGGCTTTTTTAACTCTGGGTCTTTATTGGAATGAGTGTGGTGCAGTAATTCCACAAGAATCATTCTTACTTTTGGAACCCAGTATTAAAAGTTACGAATTTATTTTCTACGTGACAGGTGGGTTACGAGAACGAACCGACCTTAAGATACTAACTTCTTTATTGAATCGGTCGCATTTGCACGGAAACTCTTTGGTCAGCCCAAATTGAGCGTAAGGCTTTACTTGGGCTTTGTATTATGAGCAATCGTAACAATCTAAGCGTATAAGAAAAACTAAGTTATACAGGAAGAGGAATAAAGAGTAAATAGTTTAGCATTAATCAGTGTCTGATCCGCATGTTTGTGGAACAAGTAACGTGTAATAGCTTACCTGAACAAAGGCAGACCTAATACTTTATTCAGCAGGTACTCCCAAATCCGCTTTTCGCAGTCTCGTTTATTCCCACAGTTTACCATAGGATATGAAAAGATTCGTGGCAGTCTGACCACAAAGTAATTACATTCGCTTTTGTTGTTATTGCATAGACGTACGTTTTTTGCCCACTGGTGCTTCGTGCGAAAAAGTAACTTGACGTTGTTTGTCATTGCAAAAATTTCAGTTGTAAGCACTGAGCAAGTTACAGTCAGGTAAGTTTAATTCATTTTAGTTCAAATGCTAGTCGATGCCACCAGCCTAACACCTACCATACGTCGGAGAATTTGATTTGAAAAATGATTTATTATCGTTAATATTATCATTAATAGGAAGCTCCCACAAACAGCCCCCCTGACGAAGTCGATCGCTATGAGGCCATGTACCAGCGATTTTCCTAATCCGCAATCCAGCATTTGCCCACGAAACTTGTTTCGCACTCGTCTCAATAAATTCCGCCGATCGAAATAACTAATAATAATACGAAGGTCCTATGCTACATGGATACGAAAAGAAGGCAAACAGATCGGACAGGACTACAGTTGTACTGCTTCTCTCTATAAAAGTTCCTTATAGTTTGGCTAAAAAACTTACATCCTTTTACCTGACTACTCAAGTCTTTCTGATCTATGCATGCACACATCACGAAGTTACGCTCCTGAATCATTCCTGATCAGCGAAAAAGAAGGGGGCCGTGCAGTGTGCTTGTTGTTGTTGTTGTTGTTGTTGTTGTTGTTGTTGTTGTTGTTGTTGTTGTTGTTGTTGTTGTAGCTTTTGCTGCTCGTAGGAATGATGGACCATGAAGAATCAGAAATTTCAGACCATGTTCGTCCCCAGACATTGGGCGCTTGTAACTGAGATCAAACAAACGTGGCCTGATCATCATCTTCAAATAACAATTTGTAAGCACTATACTCTAGCGAGTCATAATGTGCTGTTTACGTTATTGCGAGCACAAGATCCTACCCCTAGCCGTGTTCTGCTTTATTTGAAGAGCGATACGCTTAGACAGCGAGGCTCAAGAGTAAATCGCGTATCGCTTATTAGTTTTCCTTAATTCTCTGTTCTCGGCATCAATCGCGCGCAGATGCATCACCTGATAGACCGACGGAAATAATTCTTTCATGGTTACCTATGTTTTAGTGCGTTACGCTCAGGGAGATAACGCAGAGTTTCCCTCAGACGTAATTCTTCTAGACACACGTTTCCAAAACTTACAATTACGTGCTATTATTATTATGAGTTGACGAGCATTGGGTTCAATCTTGCGTCTCGCTATGGTAAAATTATTATCATCATTTGAGACACCGTCTTGCGTACGGATGTATTCTCTATTATTTTACTATTTACAAAGTCTGCTGATCCGAAGAAAAAATTCTATTTACGTGAGTCTGACGTGTCTTGAAGTTCCGTTTCGGCATATTTCGTTTTTTCGTGTGCGACTTCCTTACAACAGTGCTGTCCATATTTCTGTATACCAGTGTTGTACGCATTCTAACGATAGAGCTCTCGTGTCTACAGTTATAGACGGAACTTTCCCATTCGGTTACTCAAGTGAAGTAAGAGCAAGATGCAGGCACTGATCGTTCATCGATCAAATAATTACACGTAGAAGATAGTCGCGAAGGCAAAGTTACCCGCGGATTAAGCGCAAAGCTGCTAAAGTAAATATTGATTTATGGTTTGACGAGGGGGATGTATTCAGCTATTTGCCCTACTCGTTCCAATCTGATCCGCCCATTGTGCCTCCGTAGATACTCTATTGTGCTGTGTGGGAAATTAGGACAAGTTAGTCAGCAGTCCAATCTGTTATCCAAACGTCTGCTTTCGTCGGGGACATAGGTGTATGCATTGTGATACTCAGATCTCAGAAACGAATGATAAATGTATTCCAAGTTCAGCATTCGAGCCGGTCAACAGCTGCGGGCTCTAAATCGGATATCACAGAGCGTTGGCTATTTGCAAGCAAAAAATATCGGATGATACTCACTAACGTACTCTTTTCCATCTCCCCCAGGTTTGATCGGTATTTTGGCAAACGTAATCGTCCTGATTGCCTTTTGGAGACTGATTACCACGCGACTGTCACCAGCATCGATCGTGCTCATCAACCTCACACTTAGTGACCTCGGCATTTTACTCATGGGATTTCCTTTTAATGCCACATCGCATTTTGCTGGACGGTAGGCTGTGTTAACGTACCTATTCCTTTTTGTTTAAACCTAACGACTAAACATAAATGCTGCACTGAAATGTCTCGAGTGATGAGACATGCGCTCGCTTGCATGCATTTTACTAGAAATTTTTAAACTGGTCCGGGTTTTCAATGAATATTAACGTTAAATACCAGAATGGAGTACTTTTAGACTGCATGCAAAAATTACCGCACGTCCTGAAACGAACTTATTAAACAAGACAAAGAACGTACTACCAATCAAGTATATTAAAATAAAACGTAGTTTAGCTGAGCACATATCAGTGGAGTAGAAGTAGTGGAAATAGGATCAAGAACCCAGACACTGATCACGTCTGCTTTTTTTTTAGTACAAAAATAGAGTTATTAAGAACATTTTTCCGTTGTGGCGCTCAGTTTAAAAGCAGCTACTTCAAAACAGGATTCTAACCATTCACTGACTGACTATCAGTCAAACGTCCACGTGGGCTAGAAAAATAGACAAGCTTTTACTTTCTTTAGCTCGTCCGCAGGACAAGCTGGCGTCTTGATGAAAACTTGCCAACTAGATTATCCTTCAGCTCCGACGCTGGATGTCTCAACAAGTACCTCAAATTGCGACCATCGACCATATCTAGCACTATATACCGATGATACGTAGAGTTACGAAATCTTTCAAAGAAATCAGAGATTGCCCCAATTATTTTACTAGTAGGCAGGTGCTCCTCTCGGCTAATTCGTCACACATCGTAACATCTCGTATCCAAGCAGGCTCGCATTGTATTGTCAAAATGTGCTAGTTCTTTATTATACTCAAAGCACATTTTGACGACTCTCAGCAGTTCTGGTAAATGGCTGTCCAAAAGAATATCATAATATAGCTTCACTTCATAAAGGAAGGTAACATCTGAGGACTTGCTGGCTACATCCGGACAAACGTGCCCAGCCAATCGATTTTGAACTCGGCCACATCCTACGTGGATTCTCAAAGAGTCACCTGTGCATGCCTTTCTAGTACGTGCAACTTCTCTG
Source organism: Varroa destructor (assembly GCF_002443255.2). NCBI lineage: Eukaryota > Metazoa > Arthropoda > Arachnida > Mesostigmata > Varroidae > Varroa > Varroa destructor. Next base: position 29,960,006 of record NW_019211460.1, on the reverse strand, counting down.
ATAAAGGGAAACACTTCATCTCCTCGCTCCTTCATGATGAAATGTCGAAGCACAATCTGGCCGTTTGCAGATACATATGGACAACTAACCAGCTAGAATACGCTGGGTGTAATCTCAGTATGCACACAGGCATAATTGCAATCCCTTTGTCTTTTTCTTTTATAACTGGCCTTACAGCACTTCTTTTTCAGCTCGGCGATTACATGAATATTGTCTAAATGAAAAAACGCCTTGAGAAGTTCTTGTATTCTTATAAGTTCTAAAAACTAACAACGGAACTTAATACGCCGCGTACGATCAGTTGTCCTTATACATTGAACTCGCTGATAACAGCGCGCATGACGTTTGCCTTGGTTGAATACTCTAGAACCACTAGTCATATCGACCTCTACCGCCAGCATTTTGAAGCTAATGATGCTCTTCTAAGTGTAAAATTCTAGTGCTGGTCTTCTAAGCAGCCCTTTGCAGATTCGTGCTTGGCCTACTTTTGCTACATAGTTCTATTTTACAAAACTGTGGAAGAATGGATTGGAACATACGACCCCTTATTGGTCGATCTCTCACCGTAAGCTCCTATCCGGCAAGCTTATAGCAGCAGTACACAGTGCCATACATATAAATTTTCTTCTTCGGTAGTTACCAGCTGCTCCATCGTACACCAACACAGCAAAATCTCTGATATATCGAGAAATTCACCTTTCGCTGGAGTATTTCAGGATATATACGAACACATCTTTGAAAATACACCCCCATTCTACATATTGGTCGTTACTATTGAGGCTGTACCATGGTCAGCGGTCTTAGTTTGACATATTGTGACAAAATCTAATACCCAATCTAAAGGACTGACGATCTATTATACACTGAGGTGTAGCAAGATATCATCCTGAAGCAAAGAAAAAGTATATTAATATACATCAAAGAGGGGTATGATTAATACAAGATAAAATCCTACCGTTACTCGTTCCTAGATTGCGGACGACTACGCAACATCCTCTTAACAATTGTTAAAACTTATTTCAATGTTTAACAAGCGGATGCGATGAATATAGGTTTGTTCCTATCATTTACTGACCTCATTTAACTGACTTTGGATAGGTATCTCCAACAAAAATCTAGAGTTCTATGCATACAGCTGTCACGTAATCACATATATGTGACATTCTTGAAAAAATCGTTATTTTTATTTTTATCCAAATTTCAATTTTTTCTTCAATTTGTGAGGGATACATAAACACTTGATGGTTCTGTTGGCAAATATGCTTTGTCTACTAAGTTTATTATTGGTCATTCTCGCGTGGTTCAGCTTCCTTATCTCTTCGCCACGAGAAGTATTTTCATAAAAATCACAAGGGAAAGTTTTCGATCAGTTGTTTCAATGTTTGGATATGTCCGTTTATTGAA